>NW_020229825.1:385645-939326 GCF_003227725.1 Camponotus floridanus | reverse complement strand
TATATTATTAAGAATATATTTTAATTAATATATATTTAATATTATATTGTTTTAGTATGTTTAAATATGCATAAGGGAAATAAATTTGAATGTATAATATAAATTTATATACTGAATACGCACTATACATTTTCTTAAATAGATTAAATATATAAATGCTAAAACTATATTACTGACGTTCATACAACCAATTCCATAACCACGTTTAGGATCTTGATAATAACTTTCTACAAATCGTTTTGCTATGTCAACAATATCCAAATCTCGTTTCTCAATTAAGGATTCAGCTAGAGAACGAGTCATTGCCGAATCATCTGAAAACTCCATAACGGACTCTATACAATTAAAAGAGGTTTCGTATAAAAAAATTGATTTACAAAACAAATTAAAAATATAGATAAAATATAGATAAAAAATATATATATAGAAAAACAATGTACGAAGTTTGTACGGCAATAATTCGTGCGAAAAATAATAACACATGAGAAATCAACGGCGAGAGAAACTTTATTATGAATAAAAAAAATTTTTAATGAGAATAAATCTAACCTCTAAACTTTATTTCCTCCAACATATCGAGTTTTCGTTGTAAGTAGATTTTCTTGCGACTTGACATGACTTCTCTGTTCTCGTATGGTCTTCCAAGAATATCTCCGACCAAAACGCCCAGCATTGTACCGCGAAATTTATTTTTCAACAATTCCAAGTTCATCTTTAACAATAATTATTTTCCATTTACACTCAGGTGATACTGAATCACTCAGTTATGTATTTTATATTCAGATTAATAATGTCATTATTAAGTGAATAAAAGGAAATAGGCAAATACAGGTTTATGACTTTCCTTGCCAACACCAAAAGAACGTACATTCAATTAAGTTGACGTCACAGTATATCGAATGATGACGTCCGACGCGCATGTGCTGAAAAGAAAATTCATTTATACACTGACTATAGCTACGGTCAAAGGCCGGTATTCATAGTCCGATCTTATATTTAAGATCGTCTTAAGTCTGGTCCGAGGTTGACTTAAGACCTCCTTCAACCAATCAAATAGCTGCGTAGCATTTCAAGCTCGAACTTAGGACGATCTCAAATATAAGATCGGACTATGAATACCGGCCTGAAAGGCGATATTCCCTCTATGGACATTGAAAACGTGGACATGAACTACAAAGCCAATGTCCATGAATGTTCTCAGAGGATAATATATAATGTGTACAATTTCTGGTGTTGTTCCGTGCTATGTGCCGGTAGCACCAGTGCTATCAGTGCAAGATACTTATGTATGTAAATTGATAGTAAAATAAATTATTCAATCGCGAAAGATATTGTAATATTCAAAGATGAAATAAATATTTTTCTATATTCATTGTCATTTATATCTTTTTATTTACAAAACACAAAGTGCCTGCTGTGGGATAAAAATATTTTTAACCGTATTTATATAAATCTTCTTAATCAGCAGTAAACTGATCTTCGATATTTATCAATCATTTTTTTAATTATTTAAAAATTTAATTATTAATACATATATAGAATTTGTCAAATTAATCTGATTCTTCTGAAGTTTTTATAATTAAGACTCGAAAAATATAAATGTTGCAATATATTTTAAGTCTCTTCCTTTATATAAAATATAAAGAATTCATATGTTTCATTTTAATATAGCTAACATTATTCTTATATATTTTTTATTATAATTTTCATAATACTTTTATGCTTAATATCTTATATAATACAATGTACTAAATTATAAAATTTAATATAATTACAAAATAGTATTACTATTAATAGTATTTACTATTAAAAATAAATAGTATTACTATTAATAATAGGTTGTATGCATATTATTAACTGTCTTTTAGTTTCTATCATTTCCAATCACTATACATTTCCATATATTCTCTTCTTCGAGTTCTTGGATTATTATGATTTATTGCATTCCTTTGTGTTAACATCATAAAAACCACTTGTTATGCTTATTCCTTCCTATGGAGTCCATCGGAATACATTGTATGAAAATTTGTTCTCAAGTAGATATTCAAATCATTGTAGTTGCCTTTTTCTATTTTTTCGATTATTGTTCCTTTTTCTTTTATTTTATTTAAAATATTAATATAATTAATATAACAAATATTTATATAATTTTGGTATCTCTCTTAGAGATCTTCCCTAACCGCGTAAATAAATGTCCGAGATTACGTACTATTGTACGTAAAGCTTTTCTTCAGGCCAGTTGAATCTACCTTTCGTTGGTCTTGGCCACTTTCTCGCTCGATCTCTAATCAGAGATAGAAAAAGGAGATAAACACTCCTGCTTTTGCCGATTAATTACTGGCAAATGAGGGTAAGTATTTCACGTTATCGTATATTTATCGTAACGATCGCTCGATTTTACGATCGTTCGTTAAATATTGGAATATAACTTTATTTTAACTCAAATAAAGCCAAATTACTACAAATTTCTATATATTATATTTTCTATTAAAATATAAAAATATAAAAATTCATGTATGTGTATAACTTTTATGATATTACAAATTATAAATTAATTAATTAATCATTTGGCTTTATATTAAGTTAAAGTAAAGTTTAAAAACAATATTTACAAATAAATTCTACGATGAATGAGGTATAAGAAATAAAAATAAAATAAGTACGTTATAAGAATAAAGTAGCATTAAAAATTGATAAAATTATTAATGCGTATTCTTTATTTAATAAATTAGATAAAATCTTTACAAAAAAACTTTCTTTTCTTGATTCTCTTTTTTTAATTATTACTTTAACATATTTTCGCAATAGATGCAAAGCATTTCGAAAGAATTTATTAAATGTTAGGGTCATTGAAAAAAGTGTAGTCGACCAAACTAGCCAGAAAATTTGTTTATTAATACGACGTTTCGACCATATGGTTGTGGTCCTTACCAAGTATATACTGGAAAAGATTTATAAATTAATTAATTAACGGTTTAAATATATAGTACGCTCAACGAATTAAAGTGTAACAATTTTTTATTACATTGGTATATAAAAAATTGTTACACTTTAATTCATTGAGCGTACTATATATTCAAACCGTTAATTAATTAATTAATTTATAAATCTTTTCCAGTATATACTTGATAAGGACCACAACTATACGGTCGAAACGTCGTATTAATAAACAAATTTTCTGGCTAGTTTGGTCGACTACACTTTTTTCAATAATCCTCTGATTATTTGACTAGCGACATTAAGATATTTATAATTATTAAATGTTATTTAATTTAGTTTAATTTATCCTAGCTCATTCATTTTAAGGCAACAGATTTATCTACAATCTACAATCTACATCTACATCTTCATCTACATCTACAATTTTTACGAATCCGTTACCAGTTAAATAAAAGATTTTCTCACTCACTGACACTGATGCGCAACAGCGGAGTTGTTGTTATCGAAGCTACGTTGTCTGTAACATACGAATATAAAATACATTTATATTAATGCTCACAAAATGCAATTAATATTTCAATCAAAAGTTTTAATTGCGCGGAATTTTATATCCGATGTGTAAAATAATAAGCAGAGATAAACACGTGTGCAAAAATTTTATATATTTTTGAATATATTTTATATATAATATATAATATATATTATATATTATGATTTTTATAAAAATCTTCTTTCTAATTTTCTTTTTGATTTATTTAAATAATAAGATTATTTAAATAATAATTGATTTATTTAAATAATAATCGAATTATTGTTCGTTTATAATGATTTATAACAATTGATATACAAATAATAGATACTTACCATCAGGTTGTTCCACCGATGCAAGATGCCTCTCCCAGACCTCCTGCTCCTCTCATGTTGTTGACGCGCGATACTTTCAACGGCACTCCCGCACTCACGAGCGATATTTTTATATCGCTATTTTCGTTATTTCACGCGCGATACTGAACGGCATTCCCGCATTATTTCGATGCGATTAAAAATTTTATATTTGATCGCGCGATGTATATACTTAATATGTATATACCTTTAACGGCACTCCCTATGTATATACCTAACGCGACTCGTTGACGAAGCACTTGTCGTCCGCGGCACATTGACGGCACCGACGACGCGAAAGGATACTTGGCTTCCCATTCAGGCACCTTAAGATTTATCATAAATTGGAAAATTTAAGATAAACCTCAAGGCACCGTCCAGGTACTAAGTCCTCCCACCGCGACAAGGTGTACCCCATGGGAGGGTTATATTATATTATATATAATTTTATATATAATATAATATATAATTAATTTTGTAATATACTATATAAATTTTAACTCGCAAATATAAACGATAAATAAAAATATAAAAGATAAGACAAAATCTATTATATAAAGCAATGTTCAAAATAATTGTTAGAGAAAGAATTTGATAATATATGGAACGTCTCACATCACTACCTCATTGTTCGAAGGCCACTGAGGGAATGATCGTAGGTCAGAAACATTACTGCGATACTGTTTATATCGCCAAGGTTGACTATGTAGAGAGAGAATTTGATAATATATGAAACGTCACTACTTTATTGTTCAAGGTTACTGTGCGAATGATCGTAAAACGTCGTTGAAATATTCCATGAATGATTGTCGATTAAGAAAATTTAAAGCATTGATCGAAATTTATTTAATTTTAATAAGTATTGTTAGAGAAATTATTATAATAAGCATCAATAATCGAAAGATCATAATAAAATTAATTTCTTTATTACCTTAAGATTTATCATAAATAGAAAAATTTAAGATAAACCTCAAAACACCATCCAAGTACTAAGCCCTCCCACCGCGACAAGATGTACCCCATGGAAGAGTTATATTATATATAATTTTATATATAATATAATATATATTTTGAAATTTATTTTGTAATATAGTATATAAATTTGCATAACAAGACCCTAAAACGAAATTATTAGCGCGGTACTGTTTATGTCGGATACTATGTTGTTGTTAATTTATTGTTGAAATATTGTAACATATTAATGTATTTCATATATCTAACGCATTAATGTATTATAAGATTAAAAGATTAAAATAATTACACGTCGTGATACATAGCTATTGTTTAATTAACAATGATTTAATTAACAAGGAGAATATTTAAGCATTGGTAGAAATATATTTAATTCTAATATTGTTAAAGAAATATTACAATAAGCATCAATGATTGAAACATAATTAAATCTATGCCCTTTTACGTATTTTCTGTTTTAATTTTTATTCGCAGTAATGAATGATTGCGATTCGATAAAGATTTATCGTACAATATAGTTTCATATCATTAATTAATTTTTAATTAATTAATTTTTATTTGTATTTATAGAAAATTATGTTTCAATACTAATCATAATCGTGTTTAATAAAAAAAATTATAATATACGAAGCATTTCTCATCGCTACTTTATTACTCGAGAGTCACCGTGCGAACGTGATGACAAAGCGATAACGTATAGAGTGCTACTGTTTATATTTTATATTGCCAAAATCGAACGCCGTATTATCGATAATTTGTTGCCGAAATATTTTATATATTATTATATAAAATATACATTAACGTGGAATATTAAATTATGAAAGTATTTTAATTTATTGATTAAAATTGATTATTTATCAAATAATTCACCGAGTCTTTTGTTATGCTAATTATTTGCATCTATAATTCGATTATTTTACTTCGTGCTCTCTCACAATACAAATTATATTTAGATTGTCAAGAACGATAAAGTGACACGGATGAAATATATTTGTGACTCTAAATATTAAAATAATAATTATTGTCCGTAAAAATCACAATCATCGAAGTGATTATTTAATATCTTGGATTCCTATCATTTAATCGTTTCTTGATTAAATTGTATATTGTTTAATTAACAAGGATTGAGAAAATTTAAAGCATTGATCGAAATATATTTAATTCTAATATTGTTAAAAAAATATTATAATAAGCATCGATGATTGAAAGATTATATTTAATTCTCTTATCCCCTTTTATGTATCCCCTGTTTCAATTTTTAATCGCGGTACTGAATGATTACGATTCGATAAAGATTTATCGTTGCGATACAGTTTTATGTCGTTAATTAATCTTTAATTAATTATTATTTTTTGTTAATATTTATAGCAAATTATGTTTCGATACTAATCATAATTGTTTAGTAAAAAAACAGTATACGAAGCGTTTCTCACCACTACTTTATTACTCGAGAGTCACCGTGCGAACGTGATGACAAAGCGATAACGTATAGAGTGCTACTGTTTATATTTTATATTGTCAAAGTCGAACGCCGTGTTATCGATAATTTGTTGCCGAAATATTTTATATATTATAAAATATACATTAACGTGGAATATTAAATTATGAAAGTATTATATATATATATATATATATATATATAATTATATATAGTATATATTTAATTTATTGATTAAAATTGATTATTTATCAAATAATTCACCGAGTCTTTTGTTATGCTAATTATTTGCATCTATAATTCGATTATTTTACTTCGTGCTCTCTCACAATACAAATTATATTTAGATTGTCAAGAACGATAAAGTGACACGGATGAAATATATTTGTGACTCTAAATATTAAAATAATAATTATTGTCCGTAAAAATTGCAATCATCGAAGTGATTATTTAATATCTTGGATTCCTATTATTTAATCGATTTTCAATTAAATTGTATATTGTTTAATTAACAAGAATTGAGAAAATTTGAGTACTCTAATGAACATGAAAGTTATGCCACAGAGAAAAATGAGAGATGTCATGATCCGCATTTAGGTGATTTTTGAAAACGATGCATCCTCTATAAACGTAAAAACGTGAACGTGAACTACGAAGCTAATATCTACGAATGTTTTTAGTGGGTAACGTACAATTGGCTTAAATAATAATAATTAAAAATTAATTAAACAATTGATAACTAAGAGCCAGTAAAATGTGTAGTATTTGGAGCACAAGAAAAACCTCTTTCTTTTAATTATTAATATATTTCAAATTATTAGTATATTTCAAATTACTCGTCAAAATACATGCAATAAACACGTCTCAAGTTCACCTTTTAATCCGCCTTCAACGTGACATTAATATTACAGATTACAAAATATTAGATAATAACATTTGAAATTATTTGACATTATATAAATCAGATGCAGATAGCATTTTGTAATATCTGCGTGTCGATTGTGAAACGATTTATATAATTTCATATCCTATTGTTTAATATTTTCTAATATGTAATATAATGATACGCCGTTAAATTTCTGTTCTATAGATGCGATCGCGATCAACATTGGAAAATTATTTATTATAACAATATGATTAATTAATTTTTATAAATAACATAATTAATATCTATATATATATATATATATATATATATATATATATATATATATATCGCGACGAAAATTCTCGAATCGTTTATTTCGTAATTTATTTATTTAATCAACTAAGAATCATAGTAACAGAAATCTAAAATATTAAATTATTATTTCGATATGAAATCGATTTTTACGAGCAGAAATTATTTCTTTAATATTTATAAATATTTATAGAGTCGAATACAATGTCTGCAACGTTTTATCACTTTATTTTTCAATCATTGAAAAATAAAGTGATAAAACGAATATAATTCGAATTGTAAGAACACTTAATAAAACAATTGAATCGTGGATCTAAAATGGATTAACATAATGGAAAACTCCATGATACATCAATCTTTTAATAAATTATCATATAATTAAAAAATCTATATAATCTAAAATACTTCTATATACTTTAATATATTTCATGTATATATGTACATATGTTAAAATACGTAAAATATTTCGATGACGAACAAACAATAACACCGACCTTGGCGGCGTAAACAATAGCGCGCTAATGTTTATATGTCATAGTCTTGAAAAATGTTTCGGTGAAAAAATAATAATAACGGTCTTTTAGACCAATTTGTTCGGCTCTATTATTATTCGCGCGACGACACTCAAAGAATAAAGTAGTGGTACCAGACGCTCCGTTAAATCCTTTTCTAGACGCGATCACGATCAATATCGAAAAATTATTTGTTGTATTAAAATATGTAAAATATAATATGATATAATATAATATAAATATGTATTGTTTACACCAAGGTCGGTATTATTGCCTATTCGTCATCGAAATATTTTACGTACTTTAACATATTTATATTATATTATATTATAATATGAAATATAATATAATACAATATATTTCAATATGACGAACGGACAATAACATGGTATTCGGCCTTAACCTTAACGATGTAAACAATAGCGCGCTAGTCATACGGTCTTAGTATCATTCACACGGCGACACTCGAGCAGTAAAGATCGTAGTGCGAAATACGTCGTATATTCTTAAATTAATTATTAATTAAACGATTATTGTATCATAACTTTCAATTATATTAAACTTTCGATTCTATAATTCGTATTAATATACATGTACTGCATATATATTTCAATAATGAAAACAACATTTGTAATGAATTGGTATTTAATTTCATAAAAACGTCGAGCGAATCGTACTTCTCTATCCCTTATACGATATATTAAAGTATACGATATATTAAAGTATACGATATATTAAAGTGCGTTTCTCGTAATTATTCTGCGATCGGGAGTGCTATGCAAAGTGTCTCGCAATGGTTTCTATACATGGTTAAATATAATTAATTGTTTGTTCGCGAGTTAATATCAGTGCTACAAGGAAACAACAAAGAATGAAAAAGAAAGGAGAAGGATATCTGAAAAAGTACTGGACAGCCAGAGAGATATGTGGTGAGTAATTTATAAAAATTATTTATTATTTATATATATTATTTTCAAAATAGATATATTGCTTATCATTTTTTCATTTTTTCGATAGTAAATTTATATAATTGGCAATTATCCAAATTAAATAAATAAAGACTAACCGAGATATCAAAAGTCGAATTAAATTTATATATTTGAATATTAATTTTTCATTTTCGATTTAAAAAAAAATTTAGAAAAACGCGATAGACTCTCTCAAAGATGATAGAGAAAGTTTATATATATCATAATTATATTATATTTATAATATTTATATAAATTTTTTTATATATAAAAAATGTATATATGAAAAAAATTTATATATGTTAATTATTTTCTTTTTTCACAAGCAAACGTAAATGTTCGAAATTTTTATTTGTTTGTTCGACTGTTAAACGAGTGATTGGGAAATAGATAAGTTAGTATATTTGTGGAACCCAATTTGTTTACCTCACGTAAAAGGTAGAAATATAACTTTGTTTAATCACACAATAATTTTTGTGAATGAAAAAGCTACGCGAAAAATATGGTTTTAAATATATATAAAATATATAAAATATATAAAAAAATATATTAAAAAAACTATTCTTTTTAAAATTAAAATGATTAAAGACAAAAAGAGAAACAAAAAGTATAATCATAATTAGAAATAAATATAATTATAATTAGATATTTAGAAATATTTCGTGATAGTCAATAATTATATTTTTTTATCGTATACATATGAAATTGTTGGACATGAGAGCTAAACAAATTTTTCGTGTTATATTTGATATAACCAATACAGCAGATAAATTGGTAGATTCGCGAATCACAATTCACGTAGAATGGAGATTTATTATTAAAGAGGAGAACAAATTTTAAATTTACTCCGAGATACTAAATGGATTTATGCAGAAATGATTACATATATATATAAACGATAAAAATATGATAAGATACTTAAACGATACCTTAACGAAAAAAATACGATAAAATACTTACATTTTTTATGAAATAAAAATAAATTAATTCTCATCGATACAATGCGGAACAACAGAATTGTAGTATTCAGTAAATATAATTAAATAGAAATAAATTCAAGTTATACACAAAGTGGTAATAAAGCAAATAATTAAAGTTTAGAAAATTATTGCATGCAATTAAATTCTTTTTTAAATATATGTACTTTCATGGAATACTATAAACGAAAATCTATTTTTTTATTTTAATCATTATTAATTTTACATAATATTTAAAAAATATATATATGTATAGATATATACATGTATACATATATACACATGTACATATTTATTTATATTTATGTATATTAATCTCACTTAATATTTTATATAATTTAAAGTTTATATATACATATAGAATATATTTATAATATATACACATATAGAATATTTCAATATTTCACATTAGTGAAATAAATTATTATTAAAGATAAAAGCAAATAATTAATTTCACAAATAATAAATATAATAAAATAAAATAAATTATACTATTCACGATTGTTTCGTCATCGCACGATGTGTTTAATGAGTTATTTTTTTCGTTTCTCTCGTTTATTTTTTTCTGCTTTATGATATTCACTTGATATTCAAAAAAAGTAATTACGCACTAATCAGCATACGATCATACAGCAATTTACGCTTTGTACAACACTCGCGACGTTATGCCATGCCTTTTGTCATTTTGCTACGTAATAATAATGCAATATATCTCAAAAAGTTATGACTCACTTGACATTAATTAATCAAAATCAAAACGCGCCACTTGCTATTGTAAATAAAAATCGTACAAATTAATAATCACTAATTACAAAAATTATACAGAACAATCGCGTTTTAAAGGATCGATTCTCGACGAACGATTCGAGTCTTCCCGTGAGAAATCAAAATTGAGTTCGAACGCGCGACGCGCGTAAACATAATATAACAATTCGTCATATAACAATTCTTTTAAGAAAATAACCAGTATATTGAAACAGTTTCACTAACTAGTCAATAGATCGGTTTTTATATCAGTAATTAAATCGGTAAAACTGTTTCGATATATTGATTATTTATTTTAAAAGTTTATTCATTGTTGCCGCGATGTTAACATACGGAATAAACGGAATATATTCGTAAGTTACAATTTTATTATTAATAAATAGTTTATTTGACCATTGCTCTTTCCATTATTCGAAATACTCGATTATACGATTGGAATATAATTAGAATATAATTTCGAAACACGTATTTTGCGTGATGCGTTCATTTAATTAAGCAATTAAAAAGAATCGAATGCAATTAAGAATCGATTTGTGTGACCAGAATCAAAATTATAAATTATCATTTTGTTGCAATTCTTAGGAACAATAATTATTCTTTTTTTAATATTTATAATTAAGAATATTTCGTCCGATACTTTATCATATAATTATATGATGATTTAAATATATATAATTCGTCTGAGAACGCGCAGTAAAATGATCGAATGGCAAAATCGAATAATTATTGTAATGGAAAGGCATGTGATGTATATTAATCGTTTAATAAATAATTAATCTGTGTGTACATGTGTGTGTGACTTTAAAAATATACTTGTATATAAATTCAATTTTCGTATATGTACGTCATAGTACGCGTAAAATATTTCGGCAGCTAGGTCAATAACATGACGTTCGGCCTTGATGACGTAGCGCTGTATTGTTTTGATAGATGAAGATCAAGATCTTGTATCATTCGCACGGCGACATTCCAGTAGTAAAGTAGTGATACGGAACACTTCGTATTACTGAATTCTTTTTCTAACAGTGCGATCGCGATTAATATCGAAATATAATTCGCTACGACTATTACAATTAACAATTAATTAACTCTTAATAACAATTAATTAACTCCATCGAAACGCGATCCTTCATTATTCCAAATAAAAATTGAAACAAAAGAGGCAAAAATTATAAATACATAGACGACCTTGTATTATTCACATGACATTCCAACGGCAAAGTAGTGATACAAAACGCTTCGTATTATTGAATTTTTTTCCTAAACGCGATCGCGATTAGTATTGAAATATAATTCGCTACGACTATTGTAGAGCGAATCGTACTTCTTTATCCCTTATATGATATATTAATGTGCGTTTCTCGTAATAATAATAATATTCCGCGATCGAGAGTGCCGTGCAAAAGTCTCGCGATCGTTTCTATAGTATATGACTAAATATAATTAATTGTTTGTTCGCGAGTGAATATGAGTGCTATGAGAAAACAACAAAGGATGAAGAAGAAAAAAGAAGGACATCTGAAAAAATTATTTATAAAAATAATTTATTTATTAAAAATTATTTTATAAATAAATTATTTTATAAAAATTATTTATTTATTATTATTATTTATACATGTATTATTTTCAAAATAGATATATTGCTTATTATATATATATATATGTTAAAGTACGTAAAATATTTCGATGACGAACATATTAAAAATAAATTAACTTATGATAAAGATCATGAAAATGTATCGCAACGATATATCCTTATCGAATCGCAATCATTAATTACTGCGAATAAAAATTGAAAAAGGGAACATAAAAAGGGATAAAGAAATTAATTTGATTATGATCTTTCGATTATTGATGCTTATTATAATAATTTCTCTAACGATACTTATTAAAATTGAATAAATTTCGACCAATGCTTTAAATTTTCTTAATCGACAATCATTCATAGAATATTTCAACGACGTTTTATGACTTACGATCATTCGCACAGTTACCTTGAACAACAAAGTAGTGACGTTTCATATATTATTAAATTCTCTACATCAATTCTACATAGTCAATCTTGGCGATATAAACAGTATCGCGGTAATGTTTCTGACCTACAATCATTCCCTCAGTGGCCTTCGAACAGTGAGGTAGTGATATGAGACGTTCCATATATTATCAAATTCTTTCTCTAACAATTATTTTGAACATTGCTTTATATAATAGATTATCTTTTATCTATTATATTTTTATTTATTATTTATTGTTCATATTTGCGAATTTAAATTTATATAATATATTACAAAATTAATTATATATTATATTATATATAAAATTATATATAATATAATACAACCCTCCCATGGGGTACACCTTGTCGCGGTGGGAGGGCTTAGTACCTGGACGGTGCCTTAAGGTTTATCTTAAATTTTTCAATTTATGATAAATCTTAAGATGCCTGAATGGGAAGCCAAGTATCCTTTCGCGTCGTCGGTGCCGTCAACGTGCCGCGGACGGCAAGCGCTTCGTCAACGCGTCGCGTTAAGTATATACATATTAAGGAGTACCGTTAAAGGTATATACATATTAAGTATATATATCGCGCGATCAAATATAAAATTTTTAATCGTATCGAAATAATGCGGGAGTGCCGTTCAGTATCGCGCGTAAAATAACAAAAATAGCGATATAAAAATATCGCTCGTGAGTGCGGGAGTGTCGTTAAAGTATCGCGCGTCAATAACATGAGAGGAGGAGGAGGCCTGGGAGAGGCATCCTGCACCGGCGGAACAATCTGATGGTTAATATTATTATTTATATATTAATTGTTATAAATAGTTAACTGGTTATAAACGAACAATAATTTGATTTTATGATTTAAATGAATTAAAAAGAAAGATTTTTATAAAAGTTATATAAAATTTTCTATTTAAAAAACAGTTTCAAAAATTTATAAAATTTTTCCATGCATGTTTATCTGCTTATTATTTTACACATTGGATATAAAATTCCGCGCGATTAAAATTTTTTGAAATATTAATTGCATTTTGTGAGCATTAATATAAATAAATTTTATATTCGTATGTTACAGACAGCGTAGCTTCGTTAACAACTCCGCTGTTGCGCATCAGTGCCGGTGAGTGAAAAAACTTTTATTTAACTTTAAGGTAATGGATTCGTAGAGATTGCAGATGTAGATTGTAGATTGTAGATAAATCCGTTGCTTTAAAATGAATGAGCTAGGATGGATTAAATTAAATAAATTAAATTACGTAATTAAATTAAATTAAATAATTTTAATAAGTTCTTTTGAACTTATGCTTTACACCTATTGCAAAAATATATTGAAATATTAATTAAAAAAAGAAGATATCAAGAAAAGATTTTTTTGTAAAGATTTTGTCTAATTTATTAAATAAAGGACACCCATTAATAATTATTAATTTTATCAATTTTTGATGCTAATTTATTCTTATAATGCGCACTTATTTTCTAATTGTTCATAGCTCATCCATCGTAGAATTTATTTGTAGATATTGTGTATGTGTTTTTTAAACTTTAACTTAATATAAAGCCAAATGATTAATTAATTAAATAATTTGTAATATGATAAATATACACACATTAATTATATATTTTATTATAAAATATAATTTATAGAAATTTGTAGTAATTTGGCTTTATTTCAGTTAAAATAAAGTTATATTTAATATTTAACGTGCGATCGTAAAATCGAACGATCGTTTCTAAATGAGCGTAAATATTTCATGTTCTTTTGCCGGTAATTATCCGCAAAAGAAGGAGTAATTATCTCCTTCTTCAATCTCTAATTAAAGATCGAGAAAGAAAGTTGTCAGGATCAACAAAAAGTAGATTCAACTGGCCTGAAGAGTATGGTTAGGGCACGCAGTTAGGGCACGCGGTTAGATAGGGCACATGACTAAAATATATATACATGATTAAGTGAGGTAATGATTAGAGATAGGTTCCTCAAATCTCGAATAATTTTAGTTAATTAGGAAGTAAAGTTGTTAAGGCTATTAAGTAAAATCATTAAAAAAATCAAATAGTAATAAAGCTCTCTTAATTAAAATAAAATGATTGAGATAGGCATAGAGAGCTATAGATCATTGTTAGTCGCAAATTATGTTAAATATAATTTATAGTTAAAGAAAATTATAGCAGACATTAATAGGTTGAAACTTCAAATTTAATTATACATACAGATGTTTAGACAAAGAGCGAATTTTTCGACTTATATTTAAGTCATCTTCAGCGCATGATAATTCACGGAGAGTAAGCAAAAACTGTACGCAGTAAACTTGTATAGTAAATTACAAAACGCAGTGAAACGGTAGAAAACTTCTTGAAATCATCTTACGATTATATCCAAGGATGAGACGGACCTCACAAGTTTAGGTTAATAAGCCCAAATTTTGTTCTAATGGCAGTTTGTCAGACCGCAGATCAATCGCAAGACTATAAAAATAGGTAAAGTAATTGTCATCTATAGATTCGAAGTAATGAAGTTTGAAAAAGAACATTAAACAGTGAACAGAATAGAAATTATTGAAATCAAAATTAAAGATTTTTTACATATATTAGCACTTTCCATCCAATTATTAATAAAAAAAAATTAACAAATAAGTCCAGTGAGATAAAAATAACTTACAATATTATAATGAATCCGATTAATATGTATGTCATTGAGAGACTTTATAGAAATGTATATCGTTGAATTTAATAATCTATTACAAAGCTATATATTATATCTTTCGACAAAGATACGAATATAACATGAATATTGACAGAATAACGTACACCAATATAAATCATTAGAATTCTTCTATTGATATTAGAGTTGATAGGGCTCTTAAGATCATTAGAATTCTGTAATAGTAGGATAGTGTTAGGGCTATGAAGTAAGATTCATTCTTTCTTTTAATATTCCATTAATCCTAATTAAAATTATTTTAATTAAGTTGAATTTATTTTTAAAAACGTTGTAAAAATAAATATAACATATTTTAAAAATAAAAATGTTTTAAAAGTGAAATTTAAATTATTAAAATTATCTTTAGAAATATTAAAGAGATTACATAATTATTAACGTTTAAGAAATAACATAACATAACATGTTATATTTTATTTTAAAACTTAAAAATATATGTGTATTAAATCAAACATAATATTAAATTCAAATGTTAATGCTATCAATATCAAATTATTATATCGATGTTATTAAATATTTGAATAAATGGAATATTATTATTTGATAGCATCATAAATTTGTAAACTGTAAATTATAAATAGTTATAATTGTATTTTAATTATAATCTAACATTGATATTTTAATTGTAAAATACAATACAATTATGACTATAATTATATTATATGAAATTGTATTTACGATTGTAAATTCTTATATAAATTATTCTTATATAAATTATTCTTATATAAACACGAAAAATTATCGAAAATATACGTATAATGATTACATAATAGTATTTAACATAATAGTAATTCATTAAATTAAGGTATTTGTTTCTGAATTATATATTTTTGGAATATTTATAAAAGAGTAACTGTTTATATTTTCATGTCAAAGAGTCATTAATAAATTCCGAAAATTTTTATATAAAATGTAAAAATTCGATTCTAAATTAATGATTAAATATAAGCATTATAAAATTTGACGGACGCCTTCGTTACGGAATCACGAGTCAATTATTATAAATTTAATGATATGCTTTCCGTTAGCTTTATTTATGAATTCCATATCGCGCGGAACTGAATATTCTTCAAATAAATTATTAAATTATGATTGCGAAAATACCGTGTTCTTTCCGCGTTCTCTTCGCGTTCTTATACAAGATTATCATTTTAACGAAAGAATTTTATCACTGTCCCTCTCGTCAGATAATATTTCTAAATATTGCTAATTAAATATAAAGAAATATCGAATAAGAGAGAGTGAAGATTTGATGTGATAAGTCAACGATTAAATATTAACTTTACAAAATTTAACGATCACCTTCGATATTATAGAATCGTGAGTTAATTATTATGAATTTAATAATTTGTTTTTTCAGTTATATTTGTATTTACGAATTTCGTATTGGAAAATATTCATAAATAAATTAATAAATTATGGTTGCGAAATCACCGTATTTTTCCCACATTCTTCTCCCGCGTTCTTAGACGAGATTATCGTTTTAATAAAAGAGTTATCATTGTTCCTTCCGTTAAATAAACGTTAATGAGAGTTGCGTGGCTCGCCGAGGAGTCGAAACGATTTTTATCATGGAGAATTTCTCATCGGTTCTTGTGAGATCCATTCGCGACGTTTAGTTCGGTGCCCTGTTAAAAATTTGGAATTTTTATTGTAAGATTGAAAGAACTAATCCCAGGTTTTCCTGGCAATTTTCGAAAGAAATAATTTCGGTAATAATTTAACGACGATACGCTTCTTTAACGTCGAATTAATTTAAATAATATATATTGAGATAAGAGAAATGTATCTTTTTTTTCTTCGTTAAAAATGTTCTATTATTATTAGGATTGGTATTATTATTGTCTATATATAATGTCAGAAAGATTTAATAGTAGATTATACTATAATAGTATATTATATATGAATATAACGTTGTGTATAAATTTTAATTTTTCAAGTAATTTTATATTGTAAGTAATTTGTATAATTTTTTTGATAAAAATGATTACGAACAAATATATTTTTAATTAATATAATTTGTCTCTTTTGAAAAATTATTTCTAGGTGCTGGGGATATTAACATTAATTTTTAGTTTTTTTTAAGGAACTATTTGCAGATATTGGACATCCATCGCCATTTTTGAAATATTAGTTTTTAGGTATATAACATTTTATATATATATATATAATAAAATACATGCACAAATTCACGTATCCAAAATATTTTTATAATTTTTAATGATGTTATATATTATATATAAACAAAATTATACATAAATGTTACGTAAAATGTGCGAATACTTAAAAATTTCGAGACAAATCGAATGGGTACCCCTATATCAGTAAGATATTGATTAAAAGAAAAGAAATTATTAATTTAAACGTTATAAGAATAAGAATCCAGAGAATTAATCCAGAATTAATTGTTTAAAATTATTTAATTTATTTTATTTTGCACACTGTTTGAATTAAAATTTTTTAAATCTTGCTGATATCGGGTTCGATTGATCTCGCGCACGCGAACAGTACCCCAAATTATATGTGTTCGCACATTTAACACAAACTCCAATAATGTATGTGTTTTATTATTTATAAATATAATCGTTCGTAATCACATTTCAATAAAAAAGGTCGTTATATCCATTTAATTTTCAATAAAAAAATATATTTCTTAATAATGGAAGAACATGTTTTCTGATGTGCATACTAATTTCGCGAATTGAAGATAATGACGAGGAATAATTATCGTTAATTTATTACTGAAATCATTGCTATTGGGAATAGGAACGAATCCGGAGGATCCAGGATTCGTTCCCTCCTACAATGAAGTTCCCGACGTACAATGGATCATTTAACTTTTTTCCGCAGATTGATCTTGCGAAATCTGATGTAGAAACAAGATGTTAATCATTCTCTATTTTTAAGATCGCTCCTCTTTTTATCGGATTACCGGTATGTCACTCGCGAATTTGAATATTCTGAATATTATCGATTTATTTATTCGTCGCGTTTTCTCGGGAATTTTAAATCGCAATTTATCTTATAATTTAATCGTTGATTTATACATTGAAACTTTGTTTATTTGTTCTTTCCACGTTTTATTCAATATTGTTTTTAATAGTTCGTATAAAATGCTGGTAGTGCAAATATTTTCTTTTATAATTTAAATGACGATAACTTTATTAATGACTGTTATAAACGTGAAATGGATGTCATTTTCAGTGCCCTACTCTTCCAAATTATGGTTAAAATAAACATAAAAAATTCATATAAATCCAGGAAAAAGTTTATATTTAATTATATATAATTGTGTAGATATAATTGTGGATTTTGACTCAATTTAATTATATATATAAAATTATTTTTGATTATACATAAATAAATCGCATTCTTTATAGCATATAAAACCCAACAAAGTTAAATAATATAATTAAATAATATCATTTTTCTATTTCATATAAAATTTTGTATAAAAATTCCATATAAAAGTTTTATTTATATTTATACTTGCTTATTGCACTCTACATTTTAAACAGATAATTTAAAATGTAAAGAGCAACAAACAAGCTTAAATAGATAACGGATTATTTTCGTTTATTCGCCGGACATTTACTTGCTCGATTTATAAAATCAATTTAATGTCTGAAGCTCTTGTAATAAGATCAGAAATTAAATTGAACAGTATATCTTTAATCTTATTTGTTATCCTTTGCAAATTTTATATAATTTTCATAATTAAAACTTAAATACGAGAAAAATAGCACATCGCACGTCGCGTAAACGAACGAACTAACACATCCTTACGTGCTTGCGCGAAATTTTAACGTCCAAGATCGGACATTTTGTGGACGTCCAAATATTGGCCGTTAACGGATGTCTTGAATCGGATGTACGATGAACGGTCATTTCATGTCCAGGACGTACGGACGTAAAATGGACATAAAATAAATGTTCACAGAATGTCCTGTGCTATCTGGGAATCAATATAGAATAATTTATTATAAATAATTAAATTTAAATGTTAAACACATAATTAAAATTAATAAATAAAATGTCTATTTTTAAATATGTATTTAATTACAATATGCAATATTTCATTTGCAGCGCCACAAAACACAAAAACAAAAAACAAGAGCCATAAAGAAAAATTAAAAATTGAATGTATTATTAAAAATTTAATTTACTAGAACAACACAGGTGCGCGCTTCGCGCGCGCTATTGAGCTATTACATTTTTTACAACAATGGATTCTTCTCATTATTTTATCTAAAAGTATTGAAGTAAGATCATCGAAAAGTGAATATTTTACGAACTTTCTTCTCGCTTTTTATGCTTATTCTTCTTTAACTTTAAATAAATAAAATATTTATTCTAATATTCTTCTTTCACTATCTCTCTTTTAATATTTTTTATACTTTTAATACTTTTATGTACATATATATATTTATATACATATATATAAATATATATATGTTAATTAAACATATTGATCATTTATTTACAAAAATTAAATAAATTAAAGATAATAATATTTAATAATAATATTTATTACCTAATATTTCTCTCTTCTTTTCTTTCTCTTCCTCTGTCTCTCTTCTTTTCTACTTCTTTTAATAAAGCTTCTTTCTCTATTTCTCTGTCTCTCTTCTCTTTCTTTCTTTTTTCCCTCTCTCTGCTTTCTTTAATAAAATTTCTTTATCTCTTTCTCTGTCTCTCTTCTTTCTCTCTCTCTTTCGCTATCTTGTCTCTTCTATATAATTTTAAATAAAACATTTACCATAAAAAAAAATAACATAATTATAAATAATAATATTAAAATATTGTATACAACATAACATAACATAATTAACTTCTTTTCTTTTTCTTTCTCTCTCTTTTTTCGCTTCTTTTAATAAAGCTTCTTTCTCTATTTCTTTGTCTCTCTTCTCTCTCTCCTTTTCTCCCTCCATCTACTTTTTTAAATAAAATTTCTTTATCTCTTTCTCCGTCTATTTTCTCTCTTTCTCTCTCTCTCCTACTTTAAATAAAACATTTACCATAAATAACATATGATTATAAATGTAACTAATAATATTAAAATATTGAATACAACATAATAATTATAATGATAATCTCTCTCCGTCCTTCCCTCTTTCTCTTCCTCTCTCTCTCTCTCTCTCTCTCTCTCTCTATATATATATATATATATATATATATATATATATAAAATATGCCTTTTCTCTATTTGTCTTTCCGCTTCTTCCACCCTTTTTTTCTTTAACTTTAATTTATTTTATATTTCTTCTTTCCTTAACGTAACAATCAACCTGTCAACTGTCAAACTGTCAAACGACACTAATGAAGCAAGTCGCTCAGCAAATTACTATTGACGACCAATAACCAATCATCATCGCGGAAAAGAGGCAACAATGTCAATAACATCCCTTTCTTAGAGAAGGGTTTAGTTTAAAAATTGGATGTATTGTTAAATAATATATAATAAAAATAAAAAAAGAATTGTTTTATATTGACATAAATTTTAATAGTTTTATATAAGAGACATTGCGTATTCTCTCGATATAGCATTTACTCATAAATTCTCATATTATCTTCTTATGTATCATATTTACTTATTTATGTTTTGGTTGTTGCTACATCTAACAATGCATCAGCCAGTTCTTCAAATCGATCTGCTTGTTCACAATGTGATAAAAGCAATCGATTAAATTTTTCGTGGCCATAAAATGCACCTGCTATCGCGCCGGTCATACTAGCAATTGTATTTGTATCGCCTCCTATAGTAATCTAAAATAATGTAACGAAGATATAATATTTAATTATAAATGACATTTTTAAAAAATATTTCTCTGTGTAATATTATTATAATTAATCTGCCATGATATCATAAAATTTATAACTTACAGCATATTGAATTGCTCTTCTGACAGGATTATCAGTTCGTATTCCCTTTATACGTTTTTCTGCATTTAGAAAACAAAAAATTGCAGTAGGGACTGATTCTAAAGCTGTGAGCTTATTACCTAGTTCTTCAATTATCCTTTGTTCATTAAGTTCACCTCCAGTTTCAGAAAGTAGATTTTTTACTATTTTTAACCGTTCTTTATATGGTTGGCTGTAATTTATTTGATATGATTAAAATAATTTTGTTTAAATATAATACATATATAGTATATATAATTTCTCTATAAAAGAAATACCTTTCATTAACCTCGATTTTATCCATTTTGTTTATAAGATCATCAATGAAATTAGAAATGTTTAATTCTTCACTGGGATGTAAACATAGACTTTGTTGAATTGCTATAGCCTGTGATAATAACAAATTTTTGTGTGAGATATCTATTAACATAGATATATTAAATGTATGCATATTTCTTCTTATTAACACAAATAAATCTGTAATTACTTGTAATATAGCACCATTTATTCCCAATTCATGCGCATGTGTAATTTGTGTCACTTCTTTCACATAATGTAAAAGATTATCATAATTGTTGTAGCAATACAACGATACAGGTGCGATTTTCATTGCACCACCATTACCATAAGAACCTTGACCATCAAACAAATCCTTTGCTGGACCTTTCACATCTGTTCCTGGCCCAATTTTTTTATTTTTTAATTTGAAAAGTACCTATATAAGCAGAAAACATTTGTTGTAATTTATTATTATTACAAACCCTAATTATGAAAAAATTATAATTACAATTGCAGAAAAAAATATCTGTTATGATTATAAAAATATTTTATTATTTATATATACTTATATACACATATGTATATATATATATATATATATATATATACACATATATATATGTATATATATATATATATATATACATACATATATATATAATATATATATATATATATATATATATATAACAGTATAATATTAAACATATTTTATTAAAATATATCTTAATAATATTATAAAGTATCTTATTTCATACACACACACACATACATACATACGCGCAAGCGCGCGCGCGAACGGGCGCGCGCGTGTGTGTGTGTGTGTATGAAATAAGATACTTTATAATATTATTAAGATATATTTTAATAAAATATGTTTAGTTATACTGTTTTAGTATGTTTAAATATGCATGAGGGAAATAAATTTGAATGTATAATATAAATTTATATACTGAATATGCACTATTTTCTTAAATAGATTAAAATTATATAAATGCTAAAACTATATTACTGACGTTCATACAGGCAATTCCATAATCACGTTTAGGATCTTGAAAATAACTTTCTACAAATCGTTTTGCTACGTCAATAATATCCAGATCTCGTTTCTCAATTAAGGATTCAGCTACGGAACGAGTCATTGCCGAATCACATGAAAACTTCATGACGAACTCTATACAATTAAAAGAGGTTTCATTTAAAAAAATTGTGATTTACTAAACAAACTAAAAATATAGATAAAATATAGAATATACAGGGTGTCCTAGACCACCCGTACACCCCTTTTCTTTTAAAAACTAAGCATTTTAGAGAAAAACGTTTTCGACAAAAATTGGTTTTGAGGGGAACATAAGATGGTGTCATTGGTTTGACCTTGGCATCGTTAAGGTCAGGGACACCTTTAATTTTTTAAATGGAATCACCTATTTTTTATTGCATATTCTTATATATAACTTATGTCGAGAGCTTTCCAAAACACTATAATAAAGTATTTTTTCGTGGAGTACTTTTCGAGTTATGAGACTCGAATTATGAGACTAAAATAATTTTTCAATTTTACATAAATCATAAAATATCTAGTAAAATATTAATTTTTTTATTATCTTACCTTAATACTTTTATGTACAAAATAATGAGAGGAATCAATTGGTATAAAGAAAACACACAGTTGTTTTTAAGAAAAAATATGTAATTGTTAATTGCAAATTACATATTTTTTCTTAGGAACAATTATGTGTTCTTTTTATACCAATTGATTCTCTCATTATTTTGTACATAAAAGTATTAAGGTAAGATAATCGAAAAATAAATATTTTATTAGATATTTTATAGTTTATGTAAAATTAAGATATTATTTTAAGCCTCATAAATCGAAAAGTACTCAATGAAAAAATACTTTATTATAGTGTTTTGGAAAGCTCTCGACATAAGCTATAAGAATATGCAATAAAAAATAGGTGGTTCCATTTAAAAAATTAAAGGTGTCCTTGACCTGACCTTAACGTTGCCATTCAAGATCAAACCAATGACACCATCTTATGTTCCCCTCAAAACTATACAATTTTTGTCGAAAACGTTTTTCTCTAAAATGCTTAGTTTTTGAAAAAAAGGAGTATACGGATGGTCTAGGACACTCTGTATATATTATATATATGTATATACATAAACAAAATGTGCGAATTTTATACGCTAATAATTCGCGTGAAAAATAATAAAACGTGAGAAATCAATATCGAAAGAGACTTTATTATGAATAAAGAAAAAAAGTTTCAAAGAGAATAAATTACTTATCTTACTTTTCAATTTTGATTCCTCTAATATATCGAGTTTCTGTTGTAGGTAGATTTTCTTGCGACCTGTCACTTCTCTGAACCCGAATGGTTTTCCAAGAATATCTCCAACCAAAACGCCTAGTATTGTACCGCGAAATTTACTTTTCAATAATTCCAAGTCCATCTTTAACAATAGTTATTTTCTATTTATGCTCAAATGATACTGAGTAATATTCAGAGTTTCAGTTATGTGTTTTCTATTCGGACGCCATTATTAAGTAAATGGAAACAGGCAAATACAGGTTTATAATCTCACTTGCAAATGTCTCCTTCTTTTTAAGTGACAAGGAGCGGGGAGATTCCCACTCATGCTGCTGTAGTGAGGTAATATAAGTAGATGAGCATAAGTAGCATAAGATCATTAAGTAAGAGAGAAGGAGATCGAATCAACAACATGAAACAAATGTGGTTCCGATTTGTGCCATCTAATTGAGAGGGAATCCGCTGAGGGAATAGTTTCTTATGATTGGGCGCCATTTGCAATTATTATTAAAATCTTATCCGGCCAGCCCGTCTTTATTTCAGTTATTTACCTGTGACTTTATGCAGTTTTATCATGAAAAATGGCATGTTGGATACGCGAATGCACCAAAGAAAGAAAAAAAGATGCTTCAAGGAAGAAAAGCCTTTTTACAGTTCGCACGAAAAATGTTCATAGGACGTTCTGTGCTATCGGGTTACTTTTTTAAAAAAAGATAAGAGGCCAAATTCATGCAGTAGAATTATTTTTATATAATTATAACATATCCTACAAAAATAATATCAAAAAATTGCACCAATTTAGGATGAAAATTGGTCCAAGTTTAAAAGTAGAAATATTTTAATTGAAAACTATTATATAACATAGTTTTAATTTTAAAAATTATATTAAATAATTACAATTTATTTAAAAATTGAAAACTGAAAATTAATATAAAAAAAAATTTAGAAAAATTTTAAAAAATTAAGCAATGCCAACTTTATTTGCATATTGTTCAGCTTATTGCTAAATTTCCAAATATAAATCAATATAAAATACTTAAAGAAATTAAGTAATTTTTAAATATCAAACAAACCATTAGAATTAATAATTAAAATGTCTATTTTGTAAATATGTATTTAATTATAATATGCAATATTTATTAGCGGTACTATAAAACACAAAAACAAGAAACAAGAACACAAAAAACAGTTTCAAAAAATGAGTGTATTATTAAATAATATTTAATAAAACGAATTGTTTTATATTGATAAGGACTAATAAATTTTTATAATTTTACATAAAAGATATTATAATATTCTCACGATATATGTATAGTATTTATTCATAAATTCCCGTATTATCTTCTTATGTATATTTCTTATATACATCATATTTACTTATGATTTAGATGTTGCTATACCTAACAATTCATCAGCCAGTTCTTCAAACCGATCTGCTTGTTCACAATGTGATAAAAGTAGTCGACTAAATTTTTCATGGCCATAAAATGCACCTGCTATCGCGCCGGTCATACTAGCAATTGTATCTGTATCGCCTCCCAAAGTAATCTAAAATAATATAACGTACATATAATATTGAATGATATTACATATAATATAAATGACATTTTTCACAAATATCCCTGTGCAATATCATTATAATTAACGTGCCATGATAGTTTTATTATAAAATTTATAACTTACAGCATACTGAATTGCTCTTCTGACAGGATTATTAGTTCGTATCCTCTTTATACGTTTTTGTGCTTTTAGAAAACAAAAAATTGCAGTAGGGACTGATTCTAAAGCTCTGACATTATTACCTAGTTCTTTAGCTATCCTTTGTTCATTAGGCTCATCTCTAGTGTCAGAAAGTAGATTTTTTACTCTTTTTAATCGTTCTTTATATGGTTGACTGTAATTTATTTAATATGAGTATAAAATAATTTTGTTTAAATATAATATATATTATATATATCATTATATTAATATATATTATTATATATAATTTTTATTTAAGAGATACCTTTCAACCTCGATTTTATCCATTTTATTTATAAGATCGTCAATGAAATTAGAAACATTTAATTCTTCACTGGGATGTAAACATAGACTTTGTTGAATTGCTATAGCCTGTGATAACAACAAATTTTTGTATAACATAATTTGTTAATATAGATATATTAAATGTATTCATTTTTCTTCTTATTAACACAAATGAATCTGTAATTACTTGTAATATAGCACCATTTATTCCCAATTCATGTGCATGTGTAATTTGTGTCACTTCTTTCACATAATGTAAAAGATTATCATAATTATTGTAGGAATATAACGATACAGGTGCAATTTTCATTGCACCACCATTACCATAAGAACCTCGACCATCAAATATAGCTTTTGCTGGACCCTTCACATCTATTTCTGGCTCAATTTTTTTATTCTTCAATTTTCTTAATTTCTTAAGTACCTATATATACATATACAGATGGATTGTTGTAATTTATTATTATAAATTATAATTATCAAAAAATTACAATTTCAGGAAGAGATATATCTTTTTATAAATGTAAAAATATTTTATTTCATATATACAGGGTGACCCATTTTAACTTAGGCAGCCAAATAACTCAAAAAATAAGCACACTACGAAAAAATGGTTAGAATCAAAATTTCGTCATTTCGAGGGGGACGTACAATGATGTTAAAATCAGCCCCCCCCTCCCCCTGGGCGGTGAGGGGGGGCAAGTTTGAAATCTTAAATGGAACCCCCTATTTTTCATTGCATATTCTTGTAGCTTATCTCGAGAGCTTTCCAAAACACTATAATTAAGTACCTTTTTATTAAGTACTTTTTGAGTTAAAAGGCTTGAAATAATTTCTTAATTTTACATAAACCATAAAATATCTAGTAAACCATTCATTTTTCGATTATCTTACCTTCATACTTTTATGTACAAAATAATGAGAGGAATCAATTGGTGTAAAGAAAACACATAGTTGTTTCTAAGAAAAAATATGTAATTTGCAATTAACAATTCCATATTTTTTCTTGAAAACAACTGTATGTTTTCTTTACACCAATTGATTCCTCTCATTATTTTGTACATAAAAGTATGAAGGTAAGATAATTGAAAAATGAATGGTTTACTAGATATTTTATGGTTTATGTAAAATTAAGAAATTATTTCAAGCCTTTTAACTCAAAAAGTACTTAATAAAAAGGTACTTAATTATAGTGTTTTGGAAAGCTCTCGAGATAAGCTACAAGAATATGCAATGAAAAATAGGGGGTTCCATTTAAGATTTCAAACTTGCCCCCCTCACCGACCAGGGGGAGGGGTGGAGGGGCTGATTTTAACGTCATTGTACGTCCCCCTCGAAATGACGAAATTTTGATTCTAACCATTTTTTCGTAGTGTGCTTATTTTTCGAGTTATTTGGCTGCCTAAGTTAAAATGGGTCACCCTGTATATATATATATATATATATATATATATATATATATATATATATAATATCCCAGTGTTTTTTAAATAGATTAAAATTATATAAATAAATGCAAAAATTATATTACACTTATACTACCAGTTCCATAACCACGATAGGGCTCTTGATAATAATTTTCCACAAATCGCTTTGCAATGTCAACAATATCCAGATCTCGTTTCTCAATTAAGGATTCGGCTAAAGAGCGAGTCATTGCCGAATCATCTGTAAACTCCATGACAGGCTCTATACAATTGAAAGAAGTATAAAAAAATTGTAACTGAACAAACTAAAAAAATGGAGAAAAAAGTATAATAAAAATATAAATAATATAATGGAAAAACAATATCCGAGTTTTATACAGCAATAATTCGCGCGAAAAATAACGCATGAGAAATCAACATCATTAGAAACTTTATTATGAATAGAAAAAAACTTTCAAAGAGAACAAATCTAACCTCTGAACTTTGTTCCTTCCAATGTATCGAGTCTTCGTTGTAAATAAATCTTTTTGCGACATGATATGACTTTCTTGCCTTCGTATGGACTTCCAAGAACATCTCCGACCAAAACGCCTAGCATTGTACCGCGAAATTTACTTTTCAACAATTCCAAGTCCATCTCTGACAATGTATATAAAAATCATATGGAGAAATCTAATCTAAAGGTGCCTATACATGGGCTAAGTTCCGTAAAGCGCATATCTGTGTGTAAGTGAGCACGTATCTATAATATTCGTCACGTATACTATAGGTAAATGCGCGCATATGCGCTCAAGAGTCGAGCGTCTGCGTAGAAAACCGTACCGGTACCATTGCGCAGATTCAGACACCATTGTGCAGATTCAAAACGAGTTCGAATCCAGCTACAAAAATAGTTGTATATTATTATATATAATTTAATCAAATTGATGAAAAAAAGGCTCTTATAATTTTAAATAGAAGTAATGATTACGTGGCGTAAGAGCATGAACACAAATTTAGTAATAATAATAAATATAATATTTTTAAATCTGATAATAAAGAAAAAGAAAAAATTACTGAAGAGCTTCTACGAAGTTACACTGAAAAAACTGATTGGTAATAATTATCAAATATATTTAGTTGTGAATTTTAATTGAATATTTGATAAATATTATCATATTTTATAATAATTACTAAATCTTCAATTTGTCTAGTTGCAAACAAATTTTGTTTGCAGTTGAATCAATTAAACAATTTAGTAATAATTATTAAATATTTAATACATATCATAAAATCTTTGATGATTGTTATTAAATATGTATTAAATTGTTGTAAATATTACTAAATCATTCAATTTAAGATTATTAGATATTTGATAACTATTATTAAATGATTTAGTTAGGTCAACATGTTTGATAAAATAATTGGAAATTATTAACAAATTTTGATAAGATAGTCGTGTAAAGTTTCGCGCAAGCACCCAAGGATATGTTAGTTTGTTCGTTCATCGCTATACGACGTGAAATGCGCTATCTTTCTCGTATTTAAGTTTAGTTATGAGAATTATATAAAGCTTGCAAAGAGTAACAAATAAGGTGATATAAAATAAGATTATATAAAATATATATATATATATTGTTCAATTTAATTTCTGATTTCTCAATACAAGAGTTTCAGATATTAAATTGATTTTATAAGTCGGATAAGTAAATGTCCGGCAAATAAACAAAAATAATCCGTCCTTTACCTATTTAAAATGTAAAGTGCAATATGCAAGTATAAATTATAAATAAAAAAATAATAATTAAAAAATTTGATTTTAATTAATTTTAATTTTAATTTTTTAATTTCTCGTTATCATGATTTAGTTAAAATTACCAAATATCTGATAATACTTATTAAATATATTATTTTCTGCTACCAAAATTTGATTACAGTTATTAAAATTTTATTAAACGAATCAAATATGTAATTGAATGAATTAAATTTAAATAGTCTAAACTAAATATTTTATTTACTCAATTAATTTTTTTTGTAATTGTTACCACACATTTAATTAGAACTATTTGCACAAATCATTTAGTAATTGTTATTAAATTCTAGTGTTTACTATTAAATTCTTTTTTCAGTGTACACAACGGCGAACGTTTCGATCGACTTTTCGATCTTCATCAGCGCAAAATATACCTTAACTTAAAGTCACAAAGAATAACAAAATCATGGTATAATAATAGATAACAATTGACGTTGACATTGAAAAATAAAGTTAAGGGAATAAAATGAAATATAAAAGTAAAAATAAAACTGAAAAATGTTGTCACATATTTAGAACCTGGTACAGTGATGTTATGCGAAGATAATAGCCTCAGTATGTGTGCCGCTGTTCGTCATAATTTAATCAATTATAATATTTACCATTAGTAGAATAAGAAGTTTTAGACTGTGAATTAATGATGATCGAATACCAATCCTTAATGTAATGATGATTAAAATTTTATTTTCATATACTTGACATACAAACTTCACAAGTATCAAATTTGTTGCCTATAAAAACAATGTTATAAAATATGTTTCTAACGTGGAGATATATAATAAGAGATATATGAAATAGGACTGTGTATGTTATAAAAAGCATGCAAGAAAAGTTCATGAAAATTAATTCTTTAATGTTTGATTAGATTTTAAAACATGATGCATCGATGTAGTAATATTCTATAATATATTTAATTTATTAATAATAGTAGTATTATGAATAATATTTTATGTATAATCCCAGCAAACACATAATATTGCAGCAACATTGCTGCAATGTTGTAATATTACCATAACATTACTGCAATGTCGTAATATTGCTGCAATATTGCTACAATATTCTGTATTTACTGGAATGTTAATAAATATTAATTTTAATAAGTATTATATATTAGAATATCTAATTTTTTCTATCTCGTGTGACTTACGTGTTTGTTATTCGTCGTAAAAAGCTGGAATCTAACGGCCCTTGCACAATGCTAGGCAACAGGCAATAAGAACAGAAATAGTATCTATTCTCTGCTTCTATTAGTGAATATTTTCTATTCCGCGTTTTTATTGGTGAATAGTTTTTATTCCCTATTCCTATTACCTGCTGTCTAGCATTGTACAAGCGCCTTAACTCATTCAGAATCCTGCGCAATGATACTAATGGTTTTCTGCGCATACGCTCGACGCTTGATGCTGACATGTATAGGCATCTTAATCGTCGCACATGCGCGCTGCAGATGAAATATTATGAGCGGGAAAAAATAAATTAATATTAATATTATATTATTCAATTTTAAATATAAATCACAATATTTAAAATCATAAAATATCACGAATTTAAGGATTATTAGAAAAAAATGCCTAGATGAGAATATTTTTCTAGAATGGTTGGCTTTTCGTACTAAAGCATGTAAATAAGTTTTCTGTATGCTACATATGTACCCATACAGCACATAAAAATTCCATACACATGCAATCTTTCACTATAATGTTGCAACGTTGCAAATTCACTGCAAGATGTTGCTGCACCATTATTGTGGGATTACAGCAACGTTAAAATGTCAGCTTTTAGAAATATTGCAATGTGAGATTGTAGTAATATGTTACGCTGCAACGTATTTGTAATATTGAAACACGTTTTACTACAAATGCAGATCGTTTTAAATTTAATAAATAAACTTTACAGGTATAAAAAAATGTTTAAGAAAGATAGGAAAAAACATTTATCTTTAAAAAAATTTCACGGCTTTAAAAAATCATCTATTAGTGTTTTTTATTAAATATTTATTTCAATAATATATACAATTAATATAATAATACATACAATTATTTTACATAGCATCGACACCAGAATATTTTAATACGTGCAATAAATAATGAACTCCATGATAATGATATCCATTTAAATTGAGAAAAATCTGTTTAATATTCTGAATCTCAACGAGGGATCTAGATTATTAAATAAATCACGATCCCTTATTCAGATTCAGAATATTAAATAAATCAAATCAGTTTATCAGAAAATAAACTGACACAAGACAAGAAATATAATTACTACATTAATGCTTTGTAGACCTTATATCCACTTTAGATGAAAATTCGAATGCGAGTTAATTAAATTTGGAATCGCCACGTAGCGGCAAGTAAAAAAACACATGTTATACATTTTGGTTATGTTAAAACGTTGCTGCAACATTGTGTTAAAGTAATATTACAAAATAATGTTTCTGTATTATTTCTGCAACATTAACCTGCAATGAGCATTGTTGATGCAAGCGTCTGTGCTGTATAGGAAATATTATTGCTAAATTCCTGAATATAAGCCAATATAAAATAATTAAAGAAATTAAGTCATTAAATTTAAATGTTAAACAAACAATTAGAATTAATAATTAAAATGTCTTTTTTTATATGTATTTAATTACAATTAATACATGCCAATTTTCAATATGTATTCAATTATACAATATGCAATATTTTATTAGTCGCGCCAACACAAAAACACAAAAACAAGGAACAAAAACACAAAAAACCATTTAAAAATTGGATGTATTATTAAATAATACATAATATGTATTATTAAATATTATATATAATAAAAATAAAAAAATCCTTTTATATTGATAAGAACTAATAAATTCCCAGTAAGCAAAATGTTAGCAGTCTGCCAGCAGCATGCGAGCAGATTCAAACAGAATATTGCGGCAGATTGGCATCAACTGCGTCCGCATTAAGCTTGGGTTCTGCTAGCAGAATCTGTCAGCATAAACCGACAGCAGATTGACAACAGAAATCGAGCAGGATCTGCTCATGTAATTTGATGTTAGATCGTCACCAGAAACCGAGCAGAATCTGCGCATACCTGATGGCAAATTGACAGCAGAAACTGCACAAAATTTGCGCTTATTTTATTAATGTTATATAAATGCAACAAAATTGATTATTACAAGTGCTAAATAACAATATTATCGGCAAGTTAATTAGAATTTTCTTAGAAAATAACATATATGTAATATGTTATATCGTAGTATATCCCATATAGCGAAGGACTAATTCAATTTAATTAAATTAATAATAAAGTAAATGATAAAAGTAAATGTAACTTGTAAAACTTGAGATGTAATTTATTATATTTAAAATTAAATTCTTGCTTTATACCTCAAATAGGCAGTACATGAATAATTTTTCATTTATCATATTGATTCCAATCAGTTTAATATTCTGACTCTCATTTGCTTGTATCAGATATCAGAAATTAAAGTGACAGAAATTAAAATGATAATTACTATATTTTTAGTCTTTTATTCATATTCGCGACTTTATATATATTTCTGACAGAAATTAAATTACGAGAAAGTACAGCTCACGTAGCGGTAAGTGAAGGAACTATTGAATCATGCAAACCCTGTTCCATTTCTGCCATCAATCTGCTATCAGAGATTGTATGTGCAGATCCTGCTCGATTTTTGCCGACAATCTGTTGTCAAATTGCATCGCACAGATCCTGTTCAATTTCTGCCACCAATCTGCCACTAAATTATGCCGGCAGAATCTGTTTGATTTTTCCTGCCAATCTGGTAACTGATTATGTTAACAAGCTTTGTTATATTTCTGTTGACATTCTGCCGACATCACATGATATATCAGAACCTGCATCGATTCTGTAATCTTTCTGTCGACAACAATTTGTAACAGATTCCCTGACAAGATCTGCTTTAGCAGACTTGGCTATTGGGGTTGTTTTACGTAAAAGACATTGTGCATTTTTACGATATACGTATAGCATTTATTCATAAATTCTCGTATTATCTTTTTATGTATCATATTTATTTATTTATATTTTGGATGTTGCTACATCTAACAATGCATCAGCCACTTCTTCAAATCGATCTGCTTGTTCACAATGTGATAAAAGTAGTCGACTAAATTTTTCATGGCCATAAAATGCACCTGCTATCGCGCCGGTCATACTAGCAATTGTATTTGTATCGCCTCCCAAAGTAATCTAAAATAATATAACGAAGATATAATATTTAATTATAATATAAATGATATAGTTTAAAAATATTTCTCTGTGTAATATCATTATAATTAATTTGCCATGATAGTTTTATTATAAAATCTATAACTTACAGCATATTGAATTGCTCTTCTGACAGGATTATCAGTTCGTATCCCCTTTATACGTTTTTCTGCATTTAGAAAACAAAAAATTGCAGTAGGGACTGATTCTAAAGCTGTGAGCTTATTACCTAGTTTTTCAATTATCCTTTGTTCATTAGGTTCACCTCCAGTTTCAGAAAGTAGATTTTTTACTATTTTTAACCGTTCTTTATATGGTTGGCTGTAATTTATTTGATATGATTAAAATAATTTTGTTTAAATATAATACATATATATTATATACAATTTCTCTATAAAAGAAATACCTTTTATCAACCTCGATTTTATCCATTTTGTTTATAAGATCATCAATGAAATTAGAAATGTTTAATTCTTCACTGTGATGTAAACATAGACTTTGTTGAATTGCTATAGCCTGTGATAATAACAAATTTTTGTGTGACAGATATCTATTAACATAAATATATTAAATGTATGCATATTTCTTCTTATTAACACAAATAAATCTGTAATTACTTGTAATATAGCACCATTTATTCCCAATTCATGCGCATGTGTAATTTGCGTCACTTCTTTCACATAATGTAAAAGATTATCATAATTGTTGTAGCAATACAACGATACAGGTGCAATTTTCATTGCACCACCATTCCCATAAGAATCTGCACCACCAAGCAAATCCTTTGCTGGACCTTTCACATCTATTCCTGACTCAATTATTTCATCTCTTAAACCTGCTAATTTTGTGAGTACCTATATATGTACAAAAAATTTGATGTACTGTATTATTATTATTATTATTATTATTATTATTATTATTATTATTATTATTATAAACCCTAATTTTAAGAAAATTATAATTATAATTTCAGAAAGAGATATCTCTTATAATTATAGAAGTATTATATATACAGGGTGTTCTAAAAAGATATGTCAAATATTTAAGAAGATATTCCTCACCTGAAGGATAAAATAATGTTGTGGACATATGTGCGGAAATTACTTATTTCAGGAGTTATGTTGAAAATACTGTTAGCTGTATTACTTACACAAGGAAAAATTTAGGATTAATTATTGTGGGTGACAATCGTTTAATTAGGTTTATTTATATTTGGTTTTAATGTGATCTTGAGTATGTTATAATAAATGTTGAAAATGTTCACCATTTTCCTGAATACACATACACACTCATACGGCACAGAATATTGCAACAATATTATTAATTGTTGTAACATTGCAACAACATTGCAATATTGCCACAATATTACTGCAATGTTCTGTGTTGTATGGGTATACTGAGTGTAACTTAAAAAGCGTTCACTAAGCAAATAGTGTTATTCCTGATTAAAAATCAAAAAGTACTGAAATATTTGTTTCTATAATACTTAATAAAACAATAATTATTGAATAAAGTCTTGTCAATCAACATCGATCTTTAGCCGCCGGGCGCACATCAGTGAGCTGCTCGCCTGGTAGTGTACGCTCACGAGTATTATAAAAAAAAATGTTTTAGGTTCTTTTCGACTCGATTTTTAATCAGGAATAACACTATTTGCTTAGTGGGGGCTTTTTAAGTTACACTCTGTATATATACATATAATATATACAAGCATATAATATATACAAGCTATACTTAAATTCGCTATAAATATATTTTAATATGACAAATTCTTTATAATCTTTTAAGACAAAAATTATCTAATACAAAAATGTTAAACCTATGATAATTTTAAAATGGGAAAAGTTTAAAGATCACGAATGAGGGTTAGAATTTTGCGCGCTCAAGAGTAATAAAATGGCTAGTGGTGCTTCCATCATGAATAGAATGCTTTTGATCCTTTTGATATTAGTGAAATTATTGTAAGAATATTCAAGAATTTTATTAAAAATCTATTTCTATTTATCTATAATGAATTATAACAACAGTTGAAACAGTTTTATTTAATAATTTAATATATCAATATTGATATGTGTCAGCTGTCATATGCCGACCAACCTCAATGGAGGCAATTAAATTTGATTTTAAACTTTTTCCACTTGAAAATGATTATAGCTTCAACATTTTCATATTAAAATTTTTGTCTTAAAATCTTACAAAGAATTTGTCACATTAAAATATTTATTTTATTTAAATTCGTGAATTTAGGTACACTCCGTATATAATATGTGTGTATATGTGTGTGTGTGTGTGTGTGTGTGTGTGTGTGTGTGTGTGTGTGTGTGTGTGTGTGTGTGTGTGTGTGTGTGTGTGTGTGTGTGTGTGTGTGTGTGTGTGTGTGTGTGTGTGTGTGTGTGTGTGTGTGTGTGTGTGTGTGTGTGTGTGTGTGTGTGTGTGTGTGTGTGTGTGTGTGTGTGTGGTGTGTGTGTGTGTGTGTGTGTGTGTGTGTGTGTGTGTGTGTGTGTGTGTGTGTGTGTGTGTGTGTGTGTGTGTGTGTGTGTGTGTGTGTGTGTGTGTGTGTGTGTGTGTGTGTGTGTGTGTGTGTGTGTGTGTGTGTGTGTGTGTGTGTGTGTGTGTGTGTGTGTGTGTGTGTGTGTGTGTGTGTGTGTGTGTGTGTGTGTGTGTGTGTGTGTGTGTGTGTGTGTGTGTGTGTGTGTGTGTGTGTGTGTGTGTGTGTGTGTGTGTGTGTGTGTGTGTGTGTGTGTGTGTGTGTGTGTGTGTGTGTGTGTGTGTGTGTGTGTGTGTGTGTGTGTGTGTGTGTGTGTGTGTGTGTGTGTGTGTGTGTGTGTGTGTGTGTGTGTGTGTGTGTGTGTGTGTGTGTGTGTGTGTGTGTGTGTGTGTGTGTGTGTGTGTGTGTGTGTGTGTGTGTGTGTGTGTGTGTGTGTGTGTGTGTGTGTGTGTGTGTGTGTGTGTGTGTGTGTGTGTGTGTGTGTGTGTGTGTGTGGTGTGTGTGTGTGTGTGTGTGTGTGTGTGTGTGTGTGTGTGTGTGTGTGTGTGTGTGTGTGTGTGTGTGTGTGTGTGTGTGTGTGTGTGTGTGTGTGTGTGTGTGTGTGTGTGTGTGTGTGGGTGTGTAAACATACATATGAAATAAGATAATTTTAGTATTTTTCTTTCTGGTATTATTATGATATATTTTAATATAATATGTTTAATATGTTTAAACATGCATGAGGGAAATAAAATTGAATGTATAATATAAATTTATATACTGAATATGCACTATATATTTTCTTAAATAGATTAAAATTATATAAATAAATGCTAGTAATATAAATAAATTATATTAATGATATTACCTGTATTACCTGAATTATATTACCTGTATACAACTTAATCCATAAACACGTGCGGGATCTTGGTAATAACTTTCCACAAATCGTTTTGCTACGTCAACAATATCCAGATCTTGTTTTTCAATTAAGGATTCAGCTACGGAACGAGTCATTGCCGAATCACTTGAAAACTTCATAACAAACTCTATACAATTAAAAAAAGTTGATGAAAAAAATTGTGATTTACTACAAAACAAACTAAAAATACAGATAAAATATAATAAAATATAATATATATAAATATACAGGGTGTGCCACTCGTGCATTAAAGGTTGACATATGTCATGTTGTCATTTAATCATGATACTCAGTCAGAAGTTGGCTATATCGCAGGGCCGAAAATGAAATGGTGGACGCCGCCCGCGATATTTCAAGCCGGAAAATCTCGTATAATATGTAAAATATTTACATTAAATCATACATCGTTATATTCGTTTCAAACAGCGCTACAACTTTTATTATATTAAAATATCTACATTATTATAAAAAAATTATACATATCTCTCCGTTCTTTATACAGATAAATTTTATAATCAACCACTATACTCACAATAAAGTTCAGTTAAAGCCATTTAATTTCATATATATATTTGTTATGGTCTATCTCTTTTAGTTTAAAAGATAAAAGGGAGTGGCCACTTCTAAGTGGGACACCCTGTATATATACCCAGTAAGCAAAATGTTAGCAATCTGCCAGCAGCATGCAAGCAGATTGAAACAGAATATTGCGGCAGATTGGCATTAACTGCGTCCGCATTAAGTTTGGGCTCTGGCAGAATCTGTCACCATAAACCGACAGCAAATTGACAAACAGAAATCGAGCAGGATCTGCACGTGCAATTTGATGTTAGATTGTCAGCAGAAACCGAGCAGAATCTGCGCATGCAACCTGGTGGCAAATTGACAGCAGAAACTTCACAAGATGTGCGCTTACTTTTATTAATGTTATATAAATGCAACAAAATTGATTATTACAGGTGCTAAATAATAATATTATCGGCAAGTTAATTAGAATTTTCTTAGAAAATGACATATATGTAATATGTTATATCGATATATATGCAATAGTTATATCTCATATAGCGAAGGACTAATTCAATTTAATTAAATTAATAATAAAATAAATGATAAAAGTAAATGTAACTTGTAAAACTTGAGATGTAATTTATTTAGAATCAAATTTTTGTTTTATGCCTCAAATAGGCAGTACATGAATAATTTTCCATTTATCATATTGATTCCAATCAGTTTAATATTTTGAATCTCATTTGATTGTATCAGATATCAGAAATTAAAGTGATAGAAATTAAAATGATAATTACTATATTTTTAGTCTTTTATTCATGATTTATATTTCGTGATTTTATATATATTTCTTACAGAAATTAATTACGAGAAAGTACAGCTCATGTAACGGTAAGTGAACAACTATCGAATCATGCAAACTCTGTTCCGTTTCTGCCGTCAATCTGCTATCAGAGATTGTGTGCGCAGATCCTGCTCGATCTCTGCCGACAACCTGTTGTCAAATTGCGTCGCACAGATCCTGTTCAATTTCTGTCATCAATCTGCTGTCAGTTATATCAGCAGGCTTTATTCGATATCTATCGAGAATTTGATATTATAAATTTCATTGCGCAGATTCTGTTCGGTTTCTGCAATCAATCTGACATCAAACTGTTTTGCGCAGGTCCTGCTCTGTTTCTGTCGCCAATCTTTTATAATAATTCTTCTATAATAATTCTTCTATAATAATTTTATACAGCTTCTGTTAGATTTCTGCCAACAATCTGATATCAAATTCATTATTCAGATTTTGCTCGATTTCTGCAATCAATCTGATATCAAACTGTGTTGCACAAATCTTGCTCGATTTCTGTCACTAATCTGCTGTGATAATTTTAAACAAATCCTGTTCAGTTTCTGCTATCAAATTATGTCAGCAGGTTTTATAACATTTCTACTGACATTCTGTTATCATTATTTGATATAACAAATTTTTTATACAATCTGCAATCTTACTTTCGACAAAAATTTGTAGCAGAAATTGACAAAATTTGTTTGAACAGACTTTGCTGACTAAGTATATATATTATATATATATATATATATATATATATATATATATATATAATGTGCGAAGTTTGTACGGCAATAATTCGCACGAACAATAAGATAACACATGAGAAACGAACGTCGAGAAACTCTTTATTACGAATAAAAAAATTTTCAAAGAGAATCTAACCTCCGCACTTTATTTCCTCCAACATATCGAGTTTTTGTTGTAAGTAGATTTTCTTGCGACTTGATAAGACTTCCTTGTTCTTGAATGAATGTCCAAGAACATCTCCGACCAAAACGCCTAGCATTGTACCGCGAAATTTATTTTTCAACAATTCCAAATCCATTTTTAACAATAGTTATTTTCTATCTACACTCAGGCGATACTGAGTCACTTAGTTATGTATTTCATATTCAGATGATGTCATTATTAAGTGAATAAAAGGAAACAGGTAAATACAGGTTTATGATCTCATACTTGCCAACGTGCATTCAATTGAATTATGACGTCACAAGTTAGAATTATCTGAGTTTTGATGTAAATGCAAAATAACTGTTATATATAAACATATGGAAATCTAACTTAACCGAATCCGATGCGAAAGTCCATATTCTGAATTCTCTTTTATCGATAAAAATGCCTCTAAAAAATGTCTCTAAAAGTGGCTCAATCGGAAGCCACTTTTATAGAGACTCTTTTATTGATAAAAGAGAACTCAGAATATAAGCCGAATATCATGGATCACGGATGATGACATTCGACGCGCATGTGCAGAGAAGAAAATCCATTTATGCACTGACTAGAGACCCTCTAATAAGAGACTAGCCATGAGATAGAGTGAGCGCATATTAAGAGTATATTTCGTCCATGTTTTGTGCAAAATCCTGCGAGAGAGATATATATAATATAGGTAGGATCTATAGAGACTCTAGATTTCAGATCTGTCTTTTCAATTCTTGCGTAGAACTAAAGTAAAATGATGTAGATGTGCAGCAGAATTTTGCAACAATTCGTCGGCAAAAAGATATGTGATAAAAATATTTCCCAAAAATGCTGCATGTCGTGCTACATGGATTAAAAACATTAATCAGAAAAATTGGATGCCTACAAATCAATCATATTTTTGTGATGTTTAGTAACATGTAAAATTAGTTTAAAAAATTTTTCTAAATAATATACGTCAAAATAATTTTGCATATTTACTATTTAAATAAAATAAAATTTATTATTATAATTTTATATCATTATAATTACTATTATTTATAAATATTAATATTTTAATTTAAATAAAATGTATTATTATAATTTATATAATATTTCTTATATATTATCTATATATATAATATTCATTACTGATTTATAATATTTATTAGTAATAAATATCATTTATATTCAAAATGAAATTATTATAATTTGAATATGAGCAGGAGTTGCATAAAAATGGCGGACCAATCAAAAGTGATCCTCTGAGTCTTTTATTATGGTGGGTTTTCACTTGACGCTTAACGCTGATTTTTTAGCGTCAAAAAACATCACGTGACTAAAAATAAAAGATACCAATTCGTCATTTTTTGATCACATGATATCTTTTGACGCTAAAAATGAGCGTCGAGCGTCAAGTGAAAATCCACCCTTAGAGGGGCTCTATCTTAGAAGGGAACTTAGAGGCACCGCGTGGCACGCCGTGCCACAATCCACGATTGCCATGGTGTAGTGAGTCATAGGCAAGCGTAAGCTGGCATAGGATATCAGCAATAAAAATTTAATAAATTTATTTCGTAAAATACATAAAAAATAAAAAATGTCTTGCTGCATTTGCAAATCGCATTCCGACTCTCATGAAGATATTACATTTCATACGTACGTATATTACTTTGAATTGGAACAAAAATGGTTTATAAAAATGATTTATCTAACCTACAATGTATTTATAATAATAGAAACATTTTTTTTCAAGCATTCCACGATCAGAAGAATTGAGAGCAAAGTGGATTGCTGTAATCGGAAGAAATGTTCCTAATTACAGCAAAGTGTGCAGTGATCATTTTAAACCAAATTTTTTTCAATATAAAATCAATCGAAAGCTTAATAAGATTCAAAGACATTTAATAGAAGGAGCGATTCCTACAGAAAAATTCCAGGAGTTCCAGGATTTACACGGTGCAAGGTAAATTTATCATAAACTACCCCAATAGCCAAGTCTGCTAAAGCAGATCTTGTCAGGGAATCTGTTAGAAATTGTTGTCGACAGAAAGATTACAGAATCGATGCAGGTTCTGATATATCATGTGATGTCGCCAGAATGTCAACAGAAATATAACAAAGCTTGTTAACATAATCAGTTACCAGATTGGCAGCAAAAATCGAACAGATTCTGCCGGCATAACTTAGTGGCAGATTGGTGGCAGAAATTGAACAGGATCTGTGCGATGCAATTTGACAACAGATTGTCGGCAAAAATCGAACAGGATCTGCGCATACAATCTCTGATAGCAGATTGATGGCAGAAATGGAACAGGATTTGCATGATAGTTCGATGCAGGATTCGATAGTTCTTTCACTTACCGCTACGTGAGCTGTACTTTCTCGTAATTGAATTTCTGTCAGAAATATATATAAAGTCACGAATATGAATAAAAGACTAAAAATATAGTAATTATCATTTTAATTTTTCACTTTAATTTCTGATATCTGATACAAGCAAATGAGAGTCAGAATTCAGAATATTAAACTGATTGGAATCAATATAATATATGGAAAATTATTCATGCACTGGCTATTTGAGGCATAAAGCAAGAATTTAATTCTAAATAAATTACATCTCAAGTTTTACAAGTTACATTTACTTTATTATTAATTTAATTAAATAGAATTGAAATTAGTTCTTCGCTATATGAAATATAACTATGATATAACATATTACATATATGTCATTTTCTATAAGAAAATTCTAATTAACTTGCCGATAATATTGTTATTTAGCACCTGTAATAATCAATTTTGTTGCATTTATATAATATTAATAAAAGTGCAAATCTTGTAAAATTTCTACTGTCCATTTGCCATCAGGTTGCATCCGCAGATTCTGTTCGGTTTCTGCGGACAATCTAACATCAAATTGCACGCGCAGATCCTGTTCGATTTCTGCTAACAGTCTGACATCAAGTCATGTTAGCATTGATAGCAGATCCTGCTCAGTTTCTGCCGACAATCTGATATCCGATTCTGTGAGCAGGTTCTGCTAGCAGATTAGAAGCAGAATGAGGACGCAGTAGATGTCATTCTGCTGACATGGTTTGATCAAATCTGTTGCCAGTCTGTCGACATACTGCTTACATTTTGCTTATTGGGTATTTATCTGATCAAACTTCGGAATAACATTCCCAGTAAGCAAAATGTTAGCAGTCTGCCAGCAGCATGCGAGCAGATTCAAACAGAATATTTCGGCAGATTGGCATCAACTGCGTCTGCAATAAGCTTGAGTTCTGCTAGCAGAATCTGTCAGCATAAACCGACAGCAGATTGACAGCAGAAATCGAGCAGGATCTGCGCGTGCAATTTGATGTTAGATTGTCAGCAGAAACCGAGCAGAATCTGCGCAACCTGATGGCAAATTGACAGCAGAAACTGCACAAGATTTGCGCTTACTTTTATTAATGTTATATAAATGCAACAAAATTGATTATTACAAGTGCTAAATAACAATATTATCGGCAAGTTAATTAGAATTTTCTTAGAAAATAACATATATGTAATATGTTATGTATATCGTAGTTATATCTCATATAGCGAAGGATTAATTCAATTTAATTAAATTAATAATAAAGTAAATGATAAAAGTAAATGTAACTTGTAAAACTTGAGATGTAATTTATTATATTTAGAATTAAATTCTTGCTTTATACCTCAAATAGGCAATACATGAATAATTTTTCATTTATCATATTGATTCCAATCAGTTTAATATTCTGACTCTCATTTGCTTGTATCAGATATCAGAAATTAAAGTGATAGAAATTAAAATGATAATTACTATATTTTTAGTCTTTTATTCATATTCGCGACTTTATATATATTTTTGACAGAAATTCAATTACGAGAAAGTACAGCTCATGTAGCGGTAAGTGAAGGAACTATCGAATCATGCAAACCCTGTTCCATTTCTGCCATCAATCTGCTATCAGAGATTGTATGTGCAGATCCTGCTCGATTTTTGCTGATAATCTGTTGTCAAATTGCATCGCACAGATCCTGTTCAATTTCTGCCACCAATCTGCCACTAAATTATGCCGGCAGAATCTGTTCGATTTTTGCTGCCAATCTGATAACTGATTATGTTAACAAGCTTTGTTATATTTCTCTTGACATTCTGCCGACATCACATGATATATCAGAACCTGCATCGATTCTGTAATCTTTCTGTTGACAACAATTTGTAACAGATTCCCTGACAAGATCTGCTTTAGCAGACTTGGCTATTGGGGATTTATTCTTTATTATAAAAAAATTATTATCATTAGAAAATTGAAGTTGTTTAACAAAAAGTCAGAATCTCGTTATATAGTACCACGAGAAGTAGAATATACCACCTAGAAGTAGAATATTTATTGCACAAAATAGCAATTCAGCAGTCCAAACACCCCAAAGTAATTAAAGATGTTTTATCTCCTGTGCCTCTATATAATGCGGACAATAGTCAGAACGATTCAACAAGGTAAGTCACAACATGTAGTAAGAAAAATATATAAAATTTTTAAACAGCATCATCATTTTCATATTTCTTTTTGTTTTTACAGAAAAAGAAAACGATCTGCAGACGAAGCCATCACATGCAATAAGGTACGAACGGTCAAATTTATTGGAGATCTTTGCCCTGAAGATCTTACTTCGCCCGAATGCTATGAAGTGGTTAAGAAATATCTGAAAAAACACAATATCCGAGTAAATAGTCTCCAAAAGCAAGTTGGTCGACTAATAAAGAGTCGAAAGCCTTAAAGATGTGCTGACACAGTTACACGACAACCCAGATAGACATATGTCAGCATATTGCCTGTATAATGGCAAAATTTTAAAATTGAAAATGCTTGCATAAACATTGAAAGATGCGTCCTCATATGACATGAGTGTTATCAGCAAGTGAAAGAGATCTTCTGATGCTGTAAAAATTGCGACAATATGCTGCTTTTGCCAGAAATAGAACGCAATTAATCCGACATTATTGGAGCAATAAGAAATGAATATATTTACAAAATTTTTCATTAAGGTAAATAGCTATAACTTCGTCAGCGGATATAATTTCGTCAAGCCTTCTTAAAATTAAATAAATTAAGCAATCTCGCGTATATCGACTATATTTTCCGATTTGAAACCGATGTTCAAATTGTTTCATAGAAGGTCATCAACAAACTTTTGACAACTCCAAGTAAAGACGTAATTAAAATTTGCGCTTGTGCAGAACGGATAATAAGGAATGAACCAAACCTTCTGAAGATGAATAATGTTATTGTCCGACTAAGTTATAGAACAAAGTTGTACCTTCTCACAAACTTATTTAACAGTCTCGAAACAGGTATGTTTCCACTAGATGTCGAATCAAATCATAAATTCAATTTAATCATCCAAATTATAAAAAAATTCCTAAAATTAATTCATCATGAATCGAAATCACTTAAAGATAAAATTGTTCGATTGAGATCATTTTGTAATCGATTGGTTATATTCAAAAACCAATAGATATAAGATATGATTAATAAAAGTAATTATTCATTTTTTTATATTCTGTAAAAAAAAATTTTTTTCCCCTCTTGGGAATATACCTACCTTACTCATTACTCCTATTACGCAAAGTATAACACGCAGTGCACGCGCCTCCAGAAGACAGCACCTTATTTCACCAAGTTTCACCCTCCAGAAGACAGCACCTTATTCCATATTTGGACGGAGTTTTTATGCGCGGGGGGTGAAGATTTTAGGGGAGGAGAGGGCCGCCATATTGTCTGACGACATTAATGTTGCTTTATAGTGACAGAATAATGAATTAATAATAAAATAACAGTGCCATCAAGTGTTGTCAAATTATTTTATTGTGTGAAATTAATTTATTGTATGAAAATATCAAAAAATGCCACTTTGTGTTGCATTCGGCTGTTACAACAAAATCCGTATCGAAGGTTCAAATATAATGTGTACAATAATAATAATAATAATAAATACGTAGCTTTAATAATAATAATAATAAATCAATACTACATAAGTTCAGCTTTTAATTTGCTTTAATTTTACACATTATATTCGAGCCTTTGAAGCGGTCGATCCAAATAATTGACATTTATGTACCAATTAATTTATTATGCAGTCGATAATCTTTTGCATAAAAAGATTGACACACGAAATAAAACTCATCCTGTATATATATATTTAGGTATAAAATTATTTTCAATAATTTTTCAAAAATTTTAATAAATTATATTTTATATAATTATAACTTTATAGCTTAAAATGTTTTAATACGTTTCAAAAAAACCAAAATATGAGGATTATTGTTCTCCATATAAACAATAAAAATATATTATTTTATATCATTTATATTAAAAGATATACTTTTAATATAAACAGAAAATTATTTTCAATCGCGCACAACTGTTGCATTAATGTTCTCTTCTATAAAAGTCTGTTTTCATGCAATAGAAGTAGAAATAAAATATCATGATATGTCATATTTTAAAGCGCCAAAATGTCGCCAGACAAGATGGCCGATCCTTCCCCGCGCCAGTATCGGTTCCCTCGTCATAAAACTAACTTTACGCTCCGTCCAGATATATTTATACGTCCATGCTCCATATCGTTCTGTCCTTTAAAAGACGCGGACAACTCCACTCACAGAACGCTGGGTCTATATTATACAGGGTGTTTCTAAAACTATGTCGAAGATTTTGAGGGCGTATTCTAGGGGTTAAAATAAGAAAAAGTTCATATAAACATGGATCCAAAAATGCTTTTCCTCCGAGTTATAGCCTTCTAAAGTTGAGAGAAAAAATGATCGAAACCACATAAAAATGAAGCTCATCATTACGCTGTGCAAAACTTTAACGTTCTATGAAAAAGTGAGAGTTACAATACATTTTTCGATTTTTTCCCTCCACTTTAGGGGGCTATAACTCGGAGGAAAAGCATTTTTCGACTCATGTTTATATAAGCTTTTTTTCTTATTTTAATCCCTAGAATACGCTCTTAAATTCTCCGACATAGTTTTGGAAACACTCTGTATCCCAGACAGCACACATATCTAAAAGACATCAAAAAGATGACTTAAAGACGTCTTAAAGTCCTTTAAAATCCTCTTAAAGACATCTTTAAGACATCTTTTGGCCATTTTGTGCTGTTTGGGTATGGAGGAAACCTTTGACTAGGCAATCTATGTTTTCTCTCGTTTATGCTAATTAGCCGCACTAGTTTGACGCGTCGCCGCCGCACCGCCACCTTCGCTGCCAACTCGTGATTGGTCGGAGCTCGCCCAATGAGCGGCGCCGTGCCGTCTAGGCGCGCTCTATCCGGGCGACCAGTGTACCGCCGGTCGCGTATCCGTTCGGGTTGTTTCTGTCGTCGGGCTCGCGCCCGTAAGATTTTCAACCCTTCGCGGGCGGATACCGGTAGTGCATCGCGAGATTTTCAGATATCTTCGCCCTCTCTCTCTCTCTCTTTTCTCGTCTTTTTCTCTCTCTCTCTTTCACATCGGATAATGATAGGTGCGCGTCGATGTTAGGGGTCGGCGCGACGATACAAATCGCGAGGGGATGATGTTATGGAGATCGGCGAGTTGACGTCCTCGTGTCTCGTCGCCGCGTCGTTTCCCTTGACGGCGGGTGGGTCGTCAACCGCGTCGCCGAGTGATTCACCCGCTCGAATCGACGATAATCATCATCGCCGCCGCCGCTGCCGCTGATGCAGCCGCGTGCGAGCCGCCGCCGCCGCCTCTCGCTCCCGGGACCTTCGTCGCGATCCTCGCGCGTTGACGCGCGCGTTTTTATCCCCCGTTCCACCCCGGCCGCTGTGGACCGATAAGAAGTCGCCCGCGGGTTCGTCATCGTCACAGTTCGTTATCAGAGTTCATTATCGCTAACGCATCTCCTTCATTAACAGGTGACAATTTTTCGAATATGCGATCTTTATCTTTTATCGAAACGATGCGAGGAATATTTCTTGTCTTTCTCGAAAGTTTCAAGCCTTTATCATCAATATAAATAATATTAATAATATTAATTAATAATTATTATTATTAATAATTAATATTAAATAATTATAATTAAACAGTTATTATAATATAATAATTATTATTAATAATTATAAATAATTATTAATAATTATTATTATAAAATTATTATTAATAATAATAATATTAATTGATAATATTAATAATATTAATATATATCATAATTAATATTAATAATTGTGTAATTTTTTTTATGATAGCGAAGAAATCAGTGATAGATAAGCTTTTTTAAATTAAATTGTAAGTTAATCAAATTTGCAAATATTACAACATGTAATGCATACGCGAGAGATTTTTCTAATAAGTAATGTCTCATTATATATTTCACGATATTCTCGTTTTATGCACGTAATAGTTGAATATTCAATAATTAAAATGCAATATTCAAGTTCGGGCGAGAAGCAATACTCCCTCTGTACGTTACATTAGAAAATGTAAGGAAAATCCCTTTCTGTTTTTTTGTATGCTTAGCTCGGTTCCTTTATATTATGATAATTAAAACAGGCGACTTTGAAATGCAAATGTCATCTGAGGAGAAATCTTGAAAAAAATATTTTGCGTAATTGAAAAGTTCACGTCGAGGTCATATCGAGCAATTGAACGCGTAACAACAGGTTGCTAAAAACTGATCTCTCGTAATCGTAAGTAAAAAAAATTTACCTTCAAGTTTATTTAGTTAAATATATATATATATATATATATATATATATATATATATGAAACAAATTTTATATATAAAATTTTCTACTGAAATTATGAAATTGTCTCAAATTATCTTCTTTTCTTTTATCTTTTAATTTCTTTCCGCGATAAGGAACTTAGTTACTCAGTCTATATCCATTAGATTAATTTTTTAAAATAATAATCATACATTATTTAAATATGTGTGGCTATAATCGTCGATATGTAAATTTTTCAATTACTTAAGTATTAATAAAATAGAAGTAATTGCACACAGACACGAGACTAAAGCAAACTCAAAGATTTGTTGAATGCCAAAGATTTTATTTTTGATGTAACGCGTTATTGTTCTTGTGACATTTTTTTAATTAACAATTTTTCTGAAATGCTAATTTACATAATTGCCCATTGCAATTGTTTCCGCGCCATTAAGCGCAGGTACGACGTAGAGCTTTATTTATACATGATACAATATGCCTATTGACCTCATATGCCGCGTCATTATATCTACGCGATCTCATCACGATATAAATATTTTGACATTAATCTTTAACATTTTCCATGAAAAATCCGCGTCTATTAACGTTAATTAAAGTGCACAGAAAAGTTGTTGCACCGCAAAACTCGGAGTGGTTTTGTTAGTAGCATTATTATTCTTTTATTATACTTTTATCTATCATTATTATTCTTTTATTATACTTTTATCTATCTCTCTCTTTCTCTCTTTTACATTAATATTAAATACTATTGTTTTGTATTACGATTTATTATTCTCGTAAACTATAAATATTTCAACCGAAAAATGTTCAACTAAATAAAAATAAATCATATAGGGAAATATCATATAATACATGTAGGGAAAGATATATTTTTCACACAATATTATCGAAAAATATATTTTTACTAAAAGTATTATTTTTTATTTTTACTAAAAGTATATTAAATATAATATATATATAATATAATAATATAATATATATATATAAATAATATATATATTAAAATTATATTTTTAATATATATTTTACACAATACCTACGAATAAAATTGCTAATATTTCAACCGAAAAATGTTCAACTAAATAAAAATAAATCACATATAGGGAAAGATACATTTTTCACACAATATCTTCGAAAAATATATTTTTACTAAAAGTATTATTTTTATTTTTACTAAAAGTATATTAAATATATATTAAAATTATATTTTTAATATATATTTTGCACAATACTTACGAATAAAATTGCTAAGCTAATTTAATTAATGTAATAAATCTAATATAAAAGTTTCCTTCTTTCTTCCAGTATTTTGTAACTTGTTTCTATGTCAGGAAAAAAAAAGTAACTTGATAAAGGGAGAGAGAGGTTTTATATATCAAGGGATTTCTTTGCTGCTAATCTTGCGAGAGAATTGCATTTTCTGGCTTTTATCAATAAATTTCGAGCGACCGCACCCCGAATCGATTTTGAAGTTTTGGCACGGTAACCTTTTGCAAAGTCATCGATTTTTATGCGAGCAATATTCATTCCTCTTATCCTTCCGGGCTATTTTTACAGTTTTCTTCGCGGGAGTGACCCCGAAATCTAGATCTAAGATGCAGCCTCAGCTTATGTCCTTACTTAATAGTGATTAATAGCGCGTATGCACGCCACTATCAAAGGAGCGGGCTTATCCTTAGGATCGCGAGGAACTCGAAGCACTCGGAGGAGGGCCGGCATATATCAGATTTCTCCGCCCTTGCCTCTCTCGTCCGAGTCCATTTTTATTCGTAATGTCTTCCCTTCACGTGGGACTTATGCCAAGTGCCGAGAAATCATGCGCCATTATCGATGTAAATAACAAATATCGCAAAGTCAGCTCTCTTCTCAAAGCTGTCACGAATTTCAATATTCGGAAAAATTCTTCGAGTTATTCCGTAAACGCGAAATAACTCGATTTTTCTCGACGCGAATAACTTGGAAGGTATAGTAATTTCTACGTTAAATTTTCCCAAATATACACTGAGGAAAAAATCTGATTGCATTAATTAGAATTCTGGTAGATTCAACCAGTATGTCTGTTGGAAAATGGACGAATTCTTGTACACAAAAAAAAGGACATTCTTATTTTGAAAATATATATTTAGTTTTAACATGGAAATCTTAAATTGAGATTATATTGCGTTAATTAAAGAAAAATATAATTGCATGAATAATTGCTTACTTGAATGAAGCCATTTTATATAGTTCAATCGAGAAAAATATATTCTTATGATTTAAGATTTAATTTTTTTGAATGGAAAAGAAATCATGTTGGATAGAAAATAACATTTTTAAATCAAAGATTATAATTTTCTTAAAGTAGAATTAAATAATTATATATTCTTGAAGTGACAATTACAATATTAAAATAAGACTATAATATTGTTGAAATTTAAAATTATTAAATTCTTCTAAGAAGATTATAAATTGTTCAGAACAATGAACGCGTTAATTTAAGTATATAAGTTTTGATTTGAACTTATTTTTTTCTGTAGAGGAATTAACAGATGAATCTGATTAATTTCTTCCTGTTAAATTTACCAAATTTTCTGGTTAATAATACTAAACTTGTCAGCATCAAGTCGTCTAAAATTTTTTCCATCTAATCTCAAAAGTCTGTTTAATATTCTGAATTCCAACAAGATTATTGGATAAATTCGATCCAGATTATTGAATAAATTATTTTAAATTCAGTTTGTTAGAAATTAAACTGATAAATAGTGATGCAAGAAGAGGATGCAGCTCAAATACACACAATCAGAGAGCTAGCGTCCTCTTTCTGGCACTATTGCTCATAAGAAAAAAAAATATACTTTAATGATTTAATGTTAATACTACACTGAGAAAAAAATCTGATTGCATTAATTAGAATTCTGGTAGATTTAACTAGTATGTCTGTTGGTAAATAGACGAACCAGAATTCTTGTAGGAATTACCAGATGAATCTGATTAATTTCTTCTTGTTAAATGTATCAAATTTTCTGGTTAATAATACTAAACTCACCAGCACCAAGTCGTCTAAAATTTTTTCCATCTAATCTCAAAAGTCTGTTTAATATTCTGAATTCCAACAAGATTATTGGATAAATTCGATCCAGATTATTGAATAAATTATTTTAAATTCAGTTTGTTAGAAATTAAACTGATAAATAGTGATGCAAGAAGAGGATGCAGTTCACACACAATCAGAGAGCTAGCGTTCTCTTTCTGGCACTATTGCTCGTAAGAAAAAAAAATACTTTAATGATTTAATGTTAATACTAGTTCTTTTTATGCATTTCATGGCAAATATTGAATACGAGTTAAGTTAAGAATAGCAAGCAAAGAAATTAATGTAACAAGAAATTTTATAGATTCAACCAGAAAATAAGAACTAACTAAATCCTTATAGTAAAATCTATTAAACGTTCTAGTTACAAAAAATCGAGTCTTATTATGATAACTAGAAATTCTTGTTTGCTTTAACCAAAATGCCTTCAATCATATACGTCTTGTTGGACAATCAAACGATTTTTCTCAGTGTACCAATCGACATCGATTTGGAAATATAATAATAAGAAATTCTCTCACAAATATAAAGAATGATTTATTCGTTATAAAACGAGAACATAAATGCTATTAACAAGATGGAGCTTTCAAAGATGGAGTATATTACTTCGGAGGAGAATATCTCTCGTGCAAATTTCGTGTATTCGCGTCCCCTTTGGGTGCACTTGGTCATCCATTCAGTTGTAAGGACGAAATTATCCGATCGGAGGGAATATTGATATAATCGATAAAACGCATCGCATGTAATTAGAACGTTAAAAATACCGCCCGTCACTATCTGAACGCGTATCTGAGATTACATGGGGGATATTTTTCGAAAGAGCGAGAGACAAAGAGAGAAAGAAAGTTTGTCGTCCAACAGAGGATCCAAAGAAGTCAAGTGAGACGCGGCGGATCGATAAGGAAAAACGCACGATGGTGACGAGAAACGTGACGACGATGGTGTGACCTCACGGGACACCGGATATATTAAGGAACAGGAAGCGCGGGAAAAGGCGCCGCCGCTTGCCGTCTTGTTGGATTCTCGACAATTTAGGCGGCGGCAGGATCATAGGTCATGGCGACGCCGCCGGACTCGCCAGGACCGGAAGAGGCGTTCTTCGAGTTCGAGAGCGTGAGGGCGAGGCACCAGACCACCAGGCCGGTGCCTATCGAGGAGCTCCTACGACAGACCAAGTTCTCCCGCCAGGAGATCCGAGTCATGTATCGCGGCTTCAAGCAGGTATGTAACACTTTTCTCGACCTATTAGAAGCACTATCGATTCCTTCCCCTTGGCAGGGCTATAAACGCGAAATTATGCAAAAGAAGCAAAAGAAATATTCTCGCACCATTCTCGTTCCACGTTTTTTTACGATTTCAGAGAAGATTAAAAAAAGGACGTCGATGTTTTTTTTATGGATACGAAAAAATGTGTTGTACGAAAGAAACATTTTTTTTTTAAATTATATGTTTAAATCTATTTTTTTTTCCTATCAAAATTATGATATTAATATCGTGTCGATTAAAAATAAAAAATTATTAATCCAAAAAAAGGACGTCGATGTTTTTTTTATGGATAAGAAAAAATGTGTTGTACGAAAGAAACGGTTTTTTTTTAAATTATATGTTCAAATCTATTTTTTTTTCCATCAAAATTATGATATTAATATCGTGTTGATTAAAAATCAAAAATTATTAATCCGAAAAAAGGACGTCAATGTTTTTTTTTATGGATAAGAAAAAATGTGTTATACGAAAGAAACGTTTTTTTTTTTAAATTATATGTTCAAATCTATTTTTTCCTATCAAAATTATGATATTAATATCGTGTCGATTAAAAACCAAAAATTATTAATCCAAAAAAAAGGACGTCGACGTTTTTTTATGGATAAGATAAAATGTGTTGTACGAAAGAAACGTTTTTTTTTTAAATTATATGTTCAAATCTATTTTTCCTATCAAAATTATGATATTAATATCGTTTCGATTAAAAACCAAAAATTATTAATCCAAAAAAAGGACGTCGACGTTTTTTTTATGGATAAGATAAAATGTGTTGTATGAAAGAAACGTTTTTTTTTTAATCATACGTTCAATTCTATTTTTTCCTATCAAAATTATGATATTAATATCGTGTCGATTAAAAATCAAAAATTATTAATCCATCATCAATTTATTTTCATCATCATCAATTTATTTTCGTTGCCAGATTTTAGTAACGCTATTATATAGTTCTTTTTTATAATATGCAAGATTTTTCTGTAATTTATTCGTGAGCAATATTTCTTCTATTTCACTCTTGCATAGTTTCGCAATTCTAGTCCACAATATTCAGAATTTAAATAAAAATGCTTTAAGTCTCAAAAGAGAGCGAAAGTTCCTTGATACTAATTTACTCAGATTAGATATTTAACGCACGAGCAGAAAGATTATATAATTTATTTATTAATTTATTTATTAATTTATTTATTTATTAATATAATTCTCGTATTCCATTACCATTCCTTTTCAGTATATCTTGAAATATGTAGCTAGACACTTTTAAATTTTATAATAGAAAATATAATTAAGCGTATAATTAAGTCTAACTCCAGAATCGATCGTTTTGAACTTGAAATCTTATCGAGGCCAAGATTTCCGAACATTGTTTTGTTCGACGTCGTCAAGATTACAGCAACATACGATAGCTGACAGGGTATCTGCAGCTTGTATTTTTAACTTCTTCTTTATTAAAGATAGTCCCGCAAAGTATTGATTATATTCACGGACATCCCACAGAAATTGTGTTAACGCGGTTACGTAAATGAATTGATTACAGCGCTGCTGGGCGCGAATGATCGTTAATAAAAAGCATTTCTTTTCAATTGACTTACCACGTCATCATCATCGAGTCTCTTCGGTTCGCATCCCTAACTATTCGCGACATATTTTACATCCTAGGTAATCCTAGGTGAATAGTAGACAATGCTTTTAAGGATGTTTTGTATCTATTTTCAAAATATTGAGAATTTAATGAAAATTGGATATTCGTCAATTTTGATTTTCAGCTACTATTTGCTGAGATTGTACATATAAAACATCCATAAGGATGTTTTGTACTTATTTTCAAAATAAATTAAATAAATAAAATATTGAGAAATAAAATATTGAGAATTTGATGAAAATTGTACAGAATGTCCTTACATATGTTTAGAATCTTCAGTACAACTTTTAAATCGATTCACTAAAGCGTTCATAAGTCATAAGAATTTTAATTTGCACCGAATTAACATGTGTTCTTATGGGAAACGTATAACCACGTTGATTCAAGTGACAGAAACACATGGAAATAATATTCAGAATTTGTTTAAAATTTGCAAAAGTTTAGATACAGAGGAAATATTTGGTTAAATAATATTATACAAGTACTAACTGGTTAAAAAGATATTAAATATAATTCAATCAAATTAGCCATGTATCTGTCACAAGGCGAAATTCTCTGCCGAAAGTTAATTATTTCGATTAACAAAATTCGGAATATTTCAGTAAAAACGTAATAAATATTAAAAAATACATTCTCATTATTTTATTTATTTTATTTATTTGGAAAATAGGTACAAAACATCCATAAGCGTGTTTTGTACCTATTTTCAAAATAAATAAAATAAATAAAATATTGAGAAATAAAATATTGAGAATTTAATGAAAATTGTACAGAATGTCCTTACATATGTTTAGAATCTTCAGTACAATTTTTAAATCGATTCACTAAAGCATTCATAAGTCATAAGGATTTTAATTTGCACCGAATTGATATGTGTTCTTATGGGAAACGTATAACCACGTCGATTCAAATGACAGAAACATGTGGAAATAATATTCAGAATTTGTTTAACATTTGCAAAAGTTTCGATACAGAGGAAATATTTGGTCACATAATATTATACAAGTACTAATTAGTTAAAAAGATATTAAATATAATTCAATGAAGTTAGCCATGTATCTGTCACAAGGCGAAATTCTCTGCCAAAAGTTAATTATTTCGATTAACAAAATTCGGAATATTTCAGTAAAAATATTAAAAAATAAATATTAAAAAATACATCTCTGCATAAATATTAAAAAATACATCTCTGCACTGTAGCAAAAATCAAATTGTAATATTTTACACAATTTCTAATATTCAAAATACACCAAACTTGGATATTCGAAAATATTGATTTTCAGATACTTTTTGCTGAGATACATACAAAACATCCTTAATCTGTAAGACAGATCAATTAATATTCTCAATATTTTCGAAAATTAAAACATAGAATCACGATAAAAAATATATCCCATGATTGACGACTACACTTAATACTATGCTTTTTTTTTATGATACAATACATAAGATGGGTCTCCACATATATATATATATATATATATATATATATATATATATATAGCGATAAAGTTTAAATTGCAACGCGGGGGGGGGGGGGATTGTATTGGACATAAGGCATTTATATCGATCTGTGAAACTTTGAAATATGGTATCTGGTTGCAAGGGAAAAGACTACAGCAAACAGAATTTACCTGCGTACATAGATAACAGAAACAATGTGCGATACAGGAGCGTGATAGTAAACGAAAAACACATTCATATAGCCATGAATGGTTTGATATCCTGTATACAATCTATGGGCAGAATTATAGCCATTCATATTGTCGTATCTTTTCCAAAAATGCAATAAGTTTACAATAGATTTTAGCAAAAGCTCTAAATCGTATTTTTCCATAATATGTTAAATATAACATGCTATATTAAATAAATAACGTACTGTAATAAAATAAATCTCTTTATTTTATTTTTACTTTTACAATTATTGCACAGATAATTTTATACCACTTTGTTTAGAAATTGGGAATTTGAAAACCTTAAGATAAAAGATTAATTATATGTATATTACTTATCTATAAAGAAATTAATGTATATATATACACACACACAGGGTGTGTCCCAGACTACTCGTACACCTTTTTAAAATAAAAATAAATGGCTTTTATCGCGAACAATTTTTAAGTAAATCGGGTACGCTCTGTAATTTTTTTTTAGGAGAATATGGTACTTTTTATTAAAGATTCGAATTGTACGTGAAAAAGTAAGAAACTTTTGTATCAAACGTTTTTTTTTTCTAAAAGTGCCTCTGTCAATCTTATCTTTGAAGTTCATTATTTCATCACAGTTACTTTCAAAGTCAATTTTAAGATTGACAGAGGTACTTTTAGAAAAAACGTTTGATACAGAAGTTTTTTATTTTTTCGCGTACAATTCGAATCTGTAATAAAAAGTACCATGTTTTCCTAAAAAAATTCAACTTCCGATCCGGATTGCCGAAGTATTTCCGATCGGAATCAAAAGTTGAAAATATCACCATTAGAACGTACTCGATTTACTTGAAAAATTGTTCGCGATAAAAGCCATTTATTTTTATTTAAAAAAAAAAAATATATATATATATATATATATATATATATACACGTGTCCCAGTTATATTCCGTCATTTTTCAAAGACAGATTCCTGGGATCATTTAAAGATGATTTTTCATCAGCGAAAATGTGAATGGAAGCCATCATTTTTTGCATGTTCCCGATTTTTATCATCATATATCTTTGTAATTAAGTCTTAAATTAAAACTCAACTAAAGTAAATTCTATTTAAAATTAATCAAAGAATGTGGTTTTGTTAATATTTTATTTTTACAAAGCTTAGTTTACGAAAAACCCCTTATTTCCAATCACTTATAATTCGAAAATTATTAGTGCCTCGACATTTTCGTTGAGGAAAAATCGTCAGATGATCCCAGGAATCTGTCTTTAAATGATTAATTATGAGTTTTGGGATACCCTGTATATATATATATATATATATATATATATATATATATATAAAATAAATAAATTAATTGTAAATAAATATTCTCTTCAATTTTTCTTCGAGTATGTCAAGTAGAGGTGAAACATTCGCGGCGAATATCGAGAAAATAGCGGAATATCCGGGATTTTCAGGTGAAATTAACACACACGTACCTTCCCTCTCTGCGTGCACGTAATTCTGCGTCACGCGTGTGACAGGGTTCTTCATTCATGCCATGCAAGCGGATCAACGTAGGGAGAATGTCGGGGAGAATTCGCGCTATTCTCATACCTCGGTGCATAATTTTTTGCCGATGCACGGCTCGATGAAGCTCAAAGCTTCGGAGTCCGGTGCGATCCGTTACTTTTGCCACTCTTGTAAAATATTCACCGGCAAGTGCGGTCGCACCGACTGACCTGAGATTCCGTGTACAAAGTAATGGTGGCCAGTCCACCTGAGGATATTTTCGCTGTCGATCTCTCTCTTCGAGGCTCGACAGCGAAAATATCCTCTCTGGCTCACTCTGGTTGTCGCTGCTTGTTTTATACGATCTATCCTGGAAGAAATGTGCACGCTACGCCGATGAAATTGCGCATCTCTTTACGTACACTACTCTCTAAAAGTGAATCAGTGTATTATCACTGAAAAACAGTAAATAGTCATTGATTACAGCAGTTATAAGTACAGCATTGTAAATCAGTGATATTTTATTGAAAGAATCAGTTAATAATTTTGACTGTTTCAATCAGTAATATTTCTGAATATCAGTAATATTTCTTTCGTTATTATCAGTAATATTAAACTATAATTCATCTCTCTGTCTATTTCATATAAAATTAAAAATTTTATTTATATTTACTAAATATTTATTATATTAAAAATTTTATTTTATTTATATTACATGCATATTAAACTTGTTATTTTAAATAGATAACGAACGAATAATTTTCATTAAGTCGCCAGACATTTATTTGTCCGACTTATAAAGATCGATTTAATATCTGAAGCCTCTCTATGAGATTGTATCAGAAATTAAATCGAACTAATACTTCTAATTTTAAATGTCACTCTTTGCAAACTTTATATAATTCTTATAATTAAAATTAAATACGAGAGAACTAGCGATTGTAGCGGTAAATGAACGAACTAGCAATTATTAGTTACAGTAAAATTTACTGATTTTACAATGAATTTTATTTTAACTGACCATAATCAGTGAAATATAAGATAAAATAACAAAAAAATAAGCGTTTCCACTGAAAATCAGTAAAATGCTCACTGATTCTCAGTGAAATCTTATTTTACTGTTTAAATTAGTGATATTTTCACTGATTCGCTTTTAGAGAGTACGATTACAACCGCAAATCATTCCAAAGGGAATGGTCGGAGGCGTAAATTCGCATATAAAGACTCGTCTCTTTATATTCAGCGTACATTTGAATTTTTTTATTTCATAATTTTTTTATTTCATAATTTTTTAATTTTATTTTATAAATACTATGACGTATTTGAGGTAAATTTTTCTCTTTTTACGTAAATATCATTATTAAATTTTGTCGTCAGATTTTAATCTTCTGTCACAATAAATATTATTATTATTATTTATGTTTGGGACACCTCTCGTATGTATTTATATCGATGTGTTTCGCGCTTCAATGCACGTATCTAGAGATGGTTTGATGAGTACGTCACGTGTAAAATTCCGCCATGCACGAAAATTACACATTTCCCTTGATGCCCTCGTTTACTGGGATTTATTCCCGCATGGATGCGGTTTTGGAATTTGAGAGAGACGCCATGTCACGCGCAATACAAGGTATCGTCCCTTTTTCAGAGACTGTGGAAGCGTAGGGTCCCTCCCGGCGCAGCTATTTGAATTTATCGTGATCACGGGAATACCGTCTCGCAAAAGTGGTTGTGTTTCTTGGACATTTTTGCTCGCGCGGGAAATCACCCACGAGATTGTCGTGATTGCGATAGACGGGCACATATGAAAGATTGTTTCTTAAAAATTGCGATTTCGATAAGATTAAAATATTTAATAATTAAAATATTTTATAAAATGTATTTAAAAAATGTATAAAATTTTATAAAATATAATTTAAATATTTTATAATTAATTTGGTAATTAAAATATTCCTAATAATGATACATATGAATTATATAGTTTACGGGGAAAAAAAGCTGGAAAAAAGAAATTATTTTGTCTCTGTCCTTGTTTCTATTTCTGTCGCGATATATATATATATATATATATATATATATATATATATATATACACAATTCGCTTTCCCATTAATAAAAAAATAGGATTGAATATTGACACATTTTTATTAAAATTTAATGATACTGATAATATAAGTAAGAAAAAAAATAATGTATAAAAACAGTTTACTAAATACATTTGCGAAATATTGAATGCAGTCGTTAAACATGTCGCATGTTGACACATCTGTCGCATTTGTGTCTATTTATATTAGCGCGAGGTAGAAAAAAAATGCGACGAGAGTCGCAATAAACGGATACGTAAAAAGCGCGAGGATATGTGTTTATATATTTTCGCATATTTTTTATATTCTATTATTTACAAAAAATAAATATATATTTTATATAATAAATTCTCATCTCTGTCAAAACATTTTGTTTTTTAGCTTTTTTTTCTAAATATATACACGCAAGGTGTCTCATTTTAATCGATCACCCTAGTAAATCGTCCAGTTTTCGGCTTTAAATCTTTATAATTTTTTATACATAATGTTACAAGGAATCTATTTCATAAAATAATTAGAGTAGTTTCATTAAAAAAAATTAACTAGTCTATCTATGGAATATTGTTTGATCTATCTTATGTTTCTTTTGAAACCCTGCAATATCTTTTTCTCTGAAACATTTTTTTCTAAAATCAAAGACAGAAAAATTTAATGGGTGATCGATTAAAATAGGACATTCGTATGCATATATATACAGGGTGGCCCCAAACGTTCCAGCCAGACTTTGAGATCTTATAGGAAATTTAATTCTGAACAAAAAATTTTCTATAAACATGGGTCGAAAAATGCTTCCTTAAGAAGTTATCGCTCAAAAACCTCTGATGAAGGAAGAGCAAAAGGTGAAAAGAAAATAAAATAAAAAGAAAATGAAACTAAATAAATTTCTTGAAAAACGTCTTTATTCATTTTCTACTATTACGTGCTATTACTAAAATATTAGTTTAAAAAAAATTATTTTATTTTCATAAAAGAAAAACATTTTTATTTTTTATTTTTATCGTTTTTTTTTTTAAGAAATTTATTTAGTTTCATTTTCTTTTTATTTCATTTTCTTTTCACCTTTTGCTCTTCCTTCATCAGAGATTTTTGAGCGATAACTTCTTAAGGAAGCATTTTTCGACCCATGTTTATAAGAAATTTTTTCATCAGAAATTTCCTATAAGATCTCAAAATCTGGCTGGAACGTTCGGGGTCACCCTGTATATGCATTTTACTTTTTAGGAGAGATAAATTTACGGAACACACGCGCGCGCGCGCGTGCCCCGAATATTTATCGGGATGCTTAAACCAGGGTAACTTGTATATCTCGGCAAGGGCACCGTTTATATCGACCTCCACTCTTAGACTATTTATTCAACTTCTGTGAAAGCTCGGTTCATTCGCTCGTATCTTGTACCTTGACGTATCATACAACATGCAGCAACATTTCCACCGTTTCGCATATTCGAAACGCCATACTTTCGCCAAATGCGCTCCGCGTATCTGAAATATTTCAAATTTCAAAGCCAAATACGCAAAGCTTTGAGCGCTTAGAATATATCGGGCTTCAAAACGTACAGCTCCTTTTGATGCTCCTCCATATGTCAATAAAATCTTCTTGATTTTCGAATTTTTCCGTACGAGTGAAAAGATTTTACCAATATTTTTCATGACGTTATAATACTTTCGTTCTCTTTTTCTTTCTCCTATTATTTTTCACATTTACGAAAAGATTTTACAAATATTTTTGTATAATATTATTATACATCTTCGTTCTCCTTTTTTTTCTATCATCTTTCACATTCAATATTAAAAGGGAAAATTATGCTAGCACGAGAAGTATCGAGAAGTTAACAATTCACTGCAAAATTTAAGTCTATTCACGATGATTCAATTTACTTAGCGAAACGTGGCGAGCTGTCTGGTCGCTAAATTATTCAGTAGCCGCTTACACAATAGAGCGCATACATCGCGAAGGTACATAGGGTGGCCTATAAGTGCGAGTTAAATTCTGATACTCCTTCTTCAGAGTCGTTCCTATTTCATCGCGATTCTAATGACATTGCATGCAATTGTCCGCTTGAATCTTCTGAATCAAGAATACAGGACGAGGTTGTGTATATGCTTCTTTTTCACCTAAGAGCAAGAATGAGGATATCGTCTATAATTTTTTTATTTTTTTCAAGAATGCAAATAAGAGAGAGAGAGAGAGAGGGGAGAGAGAGAGAGAGAGAGAGAGAGAGAGAGAGAGAGAGAGAGACTGAGACAATCGCATTCTCAAGACAATATGCTTCGCAATTATTGTCAGCTCATAATAGGGTGACGATATAGAGCGAAGAATGAGAGGAAGGCCGACATAGTCGGATCCGCCATAGTTAGATACCATGTGTCATTGTGTGGCAGGTGTACAGATTAGCGAGAGATGCTCGCAATCTTGCTAGTTTAATATCTTAGGCTGATGCATGTAACCTACATCTATCTGCGAACCCTGGAAATATCTGGAGCGAAGCCAATAACACTATATGCTTATTTCAGTTATTTTTTTTGACTGTCTCATACAAAAATTACTCTGTATATTTCTGCCTTTCTTATTTAAGGATGTTTTGTATCTATTTTCAAAATATTGAGAATTTAATGAAAATTGTACAGAATGTCCTTACATATGTTTAGAATTTTCAGTAAAATTTTTAAATCGATTCACTAAAGCGTTCACAAGTTATAAGGATTTTAATTTGCGCCGAATTAACATGTGTTCTTATGGGAAACGTATAACCACGTCGATTGAAATGACAAAAAATGGAAATAATGTTCAGAATTTGTTTAAAATTTGCAAAAGTTTAGATACAGAGGAAATATTTGGGCAAATAATATTATACAAGTACTAACTGGTTAAAAAGATATTAAATATAATTCAATGAAGTTAGCCGTTATCTATCACAAGGCGAAATTCTCTGCCAAAAGTTAATCATTTCGATTAACAAAATTCGGAATATTTCAGTAAAAACGCAATAAATATTAAAAAATATATCTCTGCACTGTAGCTAAAATCAAATTGTAATATTCCACACAATTCTTACTCAAAATACATCAAAAGTGGATATTCATCAATATTGATTTTCAGCTACTTTTTGCTGGGATTGTACATACAAAACATCCTTAAATGAAAACCTATACTTTTTTTTTTACTTATTTTATTTGCCAAGTCCATCGTGAATTGTTTTTTGCAAAGTGATTTCTCCAGAATTTTTTTAGAAATCATATTCCCAGTCACCCGTTGAATCATTAACTCTCTTATATTTTCGAATCTATTCTACTTTCTTTTACGTTACATGTTCCCGAAAACATATGCTTTTTTTACTTATTTTACTTGGCAAGTCCATCGTGAATTGCTTTTTGCAAAGTGATTTCTCCAGAATTTTTCCAGAAATCATATTCCCAGTCACCCGTTGAATCATTAACTCTCTTCTATTTTCGAGTCTATTCTACTTCTTTTTACATTACACGTTCCCGAAAACATATGCTTTTTTTTATTTATTTTACTTGTCAAGTCCATCGTGAATTGTTTTTTGCAAAGTGATTTCTCCAGAATTTTTCCAGAAATCATATTCCCAGTCACCCGTTGAATCATTAACTCTCTTCTATTTTCGAGTCTATTCTACTTCTTTTTACGTTACATGTTCCCGAAAACATATGCTTTTTTTTACTTATTTTACTTGCCAAGTCCATCGTGAATTGTTTTTTGCAAAGTGATTTCTCCAGAATTTTTCCAGAAATCATATTCCCAGTCACCCGTTGAATTATTAACTCTCTTCTATTTTCGAGTCTATTCTACTTCTTTTTACGTTACATGTTCCCGAAAACATATGCTTTTTTTTACTTATTTTACTTGCCAAGTCCATCGTGAATTGTTTTTTGCAAAGTGATTTCTCCAGAATTTTTCCAGAAATCATATTCCCAGTCACCCGTTGAATTATTAACTCTCTTCTATTTTCGAGTCTATTCTACTTCTTTTTACGTTACATGTTCCCGAAAACATATGCTTTTTTTTACTTATTTTACTTGCCAAGTCCATCGTGAATTGTTTTTTGCAAAGTGATTTCTCCAGAATTTTTCCAGAAATCATATTCCCAGTCACCCGTTGAATTATTAACTCTCTTCTATTTTCGAGTCTATTCTACTTCTTTTTACGTTACATGTTCCCGAAAACATATGCTTTTTTTTACTTATTTTACTTGCCAAGTCCATCGTGAATTGTTTTTTGCAAAGTGATTTCTCCAGAATTTTTCCAGAAATCATATTCCCAGTCACCCGTTGAATTATTAACTCTCTTCTATTTTCGAGTCTATTCTACTTCTTTTTACGTTACATGTTCCCGAAAACATATGCTTTTTTTTACTTATTTTACTTGCCAAGTCCATCGTGAATTGTTTTTTGCAAAGTGATTTCTCCAGAATTTTTCCAGAAATCATATTTCCAGTCACCCGTTGAATCATTAACTCTCTTCTATTTTCGAGTCTATTCTACTTCTTTTTACGTTACACGTTCCCGAAAACATATGCTTTTTTTTACTTATTTTACTTGTCAAGTCCATCGTGAATTGTTTTTTGCAAAGTGATTTCTCCAGAATTTTTCCAGAAATTATATTATTTTCGCAGTCACCCGTTGAATTAACTATCCAATAACTATCTTCTATTTTCGAGTCTATTCTACTTTCTTTTACGTTACACGTTCCCAACAAGCATTCGTGTCGATAATAATTAAATTAATCGGAACATCAAACGGATCCAATTACGAAGCTCATTTCATACACAACCGCAACCGTCGCGACACTCGCGTAAGGATGGATCGTCAAGATATGCGCGAGACGTGTTGAATCACCACGTGCCTACAAAGGTGCAAACATAGCGTATTACATAGCTTGGGAGACCGGAATTAATCCCTTGTCAGAACGCACAGTAGTTACCCGAGAGATATCCTTGTTCCATCGGTTGAAAGCTGTCTGCGAATCGAAATGTATTATAAGTTTCGTGATCTCCGTAGTCTGAAAATCATGGCAAAACGATGACGATATTTTTATCCTCCCACATGCAAGGACAATGGATTTTTTATAGCAATCGCACTTAAATGAAACTTTTTTTTTAATTCAATTTTAATTTTAATTTTTCTTAATTCATTTTACTTTATTTTTAATTCAATATCTTTTTTATTTTAATTTTTTTTAATTCAATATTTTTTTATTTTAATTTTTTTTTAACTTAATAAAAGATTCCTCGTGGCAAACTCTTGGAAGTAATCTCCCCCTCCTTTTTCTTCAAGCACGAATTGTCATTCGCTCTCTTCCCGAGCAAATGGCAATTATTGCGCTGAAACTTTTAACACGGTTATCTTGACGCGCCGTGTATTAATCGCGGTTAGGTTAATCGCGTGAATTAATATCGATCCCGTGGGAATAACATGTAAATTATGGGCCAGAACGGGGATAATGGATTCCACATGTAGATCGATGGCTGGAAAGTTTCGTATCCACGAGGATATCGGGAAATGCGTAACGACGGCGTGACAATTGCAGCTGCATTATGCTAATGCATTCGTGTTCGATGTCTATCTTGAGAATAGACGTCCAGGAAATTACACGACTTAACGAAATTACGACCCTTCCATTTCGCTCGATTTTCTTTTTCTGCATTGCTCGATTTTAAGGACGTAGTACCTTCCGCTTGTTTTATGCGAGTCGATAGTCATGTTTGTTCAAGGAGGCGACCTTGCGCGTTATGTTTCATCGATCGACACAGTGTATACGGATTTATGGGATATTAAGAGTGTAAAGAGTTTACTATAGTAAAATGTGCGAACGACGGATTTCTCGTGTAATATAAATTTTTATTCAGTATTGTCAGATGCTTACGAAGGTAATTATGAGGAATTAATTACGAGAAATCCGTCGTTAGTTATTAAGGAGAATAATTCTTGTTGAAAATTAAGAGGAGGGAAAATAAGGGAAAAATTTTCTCTCTGATTTCTAGCAAATTTTATATCAACAGAAATGTAATTTGATTTTTAATTGCTCAGTCTTTATCTCTACGCAAGATACTTAAAAGTTTGTTACATTTTAGTTGAGCAAACGAATGAGCAGGTTCGTCGAATATATAATGTTGATTTTTATTTGAAATTTTGTCAAATGCTTAAGATAATTATAAGGAATTAATTACAAAGACACGTAATAAGGAAAGTAATTTTTGTGAAAATTAAAAAGAAGAAAAAATTTTCTCTCTGATTTCTAATAAATTTTATGTCAACAGAAATGTAATTTGTTGCTCTATCTCTACGCGAGATACTTGAAGGTTCGTTAGAGTACATTTTAATTGAACAGATATGAACAACAAATTCTTCAAATATATAGTGTTTTCACCCGAAATTTCGTTGAATGCTTATGAAGCTAATTGTGAAAAATTAATTACAAAGATACTTTGTAAAGAAAATAATTTTGGAAGATAAGAGAAAGGAAAATAAACGAAAAAATTTTTGTCTCTGATTTCTAACAAATTTTATATCAAAAATGTAAAGAAATTTTTTTTATGCAAGATACTTAAAAGTTTATTGCAAATTTTAATCGGGCAGATATGAACAGTAGGTCCATCAAACATGTAATGTCGACTTTTATCCAAAATGTTATCAAGTGCTTACGAAGAAAATTATCAGGAATAAATTACAAAGATACTTAATAAGGAGAATAATTTTTGTGAAAATTAAAAAGAAGGGAAAATGAATGAAAAAATTTTTTCCCCTAATTTCCAGCAAATTTTATGTCGACAGAAACGTAAAATTTGACACTCAATCTCTCTACGCGAGATACTTAAAAGTGTGTTACATTTTAGTTGAGCAGATGAATGAACAGCAGATTCGTCGGATATAATGTTGATTTTTATTTGAAATTTTGTCAAATGCTTAAGGTAATTATGAGAAATTAATTACAAAGACACGTAATAAGGAAAGTAATTTTCGTGAAAATTAAGAAGAAGGAAAATAAATGAAAAATTTTCCCTCTGATTTTTAATAAATTTTATGTCAACAGAAATGTAATTTGACGCTCTATCTTTACACGAGATACTTGAAAGTTCGTTACAATACATTTTAATTGAACAGATATGAACAGCAAATTCTTCGAATATATAGTGTTTTCACTCGAAATTTCGTCGAATGCTTACCAGAAGATACTTTGTAAAGAAAATAATTTTGAAAAATAAGAGGAAGGAAAATAAACGAAAAAATTTTTGTCTCTGATTTCTAACAAATTTTATATAAAAAATGTAAAGAAATTTTTTTTATGCAAGATACTTAAAAGTTTATTGCAACAAATTTTAGTCGGGCAGATATGAACAGTAGGTCCATCAAACATGTAATGTCGACTTTTATCCGAAATGTTATCAAATGCTTACGAAGAAAATTATCAGGAATAAATTACAAAGATATTTAATAAGGAGAATAATTTTTGTGAAAATTAAAAAGAAGGAAAAATGAACGAAAACATTTTTTCCTCTAATTTCCAGCAAAATTTTATGTCGACAGAAATGTAAAATTTGACACTCAATCTCTCTACGCGAGATACTTAAAAGTGTGTTACATTTTAGTTGAGCAGATGAATGAACAGCAGGTTCGTCGGATATAATGTTGATTTTTATTTGAAATTTTGTCAAATGCTTAAGATAATTATAAGGAATTAATTACAAAGACACGTAATAAGGAAAGTAATTTTTGTGAAAATTAAGAAGAAGGAAATAAATAAAAAATTTTCTCTCTGATTTCTAATAAATTTTATGTCAGAAATGTAATTTGACGCTCTATCTCTATGCGAGATATTTAAAGGTTCGTTAGAGTGCATTTTAATTGAACAGATATGAACAGCAAATTCTTCGAATATATAGTGTTTTTACCCGAAATTTCGTCGAATGCTTACGAGAAGATACTTTGTAAAGAAAATAATTTTGGAAGATAAGAAGAAGGAAAATAAACGAAAAAATTTTTGTCTCTGATTTCTAACAAATTTTATATCAAAAATGTAAAGAAATTTTTTTTATGCAAGATACTTAAAAGTTTATTCCAACAAATTTTAGTCGGGCAGATATGAACAGTCCATCAAACATATAATGTCGACTTTTATCCGAAATGTTATCAAGTGCTTACGAAGAAAATTATCAGGAATAAATTACAAAGATATTTAATAAGAAGAATAATTTTTGTGAAAATTAAAAAGAAGGAAAAATGAATGAAAAAATTTTTTCCCCTAATTTCCAGCAAATTTTATGTCTCTACGCGAGATACTTAAAAGTTCGTTTGCAGCAAATTTTAGTTGAGCAGATATGAACAGTAGGTCCATCAAATTACGTTATCAAATGTCGACTCGGATTAAATTAATTCCAGGCGGGGAGGAAGGGGGGATGTTTTTTTCTTTTTCCACGCGTAGATTTCGTGTTTCCTACGCGTGTGGGAATGAAATTAGGGCTTCCATTCATCGGCGAGCAATAATTTTCCCGGCAAATCGCCGTAGCTCACACTCAATTATCCGCGCAAACCGTATTTCTCCGCTCTTAATCTGCTTCCCTTCTCGATCCATTTCAGTCCCGATAGTCAAATGAGCGTGTAATAGTCGGCTGCGCGCTCTTCTCGCGTGAAGAAGCGAAGTAGATACATTCGTCATTCCCGATGCACTTTGACACGACATTAAGCATTCGTTCGTTTATACATGAACTATGTGTAACGAATCGGCCGTCGTTTCGTGACCTGGTAAGAACCATTAATCTGCTGATGAATGTCGGATCTTAATTGAACAGTCATATTGATTTGTGTCGCGTATGGCAATATATACAGAATGCTTCGGGTATGAACTATATTATATTCCAAGTATTATTCAGAGCCTATTGTGAGATCAAAATGACGTTGAAACAGCGATACATACGCTCCCCTCTTTCTCTTTTATTCTTCACAATATTTCTCTAAATTATTTAAAAACGAAAATTGTTTAAATAAAATTGTTTAAATAAAATTAATTTTTGTATAAAATTGTATTATCATTAATTAATTAAATATTAAATTATTTAAATTAATAAACAAAATTAATTTGTGTATAAAATTGTATTACAATTAATTAATTAAATATTATAATTAATTGTATTATAATTAATTTTTCAATAAAATCTTTTTTTTTTTGTAATTTTTCAATTTTATTGTATTATTTTTTTAATTGCGTTTAAAAAGAGGAAATCTACAGTTTCTGTCAAATAATTATATAAATTGCTCGTTATTTTATTTTTAAATATTAATGATTTTATATTTGACTCTTAATTACCGAATGACACGAAACATTTTACGATTAACTTGCTGCCCCCGTAAAGAAACACTTTACAAATAATCTGCTGGATTGAGTGCGCGCTCTGGGGTGTCGAAAAAAATGGGGTTACGTGCAAGCAGGTGCGCGGCCTCGGACGATGTTGCCTCGCTATAATCGTCGGCGATTAAGTTGCAAGAGAGTGGAAATTAGCGTGTAACACGCGGACCTTTCCAACACGAACATTTGAAATGCGTGATGCCGAAGCGTTTAACGTTTACATTATTTTCGCGAACATGCATCCTCTCTCTTCCCACCCCCACTTCTCTCTCTCTCTCTCCTTTTCTATTCTCGCGCAGATCTTTCGGATCTAATCTAAACAGGTGGTCGTTCTTTTCCGGGCTAGGCCGCGTTTTATTACTTCCAAGACTTCCCTCGAGTACGGATTTATTAAACTGAGGCAAGGAGAGAGCGGAATTTTGCGTCATGAGCCGTTATATTGCGGTATCGACTAACCGATTCTTTTCGGGTAATTTAAGATATACAGGGTGGCCCCGAACGTTCCAGCCAGACTTTGAGATCTTATAGGAAATTTAATTCTGAAGAAAAAATTTCCTATAAACATGGGTCGAAAAATGCTTCCTTAAGAAGTTATCGCTCAAAAACCTCTAATGAAGGAAGAGCAAAAGGTGAAAAGAAAATGAAATAAAAAGAAAATGAAACTAAATAAATTTCTTGAAAAACGTCTTTATTCATTTTCTACTATTACGTGCTATTACTAAAATAGTTAAAAAAAAATTATTTTATTTTTATAAAAGAAAAAGATTTTTATTTTTTATTTTTATCGTTTTTTTCAAGAAATTTATTTAGTTTTATTTTCTTTTATTTCATTTTCTTTTCTTCTCCTTTTCTTTTCATCTCCTTTTGCTGTTTTTTCATCAGAGGTTTTTGAGCGATAACTTCTTAAGGAAGCATTTTTCGATCCATGTTTATAGGAAATTTTTGTTCAGATTTAAATTTCCTATAAGATCTCAAAGTCTGGCTGGAACGTTCGGGGCCACCCAGTATAAGGTCTACGAGCGCGTTATGTGCTACGCGGTATGTACCTATGTGTGCAGATCGGGAAACGTAATATTTATCAGATTACGAGAAATGGGAGTCGTAAGAAAAATGGATTCGATTTGGGCGAAGCCATATTCGCGTTTTATTGCTTGTTAAATATGGCGAATTAAAATATCTTCAATAAATTTGGCGTGAACAATCATACATATTTCTCTAGTATATCCCTATGCAGACTATGAAACTTTTTACTTTTCTTTTTATTTCGAATACAGCGTATATTTTTTTCATTGATTTTCTTTTTTAAGGTATTACTGGGTTTATTTATAAACATTATTATTATTTATTATTTATTATTCTCATATTGCCGTGTCAAATTATTATGCAATATGTGAGAAATTAAATTGAGATTGTATTATTCTCGTAATTATCGATCTGGAAAAATAAAAAATAATGCTTCTCTCAAATAAATAACAAAAAATTAAAGGAAGATAAATTCAAAATATTACTGGATCATGATCGTGATGATGAACTAATAATAATTCGTAAACGCGCGAAATCGACTGGAAATGATGATAACATTATTTTAAGGAGCGTTGGGGAAGTTTTGGATTTTTTGACTCCTACACTCGTTAGTGCTAATATTTTATCAGGAAAGTTGACGAAACGTATTTTTAGTAAGGACTATTAGCATGAAAATTACGCTCTACGAATATATCTCGCTATTCTTTCCTTCTTTCTTTCTCTTTTTTTACTTTCCCTCTCTAGTTTTTTTAGTTTCATTGTTCCTGCAGAATGGTTTCTCCTCACCGTATATAAATTTTCCATTCTTTCCTTGCTCTTTTTTCAGACCCTTTTATTCCTGGAAACGGAGACTTTTTTTTGTAATGCATAAAAATTTTTGATATATCTACCTTTGTGTATAAAATTATAAAATTTATCACACGTAACAGGCAATACAGTAGGACATTAATACATTTATTAAATTCATTGGAAAGTTTCTAATAAAATATTTGAATAAAACAATTTATAACAAATGAGATAATTATATATTAAATTTTCGACATATTCATACATATTATATATAATTTTATTATATATAATTTTATTATATATAATTTTATTATATATAATTTTATTATATATAATTAAATCGATAATCGTGTTATTAAACACTATGAATCAAAACTGATAAATATTGCTAGGCGAACGATTTATCGTTCCATTATATCGCACACATACACATTGTAAAAAAAGTATGTAAAATTACACATATAATCAGTGTAACAATTACGCTATTTATAACGGAAATATATAAATTCATGTACTTTTACAAAAATTAATTATTTTACTCTTTATTGTGTAAATATTCGTTTATATTTGATAAAAAATTACAAAGTTAAAAGTGTAATTTTTGGATTTTATGTAAATGTACAATTTTTTGTAACATTTATATAAAATTTAATAATTATACTAATATAATAATACACTAATTATGTATGTACTAATATAATAATACACTAATTGTATGTAATTTTAAATTAAATTTAATATGCGAAATTGTATAAATACATATACAAAATGTATTATTACATAAACATTTCTAGAAATCTATTTCTAACATGTAAATTTATTAGAACAAGATGCTTACTTACCATTTGAGATAATTTTATCTATGAAATGTAAATTTATTAATGTATGTAAATATACACCTTTAATAGTTGGTCTCAATATTACCCACTATAATAGTTATAAATTTACACAAACATTTTTTACAGTGTATATAAGGTGTTAATTAAACTATTATCTCGATATAAACAAGAGAGGCAAAGTATATCATATTTTCACGAGGCGAAATATGCAAAGCGGAGTCGGAAGCAGCAGGAAGTTTGCCTTCTGAATATATTTCTATTGATATAAAATTATTCGCCGGAGACAAGAGGCTCTTGTCTCCGTTTAATAAGCGGCTTTTCCAGCGGAGGGAATCCCTCGAACGCGGGAAAGGTCCGAGAACCGTCCTCGTCGTCGCTTTGCCTTCTTTTCTACGCCATCGCTGGCCGTATCCCCATTTCCCAAGGATGAAATTTCCGCTTTTCTTCCGTCGCTTCTAGTTCGTAACTCTCCGCGATCCAGGGCGCTTTTATGTCCTGACAGCTGTATTTCTGGCAAATACAAATCTTCGTGTGTATGTGCGCGCGCGAGCGAATGCACACCCCTTCCGCTCCACTTTACCTCTATTCGGAGTCTTTTCCATTCCGCGAGCTTTTCCTTCGCGCAAAATGACGCAAATTGTGCTGCCATTATTGCATTACGTCTAATTAGATTACATCCGCGGTTTCGAAGTAATATGCGGTTTACTTTGAGTTTAAATAGAATGTTTTTCGAATTATTTGCATTTATTGATCATTTTGCAAGACTGTAGACATCATGCAATCAGATTATTCGTGCGGCACGAATTTAGTCCATCCGAAACTGATTGTAATAACGTAACAATGTTAAAATATCATTAGTAACTTTAATTAATTTTGCCTTAATTTTGCGTTAATATTACGATGATAATTCGCATTTAACTGATTTTTAGGACACAGATTATTATTATTATTATTATTATTATCATCATCATCATCATCATCATCATCATCATCATCATCATCATCATCATCATCATCATCATTATTATTATCATCATTATTATTATTATCATTATTATTATCATCATTATTATTATCGTCATTATTATTATCGTCATTATTATTATCGTTATTATTATTATTATTATTATTATTATTATTATTATTATTATTATTATTATTATCGTCATTATTATCGTTATTATTATTATCGTCATTATTATTATCGTCATTATTATTATCGTCATTATTATTAGGGTCATTATTATTATTGTCATTATTATTATTGTCATTATTATTATTGTCATTATTATTATTGTCATTATTATTATTGTCATTATTATTATTGTCATTATTATTATTGTCATTATTATTATTGTCATTATTTATTATTATTATTATTATTATTATTATTATTATTATTGTTATTATTATTATTATTATCATCATCATATCGCGATAGCTTTGTCCTCAAGATGCCCAAGAGATTAATTCGTATTACTAACAATAAGGCAGACATCTCGAATGCCATCTATCACCGCGGAATCCTTGGACCAGGTTGATTTGGCAATCGAGGAACGTCGAGAAGCGTGCGGTTTCTGTCGCGGTCCATTTTCAGAAGCGGCGAATACCAATGCACGCCGCATCGGATCAGCCACCGGGGGGAGATTCGTCTTTATTAATGCGAGAGTGAAAAATGGCTCGTTAAACGAAGAGAAGAGGCCTTCGTGCCACCGTATTTTCACCGACTCTTTCGCGAAAATAGGAGAAATTTATCGACCAATGTTTCTTGTCTCGTACGATTCCGTTTCCCGCAAATCAATAGGTAGGGCAGAGATTCGTGCATTATGTTAAATATAGATAATCCATAATTGATATATATGCGAAAGTAACGGAAATAGTTCAGAAATATGCAGAATATCACTCCCTTTGTCTCGAAATTTTGTTTTCAGTATTATGTGTATACAGCACGTTTAATTAATCATCTGAATGTTTTTCTTCTTGAAGATGAAATTTCTGAAAATCTAATTTTTTTGAAAAAATAGCTATTATTTCGAAAAGTGTGTTATACTAGGGTGTACTAATTATAAATATTGATAATATGATAATTTAATTTATTCGAGACGCTATTATATTTAAAATAAGGAATTAATGGAAAAAATCATAGACGGTTAACAGATTTACAAGCAATCGAGGTTGAAATAATTTCACTCGTTTTTCTTCCTCTTTCAATTTTAAGTAAACTTTAAAATTACTGCAAATTGGAATTTAATTACTAAATTTAATTACTAAATTGGAATTTAATTATTCACATATTTAATGAAGAGAAAAGATTAAGCAGTAAAATAATTATAGTTTATTATGTTCAATTTGATATTGAACATCTCGTAATGACCTATCTTTATACAGGGAAATGAAAAGAGATACATTTATAACTGTAAATATAAATAAATAAAAAAATAAATAAATTAGATGACAGATGCTTATAAAGAATAAGAGAATATTCAGTTTCACGAGTGCAATTAATAAAATACATGTACAGAGAGAGAGGATATAACAGCAGGCTATATGTCATCGCGTGTACAATGTTTTTACGAAGTAGGAAAGACCAGTAGTCGGCAATTTTTCCGGGCATGAATATTAATAGACAATTACATGTATAATACCGTCAGAGCTAGATCACGCGTATCATTTATGCACGAATACTACACACATATAAAAAAAACATACTGATGAGAGAGACTGGCCATTTATATTCATAGTCGGTTAATAAGAGAAAGAAAAAATTCTCACGAATTCATCTCAAATCGTAAGTTAGATTAAGAGGATCGTGTGATGTGAGAAACAAATTAAACAGGCATGATTTTTTCGTTAATCTTATTTTATTTAATTGATTTTGTTTTTATTTAATTGATTGATTTAATTGATTTTGTTTTATATATAATTGTTAAATACGTAATATAATATAATAAGAATAGACAATATTATATAGGGTCTACATATTATGCCATGCATATAATTATAGTAAAAATATATAATTTTATATTTATTATTCTGTAATATTTTTTTACAATGTAAAGGGGATGTTATCAACTACTAAAAGCCATGAAAAAATTCACATTCGCTGAATTTTTATTTGTGCACAATAACATATTCGAGATATTGTTACCGATGTTATTCCAAATTCTGTACAAGCGTATTGTCAATAATGTATTTTACAATTACAAATACCAAATATGTTTTACTCGTCAGCTTTTTGTTTGTTAATTTATTACCTTGAATGGTCGAGCTTCCGAATGGATACAAACATCGAGAGTCGCATATTGTTGCAGTTTTATAAAGAACTTTGTCAACTCGCATTTTTTTTATTTATACACTATTTTATATGAAATAAAATAAAATAATTCAGTCGAGAAAAAGAGAAAGAGAAAGATGTTAAAGATCAGTTATGAAACGTATGTTTTTTTTTGAGCACGGAAATCTTTATTTTTTACATATAAATTCGCTTTTAGTCTTTTCTCGTTATTTTTACGGATTAAGGCGGGATGTATAATTTAGAAGCATTCTGCGGATTAACGTCCATTATCCAGGCTAACGGAGCAATTTTGTCAGAAAGCTGGATAAAATTTATTTCCTAGAGGCTGAAGAAAAGTTGATATAAATGAATTTCTGTATAGAATTATATCTACACTTTAAATACTGCATCAGAGAGAGAGAGAGAGAGAGAGAGAGAGAGAGAGAGAGAGAGAGAGAGAGAGAGAGAGAGAGAAAGAGAGGGAAAGAGGAGACTCTTTCATTGTAACAAGCTGATAATTGTAACGCTCTGATAATTCGAGCCCTTATATATACCATTATTCGCGCTCGGAAATGCGAGAGGGAGATAGGTCGCTATTTATCGCGTTCACATTTAATTTTCAACATGCCTTTGCGCGAACGTCAAATTAAAATCCTACCAAAGAGCAGAGATAAATTGAAAAATAAAATGCGTTGTTTTTCACGCGTCTTTTTTTAAAAAGATTTAGTTTACAGAAAATTCTTTTTCTACCAACACTTATATAGGGTGTCCCAGATTTAATAAATCAGCCGTTAATGATAGATTCCTGAGATGATTTGGAAACGAAAATCCTAATACCAAAATGTTGAAGAAGATGTAGTTTCGACGCTACAAAAGATTAAAGATTACCAATCGGCGCGTTACGTTCTTTTGTGTTCAAGGATAACGCATCAAGAAGCTCGTGTACGCTATAATATCGATATCGATAAAGGGATCAATATAAAATAAAAAGTAGGATTCTATAGTGAGCGCGATTGTGTTTTCCATGCGATACTAGTCAATAGTTTGGACATTTTGAATTTCTCAACATTTTGGTATTAGAATTTTCGTCTCCAAATGATCTCAGGAATCTACCATTAACGGCTGGTTCATCAAATCTGGGACACCCTGTATATTCTCGATGTTATTATATCTCTGTCAAATTAAATCAAATTTTATCGCGGTACAGAAATTAATTTAAAAATGTATGGAGTTATTTGTTCCTCGAAAGCTCAGTTTGCGAGAAATTCTGTTTATTATTATCTTATTTACTGCTTCTCACTTGGAGAAATTACGATGGTATAATCCGTATTTGTTTTCCGTAAGAATTCTCGTGCATCCTCGAACTGACAGAACTCCAACTCCAATTTCCCGGCGTATCACGATGAAAGGAAGATCCGTTGGTGAAATTTCCTCGCGTACAAACTCTCGTCTCGCGTTACCTCGCGTTGTACCTGGTGTCACATGGCGATGATCGAGCAATTTTCAGCGATTTATCGGGACAGGTGGAGAAACGACGTTGAGGCAGGCATTTTTCAGCTACATTCGTTCCGATACACCCTATCCCACTTTTTCTCTCTCCTTTCTGCCTCTTTCCGGTCGCTTCCGACCGCTGTCCTAACCTAACCGCTGTCTTTATCGGCGGTGGAAATGTTATCGCACCTCGTCACGAGGACCAATCGACTTTAATGACTTTAACAGTCGGGAGGAAACGCGTCGGGTTTACGAGATTGCCTAGCAATCGCATTGTGACGCTTTTATGGAGGATTAAAGCTAATTCCGTGCGTGTGTTGGTGATGATGACGATGATGGTGCGGTACAGGATGACTATAATTCCTGTTTCGCATCTACCATCCAGGTACCTAACCTAACCTAACCTAACATCCTGTTATATAGCCTTGGTTTACCGCCGAGATTTACGATGTGTCTCGTTTGTAAAACATTTCTTCCATGCGAAACCCATGTTTTATTGTCACATAAATATACGAACGATCGACCGTGATTTTTGACAAAACATACAAGATAACACGATGCAAAAAGGATTAAAGATCTCTTTTCTTGAAAAGAAAAACCCTTTATATTTATGTAAAATGTCGAATAGTTATGTAAAAGATGCACAGATGAAAATACGCACGTGTGTAACTCTTTTTATTTTTTCAGAAAACGGAAAATATTTTGCAGTCTTCTTTACGCCATGTATTTTATGTAGATAATAATATTAGCGTGAAAAATATTCTGGTTATGGATTATTGTAGAATCGTTTTATCAATGTCATTATCGTGATCATTAATCCATAGAGTAGTGTTTTGTCAATATAATACATCAGAACTTAATGACATATTTCTCGTCCAATTTGAAATCGATTTTTCCTATACGAAAATGTCGAGGTCATCACTTTTCGCGATTTATCTCTACTCCTGACATAACATATTTCACAAGTCTTCAAATTTTCCTATAAAGAAGTATATACAGGGTGTCCTAAATTTAATAAATCAGCCGTTAATGGTAGATTCCTGAGATCATTTGGAAACGAAAATCTTAATACAAAAATGTTGAGAAAGATGTAGTTTCGGCGCTACAAAAGATTAAAGATTACCAATCGGCATGAGAGGCTCGCGTACAGCGCAATAATATCGATATCGATAGAGGATTCAATATGTTGAGGAAGACTTCATAAAAATGTTCAAACTACTGACTACTGTCGCATCGAAAACATAATCGCGCTCATTGTAGAATTCTATTTTTTATTTTATATTGAATCCTCTATCGATATCGATATTATTGCGCTGTACGCGAGCACCTTGATGCGCTATCTCTGAGCACAGGAGAACGTACCACGCCGATTGGTAATCTTTAATCTTTTGTAGCGCCGCAATTACATCTTCCTCAACATTTTTGTATTAAGATTTTCGTCTCCAAATGATCTCAGGAATTTTCTATTAACGGCTGATTCGTTAAGTTTGGGACATCCTGTATAGAAAAATAAAGTCTGTTTAAAATTAAATGAAGGATATTGGCATCTTTGAAGCTTAATTTATGAAACAGTTCTCATTCTCTTAATTTAAGGGGATATCGGTACCGTTTTCGAAAGATCGATTTTAATTTTGCGAAAGACTCTGCTATTAAGCATTAAAAGCGATACGTGACGGGACATTCTGTATATGTATACACATATATACAGTAGCAAAAGAAATTCCGTGCAATTGCTAATTTCCGGTGAGACGAATAACCAAGATAGCTTGCCGGATGTGGCGTGCATAAAGTTTCGCACATGGCTCGCCACAGTTTATACGCTTCACCTTACCTTTTCTCCCAATGAAACGTCATAAATGCAGTTTTAATGCGCGACTTTATTCATTCGTCCGATATTCTGTAGTCTTGAGAAGAAGGAGGAAAGAAAACGAGAAAAGAGAGGAATACTTTAGGCAAAAAATGCACATCAAGGTGCTTTATTTGCATTCATCAGCTACACTTTTACATCACGCTTTGCAGTTTTGCTCCCTTACAATCCTGTTACATTATAATCCTCGTCGACAGGAAGAAAAAGAAGGATCGAAAAATCGCGCGGTCATGTTTGCCCTGGCTATGAATGTAATCGCTAGTTGCGTGCGCCAACATCTGTCGTGATGGATGACTTTCTGATGAACGTCCGGGCTGAAAAACAATTCCCGGCCGCGCATATTCATTAGGGCGATCTGCACCGCGATCCATTTTCATCCAAAGTTGATTTTAATCGCGGCAGATTCAAATCGATCGGGAGATAATGAGATGAGAACGAAGGGCGAAGGTCATCCATGATGCCATATCGGAAATGAGACTTTGTACATAAACTCCGTCAATTGCCATTGATTTGATTGAAGCTCATGCTTCGATAAACACGACACGCGATATCGACATATTCCTTTTTTCTATTTTATTTTTAAACATGTTTGTTCAATTAATAAATCTTTTATATGGGAATAAATTGCTCTATTCTTTTGATTTGAAAATATCACTAATTTAAACAGTAAAATAAGATCTCTCACTGAGAATCAGTGAGTATTTTACTGATTTTCAGTGGAAACGCTTATTTTTTTGTTATTTTATCTTATATCTCACTGATTATGGTCAGTTAAAATAAAATTCACTGTAAAATCAGCAAATTTTACTGTAAATCCAGTAATCGCTAGTTCGTTCGTTTACCACTACGATCGCTATCTCTCTCGTGTGTATTTAATTTTAATTATAAGAATTATATAAAGTTTGCAAAGAGCGACATTTAAAATTAGAAGTATTACTTCGATTTAATTTCTGATACAATCTCATAGATAGGCTTCAGATATTAAATCGATCTTTATAAGTCGGATAAATAAATGTCTGGCGAATAATGAAAATTATTCGTTCGTTATCTATTTAAAATAACAAGTTCAACATGCATATGATATAAATAAAATAAAATTTTTAATTTTATGAAATAGATAGAGAGATGAATTATAGTTTAATATTACTATTGACAATAACGAAAGAAATATTACTAATATTGAGAAATATTACTGATTAAAATAGTCAAAATTATTAACTGATTCTTGCAATAAAATATCACTGTTTTACAGTGCTGTACTTATAACTGCTGTAATCAGTGACTATTTACTATTTTTCAATATGATAATACACTGATTCACTTTTAGAGAGTACTCTCTAAAAATGAATCAGTGAAAATATCACTAATTTAAACAGTAAAATAAGATTTCACTGAGAATCAGTGAGTATTTTACTGATTTTCAGTGGAAACGCTGATTTTTTTGTTATTTTATCTTATATCTCACTGATCATGGTCAGTTAAAATAAAATTCACTGTAAAATCAGTAAATTTTACTGTAAAACCAATAATCGCTAGTTCGTTCGTTTACCACTACGATCGCTATCTCTCTCGTATGTATTTAATTTTAATTATAAGAATTATATAAAGTTTGCAAAGAGCGACATTTAAAATTAGAAGTATTACTTCGATTTAATTTCTGATACAATCTCATAGAGAGGCTTTAGATATTAAATCGATCTTTATAAGTCGGACAAATAAATGTCTGGCGACTTAATGAAAATTATTCGTTCGTTATCTATTTAAAATAACAAGTTCAATATGCATGTAATATAAATAAAATAAATTTTTTAATATAATAAATATTTAGTAAATATAAATAAAATTTTTAATTTTATATGAAATAGACAGAGAGATGAATTATAGTTTAATATTACCGACAGTAACGAAAGAAATATTATACTGATATTGAGAAATATTACTGATTGAAACAGTCAAAATTATTAACTGATTCTTTCAATAAAATATCACTAATTTACAGTGCTATACTTATAACTGCTGTAATCAGTGACTATTTACTGTTTTTCAGTGATAATACACTGATTCACTTTTAGAGAGGCACAGACTCGTGTATACGTTATCTGTCCTTTTAAATTTCCGTCATGTTTTTAGCGCTCGAGAAAAATATAAGCCCCTTTGCCGAAGCATCATTGTTCGCAAGCGCTCTATTTACACTATGTAAGCATTTTCTTTATACATAGTCCATCGCTTTATTCAGACTGCTGCGAAACATTTTCTCTGTCGTTATTTTTCCATTTTATATAATAAGGGAAGTAGAACAACGCATTTATGATACTGAACTTCGATATACTGATATCGAGAGGAGAGACGCAAAATATATGCATCTTCATAAAAAACTCGTTAATATGGGAAAGTGTTTCTCGGTTTGTTTTCACAGTTGCAGAAATTATCCGATGAATTCGTTTTATCTGTAATTACATTCGATTTCGATATTGATCGGATGAATTCATTATTGGTTTCAATATAATTACATAGGATCGCGTTTCTCATTAATCGCTTTATGCTTGTGTGCCGCGTTGATTGTTGTTAAATTCTCACATTTTATCGTGTAGTAGCTATAATTAGAGAATAAATATTCGCTCTTGCTGAAACGGAGAGTTAAAAGCGAACGAAACGGTTCAGTTGATATAAACAGGTCACACACGGTGGTTTGTATAAAAACTGAATTCTAAAAATGATTAAAAATCTGCCAAGTATTTTCGAGTGTAATGATTCGAGAAATACAAGAATTAGATTGTCATTGCCGGGGATATAGGAGAGAAATGATTAGCATCACGTATATTATTTTTTATCATAAATATATCAATATTTGTAAAAAAAATATATGTATAAAAGATCGATTATATTAATTACAAAGAGTACATGATAATTGGCTGAATGTATTTCTCAATTAACTGACCTGCAAATTATTATATACTAATTATTTACGCAATCATTTGCTAGCTTTTGTTTGCATTTTATCAATGCGTTCCTATTAGTAACAATAATTTTATGAAATATTATTCAGTACTAGTAACCAGTATAACGAATAATTGAATTACTAGGACTGATTTACCCGTTTAATTAACCACACGTATAATGAATGCTGTCCGTGTTTCATGTATAGTTCAAGCTTGCAGCACGAAATGTAGGGATAAACGTTGAGTGCCCAAAGGAGATCTTGTCAGTGTTTCGATCCGAAGAGAAAAAGGGCGAAAGAGGGAGTGTGTAATGTATGAGAAGAGAGAGAGAGAGAGAGAGAGAGAGAGAGAGAGAGAGAGAGAGAATGGGATATATTCGATATATTACCCTTTACATGCACGAACTTTGAAGGCAGCTTAGAAATCAAAGAGAAAAATAAAAGGAAAAAGATGGCCTATCAAGACGAAGACAGTGAAAAAGGAAAAAAATAGAAGGAGAAAAGAAACATTTTTGCAAGAAACAAGAAAACAAAGAGAACAGTGGGGGTCGTAGCAGCAAAGGCTTAAGAGAATCTCACGTGGGATGAGAGAGAAAGCGAGATGAAAGATAATTCTAATGAGAAGGTGAGGGAAAAAGAGAAAGATGGCTGTAGATGGGCAAGATCAGTAAAGGACAAGAAGAGGTAGATGTAGGGAAATAGAAAGAGAGGGAGAGAGAGAGACAGAGGACGAGAAGGAAGGTGGATGCTGAGCTGTATCGATCCCTCCTCTCCTCCGTCCGTGACGTCACTGACGTACCCCACCAGCGGCGGTGATGATACGCTTGTCCTTCGATCACAGGCGACAGACTTAACTTTAGAGCCATTCATTCAGTGGCTTCGCCGGTGATATTTATTTAGGCGAGCGGTCGCATGGCACCCCCTCACCGACATCGAACGCATTGTACGTACTTTTCTTCACTTTCTCTGACACAATTAACGATATGAGCCTACCCACCGCTTATCGGTATAAACTCGATGCGACTGACTGTTTCTAATATCGTACTCTCTAAAATAAGTGTATTATCACTGAAAAACAATAAATAGTCACTTACAGCAGTTATAAGTACAGCACTGTAAATCAGTGATATTTTATTCAAAGAATCAGTTAATAATTTTGACTGTTTTAATCAGTAATATTTCTTTTGTTATTGTCAGTAATATTAAACTATAATTCATCTCTCTATCTATTTCATATAAAATTAAAAATTTCCTTTATATTTACTAATTATTTATTATATTAAAAATTTTATTTTATTTATATTACATGCATATTGAACTTGTTATTTTAAATAGATAACAAATGAATAATTTTCATTAAGTCGCCAGACATTTATTTGTTCGACTTATAAAAATCGATTTAATATCTGAAGCCTCTCTATTGAGATTGTATAAGAAATTAAATTGAAGTAATACTTCTAATTCTAAATGTCGCTCTTTGCAAACTTTATATAATTCTTATAATTAAAATTAAATACAAGAGAAATAGCGATCGCAGCAGTAAATGAACGAACTAGCGATGACTGGTTTTACAATGAAATTTACTGATTTTGCAGTGAATTTTATTTTAATCGACCATAATCAGTGAAATATAAGATAAAATAACAAAAAAATAAGCGTTTCCACTGAAAATCAGTAAAATATTCACTGAGAATCAGTGAAATCTTATTTTACTGTTTAAATTAGTGATATTTTCACTGATTCACTTTTAGAGAGTACTCTCTAAAAGTGAATCAGTGTATTATCATTGAAAAACAGTAAATAGTTACTGATTACAGCAGTTATAAGTACAGCACCGTAAATCAGTAACATTTTATTGAAAGAATCAGTTAATAATTTTGACTGTTTCAATCAGTAATATTTCTCAATGTCAGTAATATTTCTTTCGTTATTGTCGGTAATATTAAACTATAAGTCATCTCTGTCTATTTCATATAAAATTAAAAATTTTATTTATATTTATTAAATATTTATTATATTAAAAATTTTATTTTATTTATATTACATGCATATTGAACTTGTTATTTTAAATAGAACGAATAATTTTCATTAAGTCGCCAGACATTTATTTGTCCGACTTATTTAATATAAAGATCGATTTAATATCTGAAGCCTCTCTATGAGATTGTGTATCAGAAATTAAATCGAAGTAAATACTTCTAATTTTAAATGTCGCTCTTTGCGAACTTTATATAATTCTTATAATTAAAATTAAATACGAGAGCGATAGCGATAGCGGTAAATGAACGAACTAATTACTGGTTTTACAGTAAAATTTACTGATTTTACAGTGAATTTTATTTTAATCCATCCGACCATAATCAGTGAGATATAAGATAAAATAACAAAAAAATAAGCGTTTCCACTGAAAATCAGTCAAATACTCACTGATTCTCAGTGAAATCTTATTTTACTGTTTAAATCTTGTTAAATTTAAATCTTATTTTACTGTTTAAATTAGTGATATTTTCACTGATTCACTTTTAGAGACTATAATTAACATTTTCATCGTATTGACATTTATTGCATCAACAACTATTATTTCTTTCATGTAAAGATTAATGCGATAATTTTAGATTTAATAAATAACAGCGTGTAATGTTGGGATTTGCAAATTTCAGAAAATCCGCGCATTCTTGACATGAAGGATCTCCTTATTCCGGATTTTCAAATTTACATTTAAAGAGAATATTCCATAAAAATGTATGGTAGTGAAGAGGGAAAGTCTGAAATATTGAATGCTTGAAAAGATAAAAAGTGCAAAAAGTGCTAGTCAATATCATCTTCAAAATTATCTTCTCGTTGAATTCTTAATGCTAAGATTCCCTCGAAAATATTTGCGAAAGACGATATTATTTTAGCTCATGTCCGTAAAATGTCCGAGGGTTGCGAAAGATTGAAGTTGTCGGAATTATATCACGACTTCAATCTCTGTTCTCTAGATTGATTACAAGTCAGATTGTTTTGTTCAGGACGGGGAGATTTAGCTATTAATTTAAATTGTAGTGTAATACGAATCTTACAGGAGATTAAAATTAAATTGCGCATCTCGCCGGAATAATATTCTTCGTTGAAAGTACCGATATCATCATCAGCACGCGACCACGAACAGGTTGGGGCAATGGTGCATGTTTTAGGGCTTTGTATCGATTCGATGTATAAAATGAACGCCGTTCGAGAGATACGCGAGCTGCGCAAATTCTGTTAAATTTCTGGCCTTACCAGCTGTTAATTTTCTGTATATATCACGAATAAGCATATACATATACGTCGTTTTCCGTGTATCCGCGATAAAGTTATAGGGGAAGGTTATCGTTTTGCATCAACTGCCTCTTGAAAGTCGGTTAATTATTCTTGCGAATGACATCACTGCCCGCGAATATCTTTGAGCGAGATTTTATCGCATTCTAGGCAGTTAGTAGCTAGAAATTTAGTTAGTTTGACCAAATGTCAGATTTGACATTAGCACCATGGCGTTTAATTTTAGCCGATGGATGGTAAATTCGTAGACCCCATATACTTGGCACATTTCGATGAAATCATAATCGTAGTGCGATCCAGCGAATTTCGCTTCCTTTGTCTCAAACACGAATCTTGATATCAATTATTATTGCTAATTTAATTATTATAATTATTTATTATTTATATATATTTGATATATTATTATTTATTATTTATATATATAGTATTTATATATATATATATATATATATATATATTATTTATTATTTATATATATTTTATATATATTTTATATGTTAATTTAATTATTATAATTATTATTTATATCTATATTTGATATATTATTATTTATTATTTATATATATAATATTTATATATATATTATTTATTATTTATATATATTATATATATATGTTATATATGTTAATTTAATTATTATAATTATAATTTATATATATTTTATATTATAATTATTTATTATATTTATATTCATATATTTATATAATATATTTATATTATTTATATATTTATATATTTATATAATTTATATATTTATTATTATTGTTAATTTCGATTCAATCATTTGTAAACTACTCGATGAACGTTTTTTATTCCATGTATAAACTATAAAAAATATATTTCTGCGGTCTTTTTAAATATCTTCGTGATACACGGTATAAGTTTGCAATTGGAATTTGCACGAAAGCAAACGCGCGTGTTTTCCTGCAATGTCTCGCTGAGGATTGTCGTCGAATAGCATTGAATAAATTGAATAGAGCGCGAAAGCGTACGGAAGAATCTTCGAAAAACAGTGAGATTTGCATTCCGCATCGTCCCCCTTCAATTTGTCGAATGCGCGGAGCTCTAGATTGACCTTCTTCTCTGAGACGGATCAGAAAATTTCGCGCTCGCAGTTGTTTAAACAATGTATATTTCCCCAGACGCTTCCGCATCTTGCCAGGGATCCAGATTGCCTGGGAGAGAGGAGGAGGAGGAAGAAGAGACCGCGAGTATAGCAAGGTCGCGAAAACACAAATCGAGAACGCGCGAACTCCGATGTACTTTAGCGAGAGTAACCCTCTCACTCTCTCTTCCCCCTCCCCGCGAAATTGTCGATCCACGGTGGAAACTTTATTTTCGAGCTTTTTAAATATACATGATACTTTGCTCCGAGCCGAGCTTTTAGCCTTTTTAATACTATTTCGCGTACGAAAGGTCCGCTATTCGAAGAATGTACACATAATGTTACATCGACATAACTTGTTATATCGAGGGAATTATTTGATTTGTAAATCAAATTATAAGTGAGAAAATAGGACGATTGTTTTGCTCGAGGGATTCTTACATGAAACGATTGTCTTATTATGTCTTGATTTTAATAAACAGGTAAAGGGATGTATTTAAAAAAAATTTCTTTCAACGAAAACATAGGCTACTTTTCGAGGGTTTTTAGAGGGCTTGTTTCACAAATAATTAAAAATTTGATTATTGTGCAAGATACGTATCTTGAATATTTTTTATATTTTTCTGTTATTTCTAGATTTCATTTAAATCAGGTAAGAAGGAATAGAATTTTTGCAGATTCATGAAAGGGCTCTCTCAATGCATATGGAAATGTTTACGATGCTTAGGAACCACGAGGGTCGTTTGAAAAGTCTGTGCAAAAATGAAAACTACTTTTAATTTTTCGGGATAAACCTTATTTATTTTTCAACATAGTCTCCTTTTAGGCTTATAAACTTCGTCCAATGCTGCTCCAGTTTGTTGATCCCTTCCAAATAATAGGATTGGTCCAACTCTGCAAAAGGCATTCGTTTTCGCAATCATCTCGTTTGAATAAAATCTCCTTCTCGTCAGCCATTTCTTCATATTGGGGACCAAGTAGTAGTTCAAGGGAGCCAAATCTGGAGAATAGGGGGGATGCGGAACGAGTTGGGACCTTAACTTCATCAATTTTGCGGCCAAATTCTCTTTTATACATTTTTTAGAAATCACTCGACTTCCTCGATTCAAACGAACGCCAAACACAGAGAAATAGACTGATCTAGCTGAAACTTGGTCCTAAGAGATGCTACTAACTGAAAATAACCTCGATACACACCAGTGGTGCCATTTCTCTGACTTTGCACGGACTTTTCAAACCACCCTCGTAAAAAAGGAAAAAAGCGGATAGAAACAATACACGTGGAGGAATGAATCTCATCCTCGCGAAATTCGATACGTTGTATAATTTAGTGACAACTGGACCAAGTTAGCCGAGATCAGTCATCCGCAAATAAATATACAAACACGACATACAAAAATGGAGAAAAGATCAGATTGAGCGAAAGATAGGGTAAAGAGACTATGACAGTATGTATAACGGATGACAGGAGAATTTTTCTCTTTTTGTTGCTTTTCCTCCCTCCTCCGTTGGATAGGATCTAAAATAAAAGCCGCAGGTCGCGGTCAACGTGGTTAATATTGATTCAGGTCGGATTCACGCGAACTTCACTTGAACCGGAACACCACTATCGTTTTAACTCTCTATCTAGTGCCCGTACTTTGTTTTCGAAATTGGTTTAAAAATCACCGCAGGGACTTCCCTTTTTATCTCGACCAAAAAAAAAAGCGACTGATCGAGCGAAACGCTCTTCGTCAGCCAAGTAAATTGAAATTAATGCCATTAATGCAAATAAAACGATTGCACTGAATGGTACAAAGAATGATGTTTGAACGAGCTTTAGGACCTTGCTGCTCTCTAAAAGTGAATCAGTCAGAAAATATCACTAATTTAAACAGTAAAATAAGATTTCACTGAGAATCAGTATTTTACTGATTTTTAGTAGAAACGCTTATTTTTTTGTTATTTTATCTTATATCTCACTGATTATCAGGTCAGTTAAAATAAAATTCACTGTAAAATCAGTAAATTTTACTGTAAAATCAGTAATCGCTAGTTTGTTCGTTTACGGCTACGATCGCTATCTCTCTCGTATTTAATTTTAATTATAAGAATTATATAAAGTTTGCAAAGAGCGACATTTAAAATTAGAAGTATTACTTCGATTTAATTTCTGATACAATCTCATAGAGAGACTTCAGATATTAAATCGATCTTTATAAGTCGGACAAATAAATGTCTGGCGACTTAATGAAAATTATTCGTTCGTTATCTATTTGAAATAAACAAGTTCAACATGCATACGGTATAAATAAAATAAAATTTTTAATATAATAAATATTTAGTAAATATAAATAAAATTTTTGATTTTATATGAAATAGATAGAGAGATGAATTATAGTTTAATACTACTGACAATAACAAAAGAAATATTACTGATTGAAACAGTCAAAATTATTAACTGATTCTTTCAATAAAATATCACTGATTTACAGTACTGTACTTATAACTGCTGTAATCAGTGACTATTTACTGTTTTTCAATGATAATACACTGATTCGCTTTTAGAGAGTACTCTCTAAATGTAAATCAGTGAAAATATTCACTTATTTAAACAGTAAAATAAGATTTCACTGAGAATGAGAGAGTATTTTACTGATTTTCAGTGGAAACGCTTATTTTTTCGTTATTTTATCTTATATCTCACTGATTATGGTCAGTTAAAATAAAATTCACTGTAAAATCAGTAAATTTTACTGTAAAATCAGTAATCGCTAGTTTGTTCGTTTACGGCTACGATCGCTATCTCTCTCGTATTTAATTTTAATTATAAGAATTATATAAAGTTTGCAAAGAGCGACATTTAAAATTAGAAGTATTACTTCGATTTAATTTCTGATACAATCTCATAGAGAGGCTTCAGATATTAAATCGATATTTATAAGTCGAACAAATAAATGTCTGGCGACTTAATGAAAATTATTCGTTTGTTATCTATTTAAAATAACAAGTTCAATATGCATGTAATATAAATAAAATAAAATTTTTAATATAATAAATATTTAATAAATATAAATAAAATTTTTAATTTTACATGAAATAGATAGAGAGATGAATTATAGTTTAATATTACTGACAAAAACGAAGGAAATATTATTGATATTGAGAAATATTACTGATTGAAACAGTCAAAATTATTAACTGATTCTTTCAATAAAATATCACTGATTTACAGTGCTGTACTTATAACTGCTGTAATCAGTGACTATTTACTGTTTTTCAGTGATAATACACTGATTCACTTTTAGAGAGTGGAGGGGGATTCTAGATCGACCACGAAAACCCCATTTGCATGAAAATAAAAATATATCTAAATCGGTTTGTAAATAAAGTGTGAATTCCATGAATTGTCGAGGGTGTATAAATGTCTCGCTTTTTGCAAAATGCGATAACGATAGTTTTCACGACTCGCCACATCGCGCCTGAAAATTTCCCGTTCCTCAGGTTATTTACAACAGTTTTCCCGCGTTCAATCGAATCCTCGGTCCCAGATGCAAATTTCATTGTTCCCGTTCCGCAACTTCGTAACTTTGAATTTTTCCGGATAGTCATTCATTATAACAGTCGCATACACAACAATCGGGCCCGATTGTCCGTACGAGTGCGCCTCGTATTCGTCGAAAAGAGCACGTGTAGCACAGAAATTGTTATTGCAACTCCGTACAATGACAGCATAGATATTATTCACGATAGTCCGACGATTGCTGATTTCAGTTCACAATACGATTTTCATTGACGTATGCATAATGAAAGACGCGTACGTCACGTTACACGCGTTCGTATTATATCGTCATGTAACTATCCTCTTTGCATTTATCGTCATGTCACGTATGTCCCTAAATTCCCAATCGGTTTAATCCATACATCTACATCGACGAGCGTCCAATATGTGACGTAGGGAGCTCGTAATATTTGCTGAAATCAGCTGGAGCATGACGTTCGGCTGGTTTAGTCGATCAAAAAATCCCCGAGAAGCAATTGAAAAATGTCAATATTCCATCGGAGAAAGAATCGATCTGTTAAATTAATAAATTATTATCTGTTAAATATTATTATATTATTATTTCGCAAAATTAACAAGACAAGGCTAAAAATCTAGAATTATTTATTTATTTATTTATAATAATTTATTTATCATTAGAGACATACAGAAATAAAACATGTAGAAAATTATTACTATGAGATGACTATTGTGTAAGATTTTTCTGGCAAGTATCCATAGTTCTCGTTTTTTAGTAATAAATATGAAAGTTATGTACATTTTCGAAAAATAGTTTTATTTATTGAAATTGGGGAGCCATGGATACGGAGCCTGTATGCGATCGCTTTTTATCTGAAAACTCTGCTGGATGCGTCGCTCGTGGTTTTGCTGCCAAATGGTGTCTTAAATTTTCCATAAACGAGAGACCTCGTCTGCTTCCCTTATTAGGCGGGATTGTTTCTACGCCAAGTCTTGAGAATTGATTTCATCATTTCTACCTCATCTGTAATTCCATGATTTTAATTAAATTTAATATCGCTTTTAGAAATCTCGTTCTGAATATTTTTTTAAAGCAATTCGTGTCGCTTTAAGCTCGAAAAGTAGTCAGGTTCATTAAATTGAAATGTTATGAAAGAACTAATTACATCAAAAATTACAAAAATAAATACTAGATATATTAATAGATATATAAGATTGCATTTGAATGCAAATATTGAATATAAAATAAGATTCTTATATATTTCTTATAAACAAAAGCAAATATTTTATTATGACATTTCCTTGAGTTGAATTTATTTATCTTGCTAATTTTGTGAACTTATCTTCGCAATCGAAATGTAGCTTATTTAAATTAAATCAGTTAAGACGTAAGGCAACAAGCGATAATTCGCGTGATATTTTTACATTTTGCACAACGCCGCTGTATTTCATGTGCAGAGATTAAATCGCAATATAACGCACGAAGAAAATAATACAGCAACTCTTACCGACATCGATTTGTCTGCCAGTAAAATGATTCACAATGCTCGTCGACTCTGAGAATGACGACCCAACTTCCGGATGTTGTTGCAGATTCTTGGCGCTAGATGAATTATGGACGTGTCTTAGAGAAAACGTTGCTCTGTTCCTTTCCTTTTTCATATTTTGTTTATTCCTGCGTAAACACAGCATGCAAACATTTATAACTGCGACCGGGCAGCAATAACTCATTGCGATAAAATAAATTGAAAAATGTGGTCGATGGAAGATAAATATGCGCGATTGCAGTAGACCGAGAATGTGGATATAAAAATGAGAATACAATAAATCAAAACATGATAAAAATGACGATTCTTTTCAAGTATGAGGAAGGAAATTATTCCTATTTTTTATCAGAGATAAAAAAATCACAGATATATATTTCTATCAAAAATGTATCTTTTTGGTTCTTAATTATGAATCAGACTTAAAATGATACAGTCGGAAAACACATCTAAAATATAACAATATTAAATAAATGAGAATACAATAAATCGAAACATGATAACAATGACGATTCTTTTCAAGTATGAAGAAGGAAATTATTCCTATTTTTCATCAGAGATAAAAAAATCACAGATATATATTTCTATCAAAAATGTATCTTTTTGGTTCTTAATTATGAATCAGACTTAAAATGATACAGTCGGAAAACACATCTAAAATATAACAATATTAAATAAATGAGAATACAATAAATCGAAACATGATAACAATGACGATTCTTTTCAAGTATGAAGAAGGAAATTATTCCTATTTTTCATCAGAGATAAAAAAATCACAGATATATATTTCAAAAATGTATCTTTTTTGTTCTTAATTATGAATCAGACTTAAAATGACAGTCGGAAAACACATATGAAATATAACAATATTAAATAAATGAGAATACAATAAATCGAAACATGATAACAATGACGATTCTTTTCAAGTATGAGGAAGGAAATTATTCCTATTTTTTATCAGAGATAAAAAAATCACAGATATATATTTCTATCAAAAATGTATCTTTTTGGTTCTTAATTATGAATCAGACTTAAAATGACAGTCGGAAAACACATCTGAAATATAACAATATTAAATAAATGAGAATACAATAAATCGAAACATGATAACAATGACGATTCTTTTCAAGTATGAGGAAGGAAATTATTCTCATTTGTCATCAGAGATAAAAAAATCACAGATATATCTTTTTATCAAAAATGTATATTTTTTGTTCTTAATTATGAATCAGACTTAAAATGATACAATCGGAAAACACATCTGAAATATAACAATATTAAATAAATGAAAATACAATAAATCGAAACATGATAACAATGACGATTCTTTTCAAGTATGAGGAAGGAAATTATTCTCATTTGTCATCAGAGATAAAAAAATCACAGATATATCTTTTATCAAAAATATATCTTTTTTTGTTCTTAATTATGATGAATCAGACTTAAAATGTAATGATACAGTCAGAAAACACATCTAAAGAATAACGATATTCTGTATTAAAATTTATGAGAATGCAAGTATACATTTTTTCTAATGAGATAAGCGTGTGTTGTTAACTTGGGACAAATTAATTTCTGATGTCAACTCGCTGGACGCGTCTCGAGTACATTTTTGCTACTTCTAGCTGTTGAAAGATTGCCGCGTAGAATTAATTGCGATGGACCTTTTAGAATCGAGCCGAGGTGTATTCAGTGAGAATCCTTGTGCTACGTTTATATTACGCGACACGCGAGTAAACGGCGTCAATAGGTCAAAGGTACACGGAAGGTACGATCTGCGTAACGACAGAGGGAGATAACCGCGTGTGCGTTCTTAAAAAAAGAAAGGAAGGAAGGAAAAGCGGATAAATCGATCGACTAAATTAGCGCTGGGTTGTGGAACGAGGCGCGTTTAAATAGCGCGTGTACAAAGTTGTAACTGGGTGCGAGAAGCGAGGGGCGGGACAGTGACTCGTGATGAATCTCGCTGCCGATTTTCCTCGGTTATGACAATCAAACTCGCTCTTGCGAACTCTTAACGCGGTATGTATTAACGATGTCTCCTCGTAGAGACATTGTCGTCTGTCTAGTGAAGGAGAAAAGTTATCTCCTGGCGAAGGGTTGGCGCGTCGCCAAGCACGTTGCAAGATTCGCCATCCTTGTCGCGCGAACTCCTTGCAACTTAGAGTTGTCGACCTATACTATTCTGGCGGCGATCGTGTTGTCCTTTCGGGCGTAATGACGTTTGCAAACACAGCCTGCCAACCGAGAACGAATCGGATATCTCGCGACGACGTTGACTTGGAGAGAATCGAAATATCGAAGGAATTATCTCGCCTCGTCTATCTCTCAATAAAATTTTCGATGAAATAAAACGTATTTTCAACGTGCAATAGAAAGAGATGTTAGTAATAATTAAATTTAGTAAATATATACATGCAATCCTTATATTATTAATTTAAAGATGTTTTGTACCTATTTTGAAAGAATTAAGAATTTAATGAAAATTGTACAGAATGTCCTTACATATGTTTAGAATCTTTTCAGTACAATTTTTAAATCGATTCACTAAAGCGTTCACAAGTCATAAGGATTTTAATTTGCACCGAATTAACATGTGTTCTTATGGGAAACGTATAACCACGTCGATTCAAATGACAAAAACACATGGAAATAATATTCAGAATTTGTTTAAAATTTGCAAAAGTTTAGATACGGAGGAAATATTTGGTCAAATAATATTATACAAGTACTAACTGGTTAAAAAGATATTAAATATAATTCAATGAAGTTAGCCATGTATCTGTCACAAGGCGAAATTTTCTGCCAAAAGTTAATCATTTCGATTAACAAAATTCGGAATATTTCAGTAAAAACGTAATAAATATTAAAAAATACTCTGCACTGTAGCTAAAATCAAATTGTAATATTCCAATTTCTATTGTAATATTCACAATTTCTTACTCAAAATACACCAAAAGTGGATATATTCATCAATATTAAGTGGATATATTCGTCAATATTAATTTTCAGCTACTTTTTGCTGAGATTGTACAAAACATCCTTAAATAAGATATTAAAATAAATATAAATAAAATGTAAATTAATAACAATTATATATATATATATATATATATATATATATATATATATATAGGGTGTCACTTAATTGGCGCCCACTATGTATATAGCGATATTCCTCGTGGAAAACTGAGTCGAAAAGTCCTGAACCATTTCTTTTTACAATGAAAAAAATTTGAAACTATTTTTTTGAAACCATTTTTTTCTTCTAAAATGCGAAAAACTTTATTTTGCATTAAGAATCATATTTCTTCCATTAAAAGAGTTTCCTTAAAGAAAATTTTGTTAAGGAAATTAAAGGTTGATGCTTATTGGCGCAACTTTATTCATTAATTACCGCTTTATTAAGCATTATAGAAAAAAATGGTTCAGGATTTTTCGACTCAGTTTTCCACGAGGAATATCGCTATACAAATAGTGGGCTACTATTTATAGTACTATATACTATTACTCTATATATATATATATATATATATATATATAAATATATATATATATATATATATATATATATTTATATATTTATTTATTTATTTATTGTTTAAATACTGTCTAAGAAATAAATACTAATAATGGATTAATGTAATAATAAGAAATATTAATTAAATAAATTAAATAAATTAGTAACATTACAGTGTGTATTATGTATACACATATTTGATTGTAAGATTGCTTAATACATTATTCTGATCCTGATTTAAAAAGGAAGGTATGATGTACGATGTGAAATACATTGCATTGAAATGCATTACAAGATTTAGAATATCAATACGAGGAGCAGCATTTGGAAATTATATCTCGAGCACGTAGAAATTGCACGATTCCCCTTAGGAATATAACAATCTCTTTACGTGTCTTAATAAATTATACCAATGAGTATATGGTTCGTATATATGTGGAAGATCCGCATAAAATCGCCAATAAAGTCAAGTATCATGGAAACACGACAGAAATTTATACATCTGCAGCAGGCTGCGCACGCTTCTACGACATCCTTTTAGTCCCTTCTGTCCCTTAAGAAGTTTAATATTAAAATTTACGATATTGTATCTCCCGTCGCGAATCGGATGATGAAAATCGTTGATAAAATAAGAGAGAGAGAGAGAGAGAGGGGTTGCTCGAAGGTTCAATGAATTTTAACAGATGGAATGTTTATTCTATCCAATGATCGGGTCTCACCTGTACGCCCTCTCATTGATCGAGTACTCCGATTCTTTCGAGAAATTGCACATTCGACCATCCAAATGGATAATGTACGAGCAGGAGGCCACGGCCGCTTCGAATGACTCCCCAGCTGGAACAAATTTTATTGCCGTTTTTTGCATCATGCTACAAATCTTTCCAGAGTAGATCCTGACATTAGATTCTTGTTAGACTATTACATGTCGGATGGAAAATTGTTTTAATAACACAACGTAACGATAATAATTTTCTAAGTTTTAGAATTAACAGAATTGCCATTTTTTAGGAATTTTCACAAGACTATTAGTTAATACATGCGTTATGCTTTAATTATTTCGAAATTCTTATTTCAACTTCTTGATACATACATTATTTATTCTCTAAAAGTGAATCAGTGTATTATCACTGAAAAACAGTAAATAGTCACTGATTACAGCAGTTATAAGAAGCACTGTAAATCAGTGATATTTTATTGAAAGAATCAGTTAATAATTTTGACTGTTTCAATCAGTAATATTTCTCAATATCAGTAATATTTCTTTCGTTATTGTCAATAATATTAAACTATAATTCATCTCTCTATCTACTTCATATAAAATTAAAAATTTCCTTTATATTTACTAATTATTTATTATATTAAAAATTTTATTTTATTTATATTATATGCATATTGAACTTGTTATTTTAAATAGATAACAAACGAATAATTTTCATCTCATAAGTCGCCAGATATTTATTTGTTCGACTTATAAAAATCGATTTAATATCTGAAGCCTCTCTATTGAGATTGTATAAGAAATTAAATCGAAGTAATACTTCTAATTTTAAATGTCGCTCTTTGCAAACTTTATATAATTCTTATAATTAAAATTAAATATGAGAGAAATAACGATCGCAGCAGTAAATAAACGAACTAGCGATTACTGGTTTTACAATGAAATTTACTGATTTTACAGTGAATTTTATTTTAATCAACTATAATCAGTGAAATATAAGATAAAATAACAAAAAAATAAGCGTTTCCACTGAAAATCAGTAAAATATTCACTGAGAATCAGTGAAATCTTATTTTACTGTTTAAATTAGTGATATTTTCACTGATTCACTTTTAGAGAGTATATATAATATATTTTTATTAAAAATTTTTATTAAAATTTTTAATAATATTTTTAATAATATTTTTAATAATATTTTATATAATATATTTTTATTAAAAATTTTTATTAAAATTTTTATTAAAAATTGTAAAATTCTCTTTATACTTATTATCTCAATTATATCATTTATAGATGACTTTACAGATCTTTGAGAGATTTTTTTTTAAACTTTTCTCTTCTTATTGAGTTATATTATTACGAGAAAAATATTTTCAAAGAAAAATATATTTTATATAGAAGGATGAAATTTCCTTTCAATACCAGTTAATCCAAAATCGTTGTTCGATATATCGAGAGATAGGATTTCAAGTTTCACGCAGCCGGAAGAAAGGACTCCTGCAAGCGCTATGCCGGCTTCAGATCCTAATTCACAGCCGCTGATATTCAAAGTTTCCAACGTTTTGTTTCTCACTAGAACTGTAATAAAAATGACAAAAATGATAAACATAATATGATATAAATATGATAATTTTTTAGATAAATTAAAAACCATATTATCGTAATAGATTTATTATAAGCGATATAAAAAATTATAAAGTAAATTTTATACAAAATTATAATATAAATTTCACGTAAAGAGAAAATCCTAAAAATGACTATTAAGCTCAGCAACACACGCAATCGTATACTTATCATATATAATGTTTTTTATTAAGGCACTTTTTCTTCCCCCCGGTTATACGATCTAAAAATGCCAACCGAACTCTTTTTCAACAAAATTAAAAAAAAAAATTCCAAGCTGCAGAAGTGAACCTATCTTTTTTTATTTATAGATGCAAAATTGATTCTATAATTTTAATAAGCAACACATGTGTATTACACATCCGGGAAATTACGGCAGTGATTTTGCTCTTGTAATGGCAAGTGCTATTGCCCTTTCATACATTTTTATGTAATGAGAGCTTCGGTCACGTTCTGCGTGCCATAACATGCGATCTGTATGCACGCGCATGCCGCGATTTGCTATTCAGTTTGCATTTATTTAAATAATTCAGCGTGCCGCTTATACCACGCTTTCCCTACTCGCAGGTCGATTATGCTATGCTAATGTTCCGCGATTATATAGAATTCAGCCTTTTCTCTTTTTTTTCTTTTTTTTTTTAATTCGCAATAGCAGCACCGCGACCTTGCTTGCTACGAGATCACGGATAGACTTTTTTTTTTTGAACGATAAAACGACTACACGATATTAAAATAAAATTTACAATAAGGATATTTTCTTTAATGAATTTTGAATTTTTCAACGTTAGACGCTTGCATTTTCTTTGCACCTGTTAAGCATTTTTCCGCGCGAATGAAACATTATTAATTGTTCGCCGAATTTCGCAAGAAATTTTCTAAAAAATTATATAAAAATTATATTAAAAAATTTTATAAAAAAATTCTCTGGCGTTTGTCATTTGTCGTGAATATTACACTCGAGAACGTAAATAGAACACGTACATTTGGAGAAATCCGAGTTTATTATCGATCATATACACGGTGTTAAAAAAGTCTGGACACGATCGAATATCTCGATAAGGAAGAGTTTTGCTAGAAAGTGTTTCAGACAAAAGTTGTACGGCTTCGAGGGGGACATAAGATGGTGCCATTAATTTGATCTTGAAGAGTCACCTGAAGGCCACGTGAAGGTCACCTCCAACTTTTTAAATGGGGAAAAAAACTCTTGAGGCAAGCTACAAGAATATGCAAAAGTATATAGGGTGTCCTATTTAAAAAGTTGGAGGTAATCTTCACGTGAGCTTTAGGTGACTCTTCAATGTCAAATCAATGGCACCATCTTATGTCCCCTTTCAAGCCATATAACTTTTGTCTGAGACACTTTCTAGTAAAACTCTTTCTTATCGAGATATTCGAGTGTCCAGACTTTTTTAACACCATGTATATACCTATAATGATAAATATTAGTTTTTCCAGAGAGAAAGAGAACAGTGTGTCGGAATATGAAGAATTTTTCGTCGCTTGGCGAGGATGCAACGCATCCGCACGCCAACGCTTCGAATAAAGCAGCACTACACGCAACATTAAATTTCAATTTACTTGGGCGAGCTTTATATTACCCAAGCACTAAATTTCGCAGAAAACAAATGGATAATCTCCGGAGTAGCGCCGCGCGTTTTCGAAGAAATAAAAGAATCTCATCTATCGCGTATATATCGTTGTTATAGGATAAAGAAACAAAACTGTAGGGAATAATCGTTAAATCTAATCACGCGTTTATTTACGCTCATCGTTCTATTTCTCTCGTCGGAAGATTCATACTCTTCCCATAATATTATTACATTTAATATTTAATGTTTTTCATTTAATTTTAAGAGCCTGAAAAAACTGGTTATCTCTCTTCTCAAATCTGAAAATGATCTAAAAAAGTTTCGGGTTTAAAATTGTGTAGCCTCGAGACTTTTGGATAGATCTGATTAGAACGTAAGTGATGAATCGAGTTGTTTATTGAAAATTGTACGTGCTATTTGTGTAACAGTATAACTAAAAAAATTGGAAAAGTTTAAGTGTACTTCGAAAATTTATTATCGCGCGCACACACAAATATTTATCGATTTTATTAAAAGATATAAAAGTGATGAGATTGATTTGAGAGTTTATAAGTTAAAGAATCCGATAGTGAATTTTAATATATTCGCTACTATTATATTCATACCCAACGGGAAAACTTTCCAAAGTATTTTTTAAACACTTGTTAAAAACTCTCCTTTAAACACTTTTTTAAAAACCTGTCGATCTTTTCATCGCGAAACTACTCTAGTTTAGTAACGAGTTAGGTACTTTTTTGATACACAAGATGCTTTATCCAAAAGTCTCGAGGCTACACAATTTTAATCCCGAAACTTTTTTAGATCATTTTTCCCTCAGATTTGGGAAGAGAGATAATCAGTCTTTTCAGGCTCTTAAAATTAAATGAAAAACATTAAATATTAAATGTAATAATATTATGGGAAGAGTATGAAATTGTTCAATTGTTAGTTTTATTAAACAGAAAAAAAATAAGTGTCAAATCAAAACTTATATACTTAAACTAACGTGTTCATTTGTTTCATATATACGCAACAATTTATAATCTTCTTAGAAGAATTTAATAATTTTAAATTTTAACAATATTATAGTCTTATTTTAATATTGTAATTGTCACCTTAAGAATATATAATTATTTAATTCTATTTTAAGAAAATTATAATCTTTGATTTAAAAATGTTATCTTCTATCTATAATAACATTATTTCTTTTCTATTCAAGAAAATTAAATCTTAAATCATAAAAATATATTTTTCTTGATTGAACTATATAAAATAGCTTCATTTAAGTAAGCAATTATTCAAGCAATTATATTTTTCTTTAATTAACACAATATCATTTCAAGATTTCCATGTTAAAACTAAATATATTTTCAAAACAAGAATGTCCTTTTTTCTGTATATCAGCTTGTATGTACAATCCCAACAAAAAGTAGTTGAAAATATTCACGAATATATCCACTTTTGATGTATTTTGAAGTAAGAAATTGTGTGGAACATTACAATTTGATCTTAGCTACAGTGCAAAGATGTATTTTTTAATATTTATTGCGTCTTTACTGAAATATTCCGAATTTTGTTAATCGAAATGATTAACTTTTGGCAGAGAATTTCGCCTTGTGACAGATACATGGCTAATTTGATTGAATTATATTTAATATCTTTTTAACCAGTTAATATTTGTATAATATATTATTTGACCAAATATTTCCTCTGTATCTAAACTTTTGCAAATTTTAAACAAATTCTGAATATTATTTCCATGTGTTTTTGTCATTTAAATCGACGTGGTTATACGTTTTCCATAAGAACATATTAATTCAGTGCAAATTAAAATCCTTATAACTTGTGAACGCTTTAGTGAATCGATTTAAAAATTGTACTGAAGATTTCAAACACATGTAAGGACATTCTGTACAATTTTTATTAAATTCTCAATATTTTGAAAATAAGTATAAAACATCCTTATGGATGTTTTGTATGTACAATCTCAGCAAAAAGTAGCTGAAAATCAATATTGACGAATATATCCACTTTTGATGTATTTTGAGTAAGAAATTGTGAATATTACAATAGAAATTAGAATATTACAGTTTGATTTTAGCTACAGTGCAGAGTATTTTTTAATATTTATTGAGTTTTTACTGAAATATTCCGAATTTTGTTAATCGAAGTGATTCACTTTTGGCAGAGAATTTCGCCTTGTGACAAATACATGGCTAACTTGATTGAATTATATTTAATATCTTTTTAACCAGTTAGTACTTGTATAATATTATTTGATCAAATATTTCCTCTGTATCTAAACTTTTGTAAATTTTAAACAAATTCTGAATATTATTTCCATGTGTTTTTGTCATTTGAATCGACGTAGTTATACGTTTTCCATAAGAACACATGTTAATTCGGTGCAAATTAAAATCCTTATAACTTGTGAACACTTTAGAATCGATTTAAAAATTGTACTGACGATTCTATACATATGTAAGGACATTCTGTACAATTTTCATTAAATTCTCAATATTTTAAAAATAGGTATAAAACATCCTTAAATAAAAAAAAGCGACAGTGCAGAATATTCGAGAGAAAAACAAAAAAAATTGCGAATTTCGCACATTTTTTGTTTTTCTCTCGAATATTCTGCACTGTCGCTTGATATCATCGATAGAAAATAGTATTATGGAAACGCTTACGTGGACTTACGAGCACATACGTGATCAGCTCCCTCGTCTTGCAGAGGGTTCAGTCTGAAGTCCAAATTTTTCAGAGCAGTCGAGCTGGCTTTCAATATTCCATGAACGATGCCAGCCATTCCGATCGGTCCTATGCTGTTGTTCGTCAAATACAGAGTTTTCAATTTCCGATGCATCGACAGAAATTCACCCACTGCGTGGGCGCCGGTGTCCATCAACTTGCAATGCGACACATCCAGTTCTTCGATCTGTAACCGAGATAATTGAAACGTGCAATGCATTGTGTGTGAATTGTATATATGCGGTTGACTGAATTAAATAAAATTTGTCATTATGTGGTGCATCGAGGAGAGAATTGTGTTACTTGTGATTATATTCTCAAAATATTACCTAGCAGTAGACGCTAATAATGGCAGGGATTACCAGGCAGTATTTAGTGCCATTCTTTTTCATTTCGTCATAATGAAAAAATATTGAGATAGATAATATTTGCAGATTTTTTTAACGCATATTTTTCATGAAAATCCTTGCAAACTTTAAAACTCTTTAATAAAGAATAACGCTGTGCGTGAGAACAAATTTCTCTGAGATTGTCCACAATTTTTCTATATTTGTTCAATTCTTTTATTTATTTTTAATTTTTTTTAGGGTCAAAAATGATTATCTGGACAAATGTGGATAATTAATAAATTATCTTAATATCGCTAGTCAATTAATCAAAGGAATATTGAAAATAATGTCAACCAAAAATTGCCAGAATTTTTGTTTATTAATTACAAAATTTTGTAAATGTGGATAAATTTTGGACAATCGAAAGCCACATAAATTTTATGAAAATTTGAAATTTTTCCCAATTTCAGATTTCTATTCATATCTCTTAATAAAGAAATTTTTTACTAACGTTATCGTTCGACACCATTCCTTGAAGAATAGCGGCGATTCGTGGGCGATCCAAGTTGCTGCGGGTTAAACTGAATTTCTTCAATTTCGGGCTGGCTTTAATTCCTTCCCCCAAACTTATGCAATCCTCCAGCGAGAATCTGTTGGAGCGATAAGTTTCTTATCGATTATCCTGCATCCCGAGCTCGGGATCTTCCCTTTATCCTCCGCGCTCGCGAAACTTACTCGAAATCCCGCCACTCAAAACCGTCGTCCATGTAGATCATACCAAAGTTGAGGTAAATTTCGGTGAGATGCGGGAATTGCGGCAGTATAATTGCCATGGGAATATGATGCACGATGTCCTCCTCTAAGGTAGATTCGCTATTCTCCGCATTAACTCGCTTTACCTGTTTTCTGTAAGCAGATAATGCAAACGCAATTCCATCAGCAATCAATTTTTAATATCGATGAATATCTTTGATAATCAAAGCGCGATAATACGAAATTTTTTTAATACATGACACACTGAGAAAAAATGTTGTTAACTTGATCAAACCGTTCGACTAAATTAATATTTTTTTAATTGAAATATTTAAATATTTAAGTTAAATATAGATGTTAGATTTAATATGTATTATTTAATTTAAATAATTAAATATTTCAATTTAAAAAAATAATAATTGAATGGTTTAGTCAAGTTAACAACTTTTTTTCTCAATGCTTCAATATTGCAAAGATTTAACGACAAATTTTATTTATTTATTTAAAAATTATTTTTAGCTAATTATTAAAAAATATCATTGGATGTTTCAAAGAGCTTACTGAAGCGATTCAAAAAAAGCTTTAATTTCGTAATAACTCTTCATTTTATAATCCCTCCACCGTTATGTATACAGGGTGGCCCCGAACATTCCAGCCAGACTTTGAGATCTTATAGGAAATTTAATTCTGAACAAAAAATTTCCTATAAACATGGATAAACGCTTCCTTAAGAAGTTATCGCTCAAAAACCTCTGATAAAGGAAGAGCAAAAGGTGAAAAGAAAATGAAATAAAAAGAAAATGGAACTAAATAAATTTCTTGAAAGAAACGATAAAAATAAAAAATAAAAATCTTTTTCTTTTATGAAAATAAAATAATTTTTTTTTGTAACTAATATTTTAGTAATAGCACGTAATAGTAGAAAATGAATAAAGACGTTTTTCAAGAAATTCGTTTAGTTTCATTTTTTTTAATTTCATTTTCTTTTCACCTTTTGCTCTTCCTTCATCAGAGGTTTTTGAGCGATAACTTCTTAAGGAAGTTTTTCGACCCATGTTTACAGGAAATTTTTTGTTCAGAATTAAATTTCCTATAAGATCTCAAAGTCTGGCTGGAACGTTCGGGGCCACCCTGTATATGCGCTTATTACCTATATATATCCCGAGTTTTTATATTATGCTCGTGGTATTAATCAAACAGGAGCGGGTGAAAAGAAGCGGTATATTTTTTAATATGGGAAAAAGTATTTTACACACTTCGGGGACATTACGCAATAAGCTCATATGTAATGTTTGACGTACGCAAAAAATTAGTTCGAGTGTCGTTATTCAACGATTTATTCGCGAGACAGTTAATGTTAGAGCGAATTGAGGCTTTGATCAATATTGGACGATTGATTATGCTATACAGATATGCATCGCGAATGTAGAGACACGGTCGCATGATAGCTGCAGTGAATAATTGAAGAACACGCACATGCCTGGCCATATTAACTGCCACATATATGATAGAGATAATGTCGGATGTACTAGATTGATACGGCATAGAATTTCACATAATGAATCCATGAGCTTTGAAAAAATAATATCAGAGGCTTACGTATATTAATTAATATAAGATATTAATTACATCTGCCATGAATAATATTTTGCGCAAAAAGTACTCTTAAAGGAATTTTTATTATTTAAAGAAATCGAGATAAATATATTTATAAAGAAATGTCTCTGTACAAGCTGAAATTTTTATTAATATTTATTTTTATTTAATTTATTTGAATTGAGGGAAATATTATCTCTTTCTGATTAATTTTTTTTATCAAATATTGCATCCAAAATTTCTATAGTTTCATGAAATTATTAACTATATGTATAATTTTATTTATTTAAATTGAATTAAATTAAAAAATCTTTTCTATAAATAACCAAAAATATTTTATAATTGAGAGCTTACAGAATCTTTTTTCATACATGTTTCCTTTTTATTTATATATATCATATATGAAAAACATTTTTATAACATTTTTATATATTTTGTTTACAGTTGTTGGCTGAATTGCGAAAAAATATTAAGAGGAGGAAATAAAATTCAAACATGTTGCGATAAAAAAAATCACTATTCGCAGTATAAATAAAAGCGGAGATAAATCTTGCTAGCGGATTTACGAATTGCTCTAAAAAGGGAGCAGCCCGGCGTGATTTGAGAAAATTACTTTCCTTAAGATTTCTCATGGCTTCTAATTAAATGAGACTGCTATCTCCGAGCTAGGATCCAGCAGCGGTCGCTTTCGTGAACGATAATGCTTCCTTGACTCGCAACTTTGCTTATTAAAAACGCATACATTACGCGCCATGTAATGAGAGACGCGTCCTTAAAATTATTAATGCACTGCCATGGATTGCAGAAACTTTCAAAAGAAAGTGTATTATTAATTTATTACTTTTAGAGTTTGAAAGCTTAGAATTAGGTAGAGACACGCGACGAATAAACGGTGGATCTAAAACAAATAAAATCTTTGGACATTAAACATATATTGTAATATTTTGGCAAAAATTGTTATTTAAAAAAAAACATATTTATTAATTGTTATTTTAAAAAGAAACATATTTTGATATTTTTACTAATGTTTTTACTAATGCAATTTTAATTAATGTTTCAACAGATTTGATAGAATCAAAACATAAAAATATGCCGATTATTTAATGTTGAAAATGGTTAAAAAAAGAACAAAAATAGTGAAATTAATTACAAATCTCTCTTATTTCATTTAAACAACTTTTTTAAAGAAACAGATAACGTTTAGTGTGTTTCCACTGTAATAAAGCTTAATCACGGAATATTAAAATTTACAGAATACACTTTTAAAATTGTTCATATGGTTCGTATTCCTACACTTTTTGCACGTTGATAATATGGAAACTCTGCAAACTTCGTGTATGTAAAAGTTAATTAATTTTTTTTTTCTGAAAATAGTACGAGAGTACGAAACCGTTTCACTTGTTCTATCCGGGATTAGTTTCGCAAGCCCTATCGCGGAGAGAATTCTTCCCAGGTATTACATACCTATTTCAACTTCGTTTCAGTAACAATAAAAGACCATCTCTATTCTGCCGACTCGACGACCGTAACTATGTAAATTTACCTTTGATACTTTTTAAACAGTGCCCCTCTTCTCGGCAACATTTTATAAATGCGGCCTTATAAGAAAATGAAATAAAAATGAAATGACGGCGAAGCGAACATTCTTCTATAATGCGTATTTATAAAACGCTTCAAATACCACCCCGAATGCCATGTCTCTTTCCCAAACATGTACTAAAAATTTTGCGTGTGTGTAATGTTAGTCGCGAAATGTTAAAAAAACACGGAAAAAATCTGTTAGTTATTTTTTTTGTGGTTTATAATTAAATACATATTTTTATTTCATATATTTTTACATGTAATTTTTATTAATAATTACTCTCTAAAAGTGATTACAGCAGTTATAAGTACACTGATTACAGCAGTTATAAGTACAGTACTGTAAATCAGTGATATTTTATTGAAAGAATCAGTTAATAATTTTGACTGTTTCAATCAGTAATATTTCTCAATATCAGTAATACTTCCTTCGTTATTGTCAAACTATTAATATTAAACTATAATTCATCTCTCTATCTATTTCATATAAAATCAAAAATTTTATTTATATTTACTAAATATTTATTATATTAAAAATTTTATTTTATTTATACCATATGCATGTTGAACTTGTTTATTTTAAATAGATAACGAACGAATAATTTTCATTAAGTCGCCAGACATTTATTTGTCCGACTCATAAAGATCGATTTAATATCTGAAGTCTCTCTATGAGATTGTATCAGAAATTAAATCGAAGTAATACTTCTAATTTTAAATGTTGTTCTTTGCGAACTTTATATAATTCTTATAACTAAAATTAAATACAAGAGAAATAGCGATCGTAGCTGTAAATGAACGAACTAGCAATTACTGGATTTACAGTAAAATTGACTGATTTTACAGTGAATTTTATTTTAACTGACCATAATCAGTGAGATATAAGATAAAATAACAAAAAAATAAGCGTTTCCACTGAAAATCAGTAAAATACTCACTGATTCTCAGTGAAATCTTATTTTACTGTTTAAATTAGTGATATTTTCATTGATTCACTTTTAGAGAGTATGTTTATATGTTTCGTTTATGCGTTCTCTTGTCGCAAACTTGCATTTAAATTACTTTGTACTTTGTAAGAGCGTTTGTTAGCCAGCCTGTCGAGAATCAACTGTCACACATACGAGTTTGGCTGCGTTGTGTTGCAATTTCGCGTGAAAATTTATTCCGCTTGGGATCTAAAATTGTTAAACGGCCGCAGCAAATTGCCGGCGTTGCATATTCCATTGTGTATAATTAGAATCCTTAACGCATTAACAGGTTTATTCGCTCGCGAGTCCGTCACGTTTAGATTTTGACAAATTTGGCGTGTCAAGCACAGACTCGCAGGCGTGTCCTTCAATAGTTACACACGCGTTACCAGCCGCATAATGGATCGAATGGAGGCAATGTTACAGACGTGAAAAATCGAAATCTTTCCCTCGACAGAGAACATCCTGAAAGACATAAATAGATTTTATTCACTGAAAAAAAAATCTGGTTGCACTAATTAGAATTCTGGTAGATTCAACCAGTATGTCTGTTGGAAAATGGACGAACCAGAATTTTTGTAGGAATTACTAGATGAATCTGATTAATTTCTTGCTGTTAAATTTGCCAAATTTTCTGGTTAATAATACTAAATTCACCAGCACCAAGTCGTCTAAAATTTTTTCCATCTAATCTCAAAAGTTTGTTTAATATTCTGAATTCCAATACGATTATTGCATAAATTCAATCCAGATTATTGAATAAATTATTTTAAGTTCAGTTTGTTAGAAATTAAACTGATAAATAGTGATGCAAAAAGAGGATGCAGCTCAAATACACACAATCAGAGAGCTAGCGTGCTCTTTTTGGCACTACTATTCGTAAGAGAAAAAAATATACTTTGGATTTAATGTTAATACTACACTGAGAAAAAATCTGGTTGCATTAATTAAATTCTAGTAGATTCAATCAGTATGTCTGTTGGAAAATGGACGAACCAGAATTTTTGTAGGAATTACTAGATGAATCTGATTAATTTCTTACTGTTAAATTTACCAAAAATTTACCAAATTTTCTGGTTAATAATACTAAACTCATCAGCACCAAGTGGTCTAAAATTTTTTCCATCTAATCTTAAAAGTCTGTTTAATATTCTGAATTCCAACACGATTATTGCATAAATTCAATCCATATTATCGAATAAATTATTTTAAGTTCAGTTTGTTAGAAATTAAACTGATAAACAGTGATGCAAAAAGGATGCAGCTCAAACACACACAATCAGAGAGCTAGCGTGCTCTTTCTGGCACTACAGCTCGTAAGAGAAAGAATATACTTTGAATTTAATATTAATACTAGTTCTTTATATACATTTCATGGCAAATATTAAATACGAGTTAAGAGTGGCAAGCAAAGAAATTAATGTAACAAGAAATTTTATAGAGTCAACCAGAAAATACTAATCAAAGCCTTATAATAAAAACTATTAAACGTTTTAATTATAAAAAATCGAGTCTTATTATGATAACTAGAAATTCTTGTTCGATTTAACCAAAATGCCTTCAATTATATACGTCTTGTCTACAATCAAACGATTTTTCTCAATGTCTGTTATAGATAAAAAGGTATTTTGCCTGGATAAAAAGAATATTTTCCGTGCCACAATATTTCATTTCGAGTTTAGGCGTGTTGGTTTCGAGATTTTTCCCCGAAAAATAGCGATGCAGAGAGTTTTCGAAATGAAATGAAAACGATGGGAGCACACGAGCAAAATGATTGGATCTCTTTCGAAGGAAAACAAACGAATCAGTCGCAAATATTCGCACAGCAGTAAACTATATCCATTAGGTAAAGTGATTGGCGTTGTCAAGAAAGAGACAGGGCAATCCATCTGATCCCTCGTACTGTTTCGAAGCGGAACAAAAGCTTTTCGCATTTCGTCAGACCTAAGAGGAGATGGACGTGAAGGAGATCGCGTTGAAGGATGAAGTTTTAAATAGCCACTGCTAACTTATAGGCTCTGATTCACGATATCGCGATAACTACTCGTGATGCAAATAGAAAGGAAGATTAATCGACTACGATATATTTGCAATTTTCCAACGCATGTATACGACATGCATATGTCCGCGTGCGATTATAATTGGCCTCCTAGATACTCTGGCCAATTATAGAACCGACCGCCACGCTTTCGCGCGATATTTACACGCCCGAGTCCATCGCACTCCTCTGGATCTTCAAGTGCAAGCACTTACAGTTTTAGCCGACAAACTGACCGGCTCTAATAATAATTTTCGGATGTTCCTGGCCAACGTAAATACGTAACTGCGGATTTCGCCGGCGATGCAAGGTCCGCTCGCAAGCTCCGCTCTCTAAAAGTGAATCAGTGTATTATCACTGAAAAACAGTAAATAGTCACTGATTACAGCAGTTATAAGTACAGCACTGTAAATCAGTGATATTTTATTGAAAGAATTAGTTAATAATTTTGACTGTTTCAATCAGTAATATTTCTTTCGTTATTATCGGTAATATTAAACTATAATTCATCTCTCTGTCTATTTCATATAAAATTAAAAATTTTATTTATATTTACTAAATATTTATTATATTAAAAATTTTATTTTATTTATATCACATGCATATTGAACTTGTTATTTTAAATAGATAACGAACGAATAATTTTCATTAAGTCGCTAGACATTTATTTGTCCGGCTTATAAAGATCGATTTAATATCTGAAGCCTTTCTATTGGGATTGTATCAGAAATTAAATCAAAGTAATACTTCTAATTTTAAATATCGCTCTTTGCAAACTTTATATAATTCTTATAATTAAAATTAAATACCAGAGAGATAGCGATCGTAGCTGTAAATGAACGAACTAGTGATTACTGGTTTTACAGTGAAATTTACTGATTTTACAGTGAATTTTATTTTAACTGACCATAATCAGTGAGATATAAGATAAAATAACAAAAAATATAAGCGTTTTCACTGAAAATCCGTAAAATACTCACTGATTCTCAGTGAAATCTTATTTTACTGTTTAAATTAGTGATATTTTCACTGATTCAATTTTAGAGAGTGTCGATGCACAGATATCTCTTATTACTGTTATATCTCTCATTGCTATTCGAGACACGATGATTCAGAAATACAGATTAATTTTTCACTGGGGAATTTTTGAGCAAATTCTCGTATACCTGTATTTCAGCAACAAGGTTGCCTGCGAAAAGATTCATGGCACCTGGGCTTTGACTTGGGACTCCAATGAAACTCGGATGTAGCTCTGCTTCGAGATATTAAATTTAGAATGATGAATGATTTGGAATGATATTAAATTTAGAATGAATTGTCAATTTTTCATTCGCGTTAAATATATCGTAAAGCTCAAGATTTAACAAAATCTTAAATAGAAGCTTGTATTGAGTAAAATTAGAATCCGTAAAATTTGCGCACAGTCTCTCTTTTTGGGAAATTTCTCAAGATGTTAGTTTTTAGGTAGACAAATCTTGCCTATTGGAAAATTAATATTTCTATTTCTCCCAACTGTGGGTACACAGTTGTTTTGGTTTATCCTGATTATTTTCTCGAGCACAAGAATCAGATGAGGATTTGATAAGTGAACTTGTCTTACTTGATAGGCACGAGAGTATGCAGCCTTATGACACGTATGTAGTCCTTGACGAGAGTCATTAGTTTCTCGCATTCCTCTCTTTGAGCCTCGAAGTAGCTCGCTTCCAAAGTTTCCAGATATTCGGCTAAGTGGCGCTCGCAATATAATCGTCGCCATGAATCCCCATATTTGCCCGGATCGTTGTGTTCCCATCTGTATAAATAGAACGATTAAATAATATACATACGCGCTAAATTGTTTAAATTCGCTTTTAATATCAATAAATCCATAATAAAATCAGTTCTGTAACTTCAATTAAATTCAATTATTCTCTAAGACTATTTTAATTGTGTCATATTTCTGTGAATAAATAAAAATACCCTCCTTCATCAAAATTAAAATATTTTTAATAAGACAGGTGTCTTTTTAGGATAACTCACAAAAAAATTAAAATGAAATGATTAAAGAAAAATTAAGACTTATTTGTATGTATTAGTATATTTATTAATATATATTATTAATATATATTGGTATACAGGGTGGTTTAGAAGTCTGAAAACGGTCAATTATCTCCGAAAATAGTGGTCCTGTGGGAAAATGTTTCAGACAAAAGTTGTAAGGTTTTAAATGACGCATTACACAGTAATATTACTATGACTTTGTTAAGAGAAATTTCTTGAATGAAACCTCTTATTTTTCATTACATATTCTTGTAACTTACCTCGAAAGCTTTTCAAAACACTATAATAAAATATTTTTTCATTGAGTACTTTTCGAGTTGAGACGATGAGACTTGAAATAATTTCTTAATTTTACATAAACCATCAAATATCTAGAAAATATTCATTTTTCGATTATCTTAATACTTTTATGTACAAAATAATGAGAGGAATCAATTGATGTAAAGAAAACACATAGTTGTTTCGAAGAAAAAATATGTTTGCAAATATGTAATTGTTAATTTGCAATTAACAATTACATATTTTTTCTTAAAAATAACTATGTGTTTTCTTTACACCAATTGATTTCTCTCATTATTTTGTACATAAAAGTATTAAGGTAAAATAATCAAAAAATAAATATTTTATAAGATTTTTTTACGGTTCATGTAAAATTAAGAAATAATTTCAAGCCTCATAACTCGAAAATTACTTAATGAAAACTAACTTATAATTTATTATAATGTTATTATTATAATGTTTTGGAAAGCTCTCGAGATAAGCTACAAGAATATGTAATAAAAAATAGCGGGTTCTATTTAAGAAATTGAAGGTGACGTTACCTTAACAACACTCTTCAACAATATCTCGTCATAATAATATTACTGTGTAATGCATCACTTAAAACCTTACAACTTTTGTCTGAAACATTTTCCCACAGGACCACTATTTTCGAAGATAATTGACCGTTTCCAGACTTTTAAACCACCCTGTATATATTAATAACCAATAACAAAAATAAATCAACCAATTTAAATAAGAGAAGAAAAAAAGGGGGGAAGGAGGGTAAAGAGAGAGAGAGAGAGAAAGAGAAATTGAGATAAGATTGGAACAAGATACAGGAGCTCAATTAACGTCGACCGTAATTAATGTGTAATTAAGTCAGGTGATATATTTCACGCGATAGTGCGTATGCGAAATATCCTCGATTGCGAGAGGATATTTCGCATAATCGGACAGATCGTCAGAACGCAATATCTCACCTGTCCTTGGCCGCGCGTTCCCAATAAAATCCGTCCTCGATTCTCGTTATCGTCAACTCGAAGGGGAGATCAGTCGGCAGTGTTTCCAGCAGCACGTCTCTGTCAACGCACGTCGGCAGATCCTCCAGAACAGGATTATCCTTCCAGGCCGAGACTATTGCTCGAAGCGCCAGTATCTTCAAATCGGGGATTACGCCGTCGTCCCAGGAGACGTCCTCCGCTCGCAGCGTCCTTCCTTGCTCCTGGGGCAATAGCGACGTCTCCGGCGAGCATCTGCGGAGTTTTGTTTTTGTAGCATGAATAAATCTTCTACAATAAAATGATTACAATGTTAAAAGAAAATACGCGATATTATTCGCGCAATGAATAACATTTATTATAAAGCTGTCCACTCGAGTGGATTATTGCATTAATGTACCATGTGTTACAGGATTTTATTGTCAAAATTTCATGTTATTTTATGAGAGAACTGCTTTTCTAGCATATTCTGTTGTGAAGAAATATACGGATATCAAAATAATAAAATATACGTGACGAGAAAATGATAAAGGAAGATTACGCAACTGGAGAGACTTTCGTTTATTCTACGTTATTTCCACTTTATTTTACCTGTAAGCGGCTATAACGTTCTTCGATATCCTGTGCGGAATCCTCATTGTTTATATTTGTTTCTGCACAAAAATAGAAATAATTTCAATGAGATATACAAGGTAGACCATTTTAATCAATACACGCGAATATTTCGGAAACACTGCATTAAATCGAAAAATGTTTTAGACAAAAGTTGTATGGTTTGAAGGGAGACATAAGATGGTGCTATTAATTTGATCTTGAAGAGTCATCTGAAGATCACGTGAAGGTCACCTCCAACTTTTTAAATGGGACACTCAATATATTTTTGCATATTCTTATAGCTTGCCTCAAGAGCTTTCCGAAACACTATAACAAAGTATATTTTCATTGAGTACTTTTCGAGTTATGAGGCTTGAAATAATTTTTTAATTTTACATAAACCGTAAATATCTTGTAAAATATTCATCTTTCGATTATCTTATCTTAACACATTACAAAATAATGAGAGAAATCGATTGGTGTAAAGAAAACACATAATTGTTTCGGAGAAAAAATATGTAATTTGCAATTAATAATTACATATTTTTTCTTCTAAAAATATTTTCTTGTTTTTTTCTTTACACCAATCGATTTCTCACATTATTTTGTGCATAAATATATTAAGGTAAGATAATAGAAAAATGAATATTTTACAAGATATTTTACGGTTTATGTGTAAAATTAAAAAATTAAAAAATTTCAAGCCTCATAATTCGAAAAATATTTAATGAAAAAATACTTTATTATAGTGTTTTGGAAAGCTCTTGAGGCAAGCTACAAGAATGTGCAAAAGTATATATGGGTGTCCCATTTAAAAAGTTGGAGATGACTTTCATGTAATCTTCAGGTAACTCTTCAAAGTCAAATTAATAGCACTATCTTATGTCCCCCTTCAAGCCATACAACTTTTGTGTGAAACATTTTTCGATTTAATGCAGTGTTTCTGAGATATTCGCGTGTATTGATTAAAATGGTCTACCCTGTATAAATACACTTCATGAAATATCTTTATAGATGATTAATGATATGCACTCGTTGTTTCGATTGTCTCACCCGATGTATACAAAAATGTCCCGATATATGCAAAAATGCCCCGATTAATAAAGATGTTACCTATATAAAATATACTTCAGCTTTACAAATTATTTTGTGCGATCCAATATGTCGAAGTTCGAAAACGGTCCGTGTGGTTTTGCGCTTGATTGATGGAAGAACGAATATTCAACCGATGTATATATTCTCTCGCAAACCGCACATAAAATATCGCCGGTTGCATCCGAGAAAATGGCCGGTGGCGTATAATGTATAGAGTGTCGCTTAATCCCTCCGATAAAACGCTCGCGGAACCGAGTATGATCATTTTTCATGATCTTTTCTTCCTCTTCTTCCAGGAGTGTCCCGAAGGAGTGGTGCACGAGGACTCGTTCAAGGACATTTACGCGAAATTCTTCCCGCACGGCAGTGAGTTCCAATTAAATAACAGCCCGCGTTTTTGCGTAATTAGTTAATGGCCACCCCTCATGCGAATTGCAGACTCCAGTCTCTACGCCCACTACGTGTTCAAGGCCTTCGACGTTAATTGCAACGGGGCCATCAGCTTCAGGGTAATTAAGTTTCTCGTGTAATATATAGTCTTTTCATTAATTTTAAATGTTATGCTCTCGCGCGTTTATCTTAAATGAATGACAGCGCCCGACGTCCATATCCCAAAAACTTTTCCTTAGCATGTCTTAAGAGAGTTCCTACTTTATCACACACAATTATACTCATCTAGGAAACGCTGCAAGATTACTCGCAAAATTTAAAAAAAATATTAAATTTAAAATATATTAATTAAATTAATTTTTATTTTAAATTAAAATTTATATTAAAACATATTTATCCATTGACATTTAATTGCTTGTATTCAGAAACATATCTCGTGGAATATATGAAGAGAACATGTGTTTTATTTACGTGAGTTTCGTAATAAATAGCTTCAATATTAATCGTAATAATAATAAATTATTAAAAGCATGAAGTAGTTTGTATACGAATTTAATGCATTATTACGGTCAATCGTTTAATTTAATTTCGCATATCTCTAATTCAAATTTGAGATCCGGAGATTTCTTGCGTTTATCTTAAATGAATGACAGCGTCTGACATCCATATCCCAAGAACTTTTCCTTAGCATGTCTTAAGAGAGTTCCTAACTTTATCGCACACAATTATACTCATCTAGGAAACGCTGCAAGATTACTCGCAAAATTAAAAAAAAATATTAAATTTATTAAAATATATTAATTAAATTAATTTTTATTTTAAATTAATATTTATATTAAAACATATTTATCCATTGACATTTAATTGCTTGTATTCAGAAACATATTTCGTGGAATATAAGAGAACACGTGTTTTATTTACGTGAGTTTCGTAATAAATAGCTTCAATATTAATCGTAATAATAATAAATTATTAAAAGCATGAAGTAGTTTGTACGAATTTAATGCATCATTACGGTCAATCGTTCAATTTAATTCCGCATATCTCTAATTCAGATTTGAGATCCGGACATTTCTCACATATTTGTGTTTGCACCTGTGCGGTCACACGTCGATATCGACGCTCGAGCCGAAACACAAGGGAGGAGAGATACGATGTGAAACTCGCCGACGAGATTTCGAAATTGGGAAATTTCCGAATACGCTAAACGAGCGAACGCGATCCATTGACAAGCGACGAACATGTGCCGGCCAATTGAGCGCCGGGTGAATATTGCTTATCGGACGAATAATTAATCGTTTTTATTCGATAAACGCGCACCAATGATCATTCGTCATCTCGCGAGTGTCACGAATCAAGATTTATCGCGGGTTGCCAGCGTAATATTCGATACATCGAATCTTTTGCGATATACGCCCACGTGGGACCTGAACTGGGATATAACCGGGACACGTGGAAACAATTCCATTTGATTAATTTCCATCGCGTCCTCCACGCGAATGTTCTTTCCCTCGAAGCCACCGCGCTCTCGTATGTTGTAAGCGCATCCGCTTGATGACTCTACGACCACTTCTCTGATTACATAAAGTAATTACGTATGCTGCTGGTGGTAATAGAGTTGCAGCCATGGTGACATAATTTCGTTCAATTTCACTTCAATTTAATTCGACGACTTGGTAGTTCCAATTTCAGAGTTCAAATAATATATTTTCCGCACAAAAATGTAATCGTATCGCGATTGCAATTATAAATGTAATTTGTTACATGTGTGTGTCGTAATATTTTTATATCAAATTGTCTCTCTCTCTCTCTCTCTCCAACCTACTTCCTGCGCTGCAATTTTTCTTAGAATCTTAGAGCAATTTTATTTCACGGACGGTGTTAACAAATATTTATTTTAGAGAGAAAATATTTAGATTCCCCTACTCTCTCTAAAAGTAAATCCGTGAAAATATCACTAATTTAAACAGTAAAATAAGATTTCACTGAGAATCAGTGAGTATATTACTGATTTTCAGTGGAAACGTTTATTTTTTTGTTATTTTATCTTATATCTCACTGATTATGGTCAGTTAAAATAAAATTCACTGTAAAATCAGTAAATTTCACTGTAAATCCAGTAATCGCTAGTTCGTTCATTTACAGCTACGATCGCTATTTCTCTCGTATTTAATTTTAGTTATAAGAATTATATAAAGTTTGCAAAGAGCGACATTTAAAATTAGAAGTATTACTTCGATTTAATTTCTGATACAATCTTATAGAAAGGCTTCAGATATTAAATCGATCTTTATAAGTCGAACAAATAAATGTCTGGCGACTTAATGAAAATTATTCGTTCGTTATTTATTTAAAATAACAAGTTTAATATGCATGTAATATATATAAAATAAAATTTTTAATATAATAAATATTTAGTAAATATAAATAAAATTTTTAATTTTATATGAAATAGACAGAGAGATGAATTATAGTTTAATATTACCGACAATAACAAAAGAAATATTACTGATATTGAGAAATATTACTGATTGAAACAGTCAAAATTATTAACTGATTCTTTCAATAAAATATCACTGATTTACAGTGCTGTACTTATAACTGCTGTAATCAGTGACTATTTACTGTTTTTCAGTGATAATACACTGATTCACTTTTGGAGAGTATTCTTTAAAAGTAAATCAGTGTGAAAATATTACTAATTTAAACAGTAAAATAAGATTTCACTGAGAATCGGTGAGTATTTTACTGATTTTCAGTGGAAACGCTTATTTTATTGTTATTTTATCTTATATCTCACTGATTATGGTCAGGTAAAATAAAATTCACTGTAAAATCAATAAATTTCATTGTAAAACCAGTAATCGCTAGTTCGTTCATTTACTGCTACGATCGCTATCTCTCTCGTATTTAATTTTAATTATAGGAATTATATAAAGTTTGCAAAGAGCGACAATTAAAATTAGAAGTATTACTTCGATTTAATTTCTGATACAATCTCATAGAGAGGCTCCAGATATTAATTCGATCTTTATAAGTCGGACAAATAAATGTTTGGCGACTTAATGAAAATTATTCGTTCGTTATCTATTTAAAATAACAAGTTCAATATGCATGTAATATAAATAAAATAAAATTTTTAATATAATAAATATTTAGTGAATATAAATAAAATTTTTAATTTTATATGAAATAGACAGAGAGATGAATTATAATTTAATATTACCGACAATAACGAAAAAAATATTACTGATATTGAGAAATATTACTGATTGAAACAGTCAAAATTATTGATTGATTCTTTCAATAAAATATCACTGATTTACAGTGCTGTACTTATAACTGCTGTAATCAGTGAATATTTACTGTTTTTCAGTGATAATACACTGATTCACTTTTAGAGAGTACTTTTTGTTGCTCGCCCTCTTTACATTAATTTCCGCTCTAATTATTTCTTATTATTCCCTGAATTGCGAAATCTGATTTCGCCTTTGGGCAAAATCGCAAAGCGATTTCAACGCCCGGATAAAATTATCTGATCGGAATAATAGAGAAAAAGGAGGGAAAGCGCGCGGTGAAAAAGCGTTTCGGATTTAACGTCGGTAAACAACTTTAAGATAAACAACTCTAAGACAATACCGGGGATTGCAGGATCTCCTCGTGACGCTGTCGACCTTGCTGCGGGGCAGCATCTACGAAAAACTGAGATGGACCTTCAAACTGTACGACATAAACGGCGATGGCTGCATCACCAGGGGCGAGCTGGGCGAAGTCGTGACGGCGGTTCACGAGCTCATGGGCAAGCGACATCACGCCGAGGAGGAGAGGAAGGCGAGGGAGCAACTGGACAGGGTCTTCAAGAAACTCGATCTCAACCAGGACGGTGTTATCACGATCGAGGAGTTTATCGAAAGTTGTTTGAAGGTACGCGTCCCACCTGACCAGTGAACAACTGCGAACGATCGAGTGGAAAAGCATAGGTAGACGAGTTGTCCCAAGTGTCGCTTTTCCTCTCTAACTCTATTCTTTCGCTCATTTACGAGCGACCTTTATTCAGCATTTCGCATAAGCTTGCTTCTCGTCACAACGGACCGCTATTTACATTTTAATAATAACTCGAGCTTAGTTAAATGGAAAAATCTGGGACACCCTGTGTAAGTATTCCCTTCGTAAATGAACGCTAAGTTCTTCGGGACGTACAATATGTCCTAGATCTGTGGGGTGTTTCTTTTAGCTACAGTGTACTTTAACCAGTTTTGAAACAAATCCCTCCTGCGAGAGGATCAAAAGTTTATAACTTTTTCCGTGTTGTACATCTTGATAATTAATTATCGTTATTGTTGAAATCAAATTCGTTCACTCAACATCGAGAATTATTATTCTATTATATATACAGGGTGTCCCAGACTTAACGAATCAGCCGTTGATGGTAAATTCCTGAGATCATTTGAAGACGAAAATTTTAATACCAAAATGTTGAGGAAGACTTCATAAAAATGTCCAAACTACTGACTACTGTCGCATGGAAAACACAACTGCGCTGTACGAGGGTCCGTTAATGCGCTATGACCCTCAGCATAGGAAAACGCGCCGATTGGTGATCTTCAATCTTTTGTAGCGCCGAAACTACATCTTTCTCAACATTTTGGTATTAAGATTTTCGTTTCCAAATGATCTCAGGAATCTACTATTAACGGCTGATTCGTTAAGTCTGGGACACCCTGTATATTTTTTAAATTAATTAATACGAAGATTAATTTGACAGAATTATTTGATATTAAAGAATAAAAATGTCGAATTTGATTTCTCGATTGAAGCATTCGTTCACACATCATAAAAATTTATCGTACAATATTTATCATCTACATTCGTTTTTCGCGAAATAGAGAAATACAATCTCTGAAATAAATGCACGATTTTGTAATACATTTTACGACAAGCATGTATCGCGCTTGTATAAATGAACAAAAGAGCGCCAGGGATTGATCGATGTTTATGGATTGCGCGAACTTGTTCAGTATTTTCGTCGCGATGCTATAATAATATTCTACACGAGATGTCTAGATTTTCCTCGTCCTTGTTGCGCGAATACTTGGCACGAGTTGAAACTCTTGAAAGTAGAATCTTGTTCTTCTCACATGAGAAACTTTACATACAGGACGACGTGATCACACGATCGCTGGCAATGTTCGACTGCGCGCTTTGATCTCCGGCTAAGGACGAGCCTCCAGCAACAACGGTTAGCAATACGACGCCGCCGACGCCGCTCTCGACGACAACCTTCTCGCAATCCCTATCCCCGTCGCCGCCACCGCCATCCTATTCCCTGCTGCCGCCTATCCCGCCGCCCTTGCCCTCCCAACCGCCACCCGGGTACACCGTCCAGGACCAGGAACTCTATCTGCTCCTAGCCGCTCACTGGTGGAACCAACCGGAGGCGCCGCTCTTTTGTTGAAGGTGAATTTCTCTAGAAGCACTCTAGAATTCCCGATACTCGAACGAGATCGCACTGAGAAAAAAATTTGGTTGCATTAATTAAAATTCTGGTAGATTCAACCAGTATGTCTGTTGGAAAATGAACGAACCAGAATTCTTGTAGGAATTATCAGATAAATCTGATTAATTTCTTCCTGTTAAATTTACCAAATTTTCTGGTTAATAATACTAAACTCGCCAGTACCAAGTCGTCTAAAATTTTTTCCATCTAATCTCAAAAGTCTGTTTAATATTTTGAATTCCGACAAGATTATTGCATAAATTCAATCCAGATTATTGAATAAATTATTTTAAATTCAGTTTGTTAAAAATTAAACTGATAAACAGCAACGCAAGAGAGGATGCAACTCAAACACACACAATCAGAAGCTAGCGTCCTCTTTCTGGCACTATTGCTCGTAAGAGAAAAAAAATATACTTTGGATTTAATGTTAATACTACACTGAGAAAAAATCTGGTTGCATTAATTAAAATTCTGGTAGATTCAACCAATATATCTGTTGGAAAATGAACAAACCAGAATTCTTGTAGGAATTACCAGATGAATCTGATTAATTTCTTCCTGTTAAATTTACCAAATTTTCTGGTTAATAATACTAAACTCGCCAGTACCAAATCGTCTAAAATTTTTTCCATGTCAATCTCAAAAGTCTGTTTAATATTTTGAATTCCGACAAGATTATTGCATAAATTCAATCCAGATTATTGAATAAATTATTTTTAATTCAGTTTGTTAGAAATTAAACTGATAAACAGTAATGCAAGAAGAGGATTGCAACTCAAACACACACAATCAGAAGCTAGCGTTCTCTTTCTGGCACTACTGCTCGTAAGAGAAAAAAAATATATTTGGATTTAATGTTAATACTAATTCTTTATATACATTTCATGGCAAATATTGAATACGAGTTAAGTTAAGAAGCAAGCAAAAAAATTAATGTAACAAGAAATGTTATAGACCCAATCAGAAAATACTAACCAAATCCTTATAGTAAAATCTATTAAACGTTCTAGTTATAAAAAAATCGAGTCTTATCACGATAATTAGAAATTCTTGTTTGATTTAACCAAAATGCTTTCAATCATATATGTCTTGTTACAATCAAACGATTTTTCTCAGTGCGAGAATAGGTACTTCTCGAATATAGTTCCTGTGAAAATCGAGAATATTGGAGTAGTTACAAGATGATGGAGCGCATCAATTCTATTGGGAGCGGTTCTCCTCGACAGGATTTGTTGAGAGAAAGAGAAAACGAAACTTCTTGCTAAATTTTCCTTTTATCTTTATTATTATTTATTTTTTATTTTATCAATTCTAAACATCAAACTTTAAACTCGTATGTGAAAACAAAATATAGTTATTAATAAGAAACGAATTTCCAATTTTTATTCTCACAATTTTAATTCGGCAAAATTTTAGTCTGCAATATTCTACTATTTTCTTTTCAAAATTCATTTTATCGATTTCGTGAAGTCTTTTTGATTGAAAAATTTAAAAAAAATTCTCTTTTTTTTAGGGCTACGCGATAACACGGCTCTTTGTGAGATAGAATAGGAATCAAGGTCTAAGTCTGTGAAATCGGAAAATGGACACATTGTTGTCCCTTTCTTCTATAAAACGTCGCAATATGAGAATACGAAGCAACATATCCTTCCTTATTCTCGCAGATCAATGGAGGCTTAGTGAAGGCTCAAGAAAGCCGCTTTGAAGATAACACGCGAAATATCATGAGACCGCCGCCGCTTCACCATCGAGACAATCTTGCGGAAAAATGCGACGATTCTGCGACGCGAAATCTTGATATTTCGGCAATCGACACTTGGCGTCAATTTTTGGCAAGAATTAAGCGGAGTTACGCAATCTAAAGAGTTACCTTCAATCTAAGATCGTATAACATTAATAAGCAAATATAAATCTCTAGGCTCTCCTTCATAATTAAATACGAGGAACGGCGTCTAAAAAAGATAATCTCGAAAATAATTAAGTAATAAAAAGATATCGCGCGAGAATTCAAACAAGATACGCGCGTATCTTCTTCTATAACCGACTCGAAGAGATCCTGCGATCGAGAAATCTATTATCATAGTATCAAATCATAGCGTTGTGGAATCGTGGGATAACAACGGCGATGACGATGGCGATAAAAATGGTGGTAAAATGCAACGCGTGGCTGTGAATCTGAAATGCGATAGGAAAACAAGGATCACATAAATTGATATAAATGCCAAAAAGATATTTGTAGAGCATCTAGGAAATGTCGCATTCAATGTCTTTAGACGTTTGCATTATCTGTACAATTCTGCTCGTACAATAGGTGTTAAGGTCGGAGATTAACGAATCGATTGCGTAACTTTGCGTTGCCGGAAACGACGTGATCATGCGACTCAATTTTAAATACGCATCTTCTCTCGTCTCATACTTCAAATATCTTCTCCCAATAATTCATGCGATCGTATAAAAAAAATCTCCCGTGTCAAGAAATTAACATGAATCCTATTGTAGGTTGCTCTACGTTTAAAAAAAGAAACTTTATTCAAAAAATTTTATAATATAAATTATAATTATTATTAATGTTAAAAATTTTTAATATTAAAATATTAATATTTTAATATTAATAAAGTTGTAATTTAATATTAATAAAATTATAATTTAATATTAAAATATTAATATTTTAATATTAAATTATTAATATTAAAAATTTTATAATATAAATTATAACTATTATTAATATTAAATTATTAATATTAAAAATTTTATAATATAAATTATAATTATTATTAATATTAATTATCATTTTTAGTAAATTATTTATTTTATTTAAGGAGTTTCCGTAATATAATGTAATATGTGCGGATTGACTTTTAGCATCTATTACTTTGTTCCGAGACGTTCCGTGTAATTGTTTAATAAATCCGCTAATCTCTTTATATTATGCGAAGTTTTGCAATTACTTATCATGATCGCGTGATCTTGGCGATTATGTTTCATAAATATACGGCGAGGCACGGTACATGATTATAGTTTCGACGTGATGACGCGTCGATTTCTCTCGACTAAATTGTTAACGAAATTATGCACGATCGTTGACGATTATAGATATCATACGTACGTATTTTTTGTTAGTAGGTTCGTAGATTGATACCTTATTATACGTCCTTTTCTAGATTCAATTGATCCTAACGGGCTGCACGCAAGCGTTCAATACTTATTGACAATTTTGTGTGTGTGTGTGTGTGTGTGTGTGTGTGTGTGTCATATGCTCAATTTTTACAATATAAATCTATATTGCGATACATATTTTTATTTATAATTTTTATTTTATTATTTTTTATAATTATTATTTTATAATAATATTATATTTAATAATTATAATTATTAATTATATTATAATTATTAATTATATTATAATTATTAATTATATTATAATTATTAATTATATAATTCTTAATTATAATTATATTTATTTTATAATTATTATTTTTATTTAAAATTATTTTTACTTATTAATAGAAATTCTTAATAACAATCTTGTTTTACACCTGATTTTATATCTCGATTTGTCGCGACAGAATATTATTATGGTAAACGAGGTTTTTATCGAAAAGTACATCTTGGTATTATCAATCTCTAATTTCTCTCTCGATATTTTTCTTGCATTGAGTAATTGCGATATTTATCACATTCATCATAATGTCAGTACTAAACCACTGATAAGAAATATTGATCGCTTGCGGGCTCCTTATAAGCGTTCATAGTGTGTAACTTATTGTAGGTGTACGTGCGTGAGAAGCATCGATTTTCTAATGTATCCGTTATTGCGAGTCGTAGGCGTATGAGCGTGCGAGCATATGTCAGACTAGCAGCCCGAGAGAGTGGCAATTATTAATTATCAAAAAAAAAAAAATCGATTACAATGAAACACCAAAAGAGCTACTACTGTAGTTAGCGGTTATCTAAGTAAACAGATATAATAATATAGTGCGGTTTACATAGTTAAGATAAATTCGCGACTAAAAAAAGAAGACAAAAGTGGAAGAGGAAACGCACGAGTAGAGAAATTGGCATTTTACGATCGTACATTTTTGGGAAAATTGCATTATTTTCCAAAAAAATACCCCATACAATTCACAAATCACATGTACCTTTTTCCTGCAATTATCCTACGTTCTCGTTATTTCGCATCAGGCAGGTGAACCGTCGTTGATCATCGTTGAAATCTGATCGCTCGTGAATTATCAGCTTGTTCGAGCTCGCACATGTCAAGTGTATTTAATCTGCCATCGAGGAAGAGATCTCGTTGCTGAGGGCCTTCCACTAGCTTTCACGGGGATCAGGAATACGCGAGCGTTGCTAAGCCACGTCTGGCGTTTCTATAACAACGATTAATAACGAAATTGCGGTTTCCAATCGAACGCTGAATAACGTTACTAGATTGAGTTATAATGGATCTGTATAAGACAGGGATTCGCGTACATAGGACTAAGTCACTGGAAAACAGAACACTCGAATATCTCTCTTGGAAATTTATAAAGACACGAAAAGATTTTTTGTAAAACACTATTTAAATTTTCGTAGGAAACAGTTACTTTTCTTTCTATTTTTTTTTTTTTAGGATTTCTTGCGATTCTCTTTACACACGATTCTCTTAGATACTTCTATGTACAGGGTGAGTTTTATTTCCTGCGTCAAACTTTTTCATCATACGAGAGATTATCGACTACAATTATAATAAATTGATCGGCACACAAATGTCAGTTATTTGGATCGACCGTATATAATATGTACAAATTAAAAGGTGAATCAAATTATATGATATGAATTTATTATTATTATTATTAAAGCTAAATATTATTATTATTATTATTAATATTATTATTATTATTATTATTATTATTATTAAGAATATATTTCTTATGGAACAATTGTGTAATTTTATTTATTATTAATTGTGTAATTTTATTATTATTATTAAGAATGTATTTCTTATAGAACAATTGTGTAATTTTATTTTAAGAAGGAAGAAAATTTTGTGCTGCATACTTATTATTATTATTATTAAGAATATATTTCTTATGGAACAATTGTGTAATTTTATTTATTATTAATTGTGTAATTTTATTATTATTATTAAGAATGTATTTCTTATAGAACAATTGTGTAATTTTATTTTAAGAAGGAAGAAAATTTTTTGCTGCATACTTTATATAATATAATATGAACAAGTTAAAAGTTCAACCAAATTACGTGGTATGGATTTATTATTATTATTGTTATTATTATTATTAGAGCTACGTATTATTATTATTATTATTAAATATATATATTATTATATTTATTATTATTATTATTATTATTAACGCTACGTATACATATTCGATATATTAAAGCAGTAGAAATACATATTTAAAAATTCAGTTTTCAAGTTTAACACTTTAACTTTTTTTTATGTTAAGCTTTATTTCAAAATCCGCATTTATTTTTATGACTCATAAATTTTTATTATTGATTTATACGTTAAAAGTATGCAGCAAAAAATTTTCTTCCTTCTTAAAATAAAATTACACAATTCTAGTTCTATAAGAAATACATCCTTAATAATAATAAATATATAATAATAATAATATATAATAATAATAATAATAATAATAATACGTAGCTTTAATAATAATAATAATAAATCCATACCATATAATTTGATTCACCTTTTAATTTGTGTATATCATATATGAATCGATACGGCCGATCCAAATAATTAACATCTGTGTCATCGATCAATTTATTATAATTGCAGTCGATAATCTCTCGTCGTGATAAAAAGTTTGACACACGAAATAAAACTCACCCTGTATATATGTTACATACCACATTTCGAGTTCGCGATCGTATTTAGCGAAAGCTAAATAATTCTATGATTACCAAACGTCAGAAAAAGCAAACCTGGAATAAAGATATACGTACAATGCCGGCCATTAATTTGCAAACGCTTACAGAAAGATTGCAAATGAAACAGCAGGTAATCTACACAAGTAGCGATCTTCCAATTAGAAGCGCGCGAGTGTTAATCCGTTGGAAAAAAATTGTTTAATTCCAAATCGATCACACAGAATGCTTTTATATCGAAAGTTTAAGTGGTATTCTGTGAGCATTGCCATATTAATGACCGCTATATAAACTCGAGAGAATGATGTAATTAATTAAATTGAAAACTATTAGCATTTAATGCTATATTAATATACGCGATGAATAAACAGTGCAAAACTGCTGCAATTAACGCCGGGAAAACTGGTCGAGCACTGACAGAAGATTTATATTTCTTAGGATATACGAACGTATATCATATCTTCGAATTTTAAGTGATGTACAGGGTGTTTCAGACCACTCGTATCATCCATTTAAAAACTGGAGAAGTGGTTATTTCAAAAAAGTAAAAACATTTTCTCTATAAATTGGGTGCGCTCTATCGAATGGTGATATTTTCAACTTCTGGTTCCGGCCGGAAATAGGTGATTCAGACCCGAAGTGCATTTTTTTAAATGGAATCCCCTATTTTTCATCGCATATTCTTGTAGCTTACCTCGAGAGCTTTCCAAAACACTATAATAAATTATTTTTTCATAAAGTACTTTTCGAGTTATGAGGCTTGAAATTTTTTCAATTTTACATAAACCATAAAATATTCATTTTTCGATTATCTTACCTTAATACTTTTATGTACAAAATAATGAGAGGAATCAATTGATGTAAAGAAAACACATAGTTGTTTCTAAGAACAAATATGTAATTTGCAATTAACAATTCCATATTTTTTCTTAAAAACAACTGTATATTTTCTTTACACCAATTGATTTCTCTCATTATTTTGTACATAAAAGTATTAAGGTAAGAAAATCGAAAAATGAATATTTTACAAGATATTTTATGGTTTATGTAAAATTAAAAAATGATTTCAAGCTTCATAACTCGAAAAGTACTTCATGGAAAAATAATTTATTATAGTGTTTTGGAAAGCTCTCGAGCTACAAGAATATGCGATGAAAAATAGAGGGTTCCATTTAAAAAAATGCACTTCGGGTCTGAAACGCCTATTTCCGGCCGGAATCAGAAGTTGAAAATATCACCATTTGATAGAGCGCACCTGATTTATAATGAAAATGTTTTTACTTTTTTTAAATAACCATTTCTCTAGTTTTTGTTAAATGGGTGATATAAGTCGTCTAAAACACCCTGTATAATCGATGGGTGTAATCTTGTTGATAATATTCGGATATCAATGCGAAAGATGATTGGATGACAGGATCGCATTATTCGTTCCATCTCGAAGATAGCGATATACATATTTATTATATATATCTTCCTACAGTCTCTCGTTAATGTAAATTTATACATATATTGCGTTACGAAGATATGTATAATCGAAGACATTTTTCGGAAATACCTACACTTGTGTCAAATCTGCCAAGCGCATTAATCAAGTGCGCTGTAAAATTTGTTACGTAACTTGAAAACTCTGTAAAATGACTAAATATTTTGAAATTTTGAAAGCTGAACTTTTCGAATGGACTTTTGCTATTATTCGCACACTATTATTCCAGACCTAATTGAATCGCGCGAGCACAAACATCGGGATAAAATTGACATTTCCCTTTGTTTTTGTACGTATTTTTCATTGTGAAGGAATATAATATCCTGTACGCGCATAAATTGTACAAACACGGAATATCGTATATTTTTTATAAAGTTTTGTTATCCTTCGCGCGCGAGGCGATATTCGAGCTCTCTAAAAGCGTTTCTATTACGCATCTATTGCGTGTGATAATCAGTAACTTTTGCCGATTGCAATCTAATGAAAAAAAAGAAGAAAATCTTAATTAATAAATTCCTAAAAAAATACTTATAAAGCATAAAAATAATAGGACGATTGCTACTATTGCCTACAAAAATTGATATGCACAGATTTTTGATTTGAATACAATTGATATTTCGCATTGCTTGATATTTAATAATTAATATTAAAAAGACGCCTCTCTCTTTCTCTCTCTCTTTGTAAATTACGAACCGAGAAAGACAAAACGTTACACAAAGCAGAATATTTAAAATATGCTCGCTTCCAAATGATGTATCCGACATTATACGTACTTACAAGACGTTATAAATTCTTGAGATAAATTGTCACAATGTTGCCTGGAAAGATAAAAATGATCAAACGCTGGATATACGTTAAGGATAAATTATCGGAATAAATTATTTAGAGATATTGATTAAATATCATTTTTTTGCTTCTCTTTAAAATATATCACAGAGTGTAAATGTTTCTTATATACATTCTGTCACTCTTATATTATACAATACTCTTCAGTTTTCAATTACGGAACAATGTTGCACGTGTATGAAAAAAATGTTGAATTATGTTAGATCAGTTGTCAAGGAAATATAAGGATTAGAGAGCGAGATGACACATAAAAGCGGTAGAAAAGGATATAACTCCAGGAAATTTTGCCGCGATATTAATATAATATAAAATATTCTATAAAGAGAATGTCATATCACCGACTGCGTGCGTCTTAACAAAGATACGTCAAACGTCAAACGTAAATCTTTAATTAATATACGGCTGATATTTCATTTGGAGGATACGTTTGAGATTGGCCTTCGATTGTCGGGAATGATTGGCCAGTGAACGGACGCGACTCCGTATAGCAAATTGAATCAATTGCGATAATCCTCCGAAAGATAGAAAGAAGAAGGGGAAAAATGAGGAGAGCTATAGCTAACAATCTAGCTGAAAAGCAACCTAGTCAATTCATTAACGTTTAGATTTATCGTACGATTGTAAAACTCTTGCGTGACTTTAAACTTAAATATATTGTCGAAGTATTATATTATGATTAGACATTATCAATCACTAAGCGAGGAACACTTTTAGCAAGCGCGGCGCGGCCACCAATCTCCAACCCGTAAATGTGCGATAGTCATACATAAATGCGCATAAAATAGTCAACAGGATTTACAGAGCCATCGATATTCGAGCAAATTATTTCAACCTTCGAATCTACACATTGATTATTATGTTCATTAATTAAACTTGCATATATTTGTATTGTTGCACAATATATACAAGGTGTTTCAAACCACCCGTATCACCCATTTAAAAACTAGAGAAGTGGTTATTTCAAAAAAGTAAAAACATTTTCTTTATAAATCGGGTGCGCTCTATCGAATGGTGATTTTTTCAACTTCTGGTTCCGGCCTGAAATAGGCGATTCAGACCGGAAATGCATTTTTTTAAATGGAACCCCCTATTTTTCATTGCATATTCTTGTAGCTTACCTCGAGAGCTTTCCAAAACACTATAATAAATTATTTTTCCATGAAGTACTTTTTGACTTATGAGGCTTGAAATCATTTCTTAATTTTACATAAACTATAAAATATCTTGTAAAATATTCATTTTTCGATTATCTTACCTTAATACTTTTATGTACAATGAGAGGAATCAATTGATGTAAAGAAAACACATAGTTGTTTCTAAGAAAAAATATGTAATTTGCAATTAACAATTCCATATTTTTTCTTAAAAACAACTCTATGTTTTCTTTACACCAATTGATTCCTCTCATTATTTTGTACATAAAAGTATTAAGGTAAGATAATCGAAAAATGAATATTTTACAAGATATTTTATGGTTTATGTAAAATTAAAAAATGATTTCAAGCCTCATAACTCGAAAAGTACTTCATGGAAAAATAATTTGTTACAGTGTTTTGGAAAGCTCTCGAGGTAAGCTACAAGAATATATAATGAAAAATAGGGGGTTCCATTTAAAAAAATGCACTTCGGGTCTGAATCACCTATTTCCAGCCGGAACTAGAAGTTGAAAATATCACCATTTGATAGAGCGCACCTGATTTATAATGAAAATGTTTTTTACTTTTTTGAAATAACCACTTCTCTAGTTTTTAAATGGGTGATCTGAAACATCCTGTATATGATTATATTATTATTATGTATTATTATGTATATGATTATATTATCCTATAATTACATGTTAATATCATCTCTTTATAATTTAATTATACTCCATTTATTACTCAATAGATCTAATAAATCGCTCAAAAATAAATTAGATTGAGCGAATAAAATTTATATATATATATATATATATATATATATATATATATATATTGTATAAATTATTCGATTGCATTATCTCCAAATGTTTTCTAGTATTCATTGTATTTTTATTGAGTATATATTTTTATCGAATAATACAAGAATACTGGCAAGAAATTTTCATTTTGATTATTCGAATGTAGAAATACATTGGAAACTCGAAATATTTGAACGGCTCCCAAATAATAGACTAATATTGCTCGTGAAAAAGATGTCACAGTTTATTACAATAGTTAAAATTGTTACGTAATATCACTTATATATTAGAGATGATACAATTGTTGAGCTTGGAAGCACTTTTTTATGGTGAAGTCTCACAGTTAGAGATTTATGATCGATTTTAGCGGAGATCCTGCTTGAGGCTCGGATCTATTGCTATAGTGATAAATACATTATACTACATAGCGATTATGCAGAATGCGTTAATTATATTGTCTCATACTGCCAACTGTAAATCATCATATATAGTTTCTAATTAATGACATCGATAGATAATCTCTAGTTAAAGATTACGAGCGTAGGAGAGGGTGGTTTCTTTTTCGGGACACTTTAACGAATTGTTCAAATCTTTACTACTATCAATGCTTTATTTTTATCTAAAACAAATGTAATTTTACACACACACGCACACACACACACACACACACACACACATACACACACATATAAACAAACAGCACGCGCTTGCACAGATTTTACTTTCGTAAGATTTTGAAAATTAATATTATCTCTTTTTTATGAGGACTTTTAAAAGTTATTTAATTAAACTGCATCTCTTTATACCCGTGTTTTAATTTCGATTAAATATTTAGAAGAGAAAAAAAGTGTGCGTTTTAAAAGACCCTCGTAAATACTTTATAAAAATTACGATCGTCTTAGTAATTTTTCAGATATACACAAAGGCCGATTAGAAATTATTGTAACCACCATTGTGATAGTAATAGGTTTTAGTATAATACAAAACACGGTAATTCGAAGTTTGCAGCGTTTTTAGTTTTAATTTTAGTTTTAGAAACGAGGAGCAAACACATCAAATTATATGTCACGCACAAGGCCAAAACTTAAAGACCGATGTCGAATTTAAACTAGTCACTGCTTTTAAATGAAAAAAAAATCACATAAGAATACATACATATTTTACGTAATTATTCACGTTAAAAAAATATCAATCGAAAATTAATGACATTCATAATTTTTTCTTCATTGAGTATTATAAAAATTCCAATTTTTTACTTATGTATATTTTTTAATTTATATAATTATATAAATTAAAATTATATAAACTATATAAATTATATAAATTTATATTTAATGTATGTGTAAATTTTTTAAATTTATACATGTATATATATATATACATGTATGTATGCATATGTATGTTAATTATTTGTTAATTAAATTTGTTATCATATTTTGAATACTCTTGTTTAGTCGACACAAATTTTGCAGATTAAAATGTCAGCAGTGAATAACGCCAATCATCGTTACTGGATTTATCGAATTCTTGCAAAGCGTGATTGAATTCGTCACACAAATCAACTAATCGTGTGACGTAGACGTGTGATATTGGACATGTGCAAATCACGGCTGCAGCTTAATTCCTTTACCGGTGCAGACTCGTTGCAAGTTTCCGATTGTTCCAACGCATAAAACTCGATTCATTTCCAATCAAATTCTAACGGATAGAGGCGAAGAGTGTTCCTGTGTTATCATTCTAATTATATCTTAAGGCGATTATAGAATTACTGCGATAAAAAAAAAGATTGCAATAAGCGAGATATCATTGTATTGTTAGCCATTTTCCACACTGAGGTGGTAATATCAATAAATGTTAAATATATCAAATTAAAAATCTCCTGTCTTCCCAATTTTTCCATTAAAATGCTTATTAATGCGAAAGAGAGAAAGAAAGAGTTTTAAAATAGCAAATGTTTTTGATTTAGTATGTAGATAGAGAATGGAAAATAAAAAAAAATTATTGCACACATATTTTGTTTAGTATTTGTAACTAAAATTTCTAAACTATTTAGCTTATATATTTTTGTCATAATATAAATAAAAAATATAAACTATTTATATATATTTTTTTTTACTTACATATTAAATGAATACAATGTATAATTTTTTGATGGATCAGTAGGATATGTTATATACACACGATTGTTAGAAAATTATGGCAGTTTATTGTGAATGAATCACAACCACTTGGAAGACTCGAAGGATTCTACGCCTTCAGCTTTCAACCGATTAAGAATAGGTCGATATATATCCGGCGTAAAAGGTAGCACCATTCCACGCTGCTGAATTTCACCTGAACAAAATTAGATTTTACAGATATTAATGTACAATTTTGCAGAGATAAATATTCGATTATAATACGCTAAACATTTTGAATTAAATTAATATCTAAATCAATCAAATAAAAATCCTTTTCCAAAGATTGCGATTATAATTTATATTAATAAAAAGAAATTTTTTAAATTACTTTTTATAAGATAAACTTATTCTATTGATTATACGATGGAAGATATTTATATATATATATTTTTTTTTTGTTGACAAAGAATCGCAATTCGATCATTATCTTGTGCAAGAAAAAATATAGTTGATTAACAGCAGCTCTTATTAGTTGAGAAATTAAACAATCTTAAAAAGATAGACTACGAACCATCCAGGATCATTTTGACAGCGATGGCCGTGGGATACCCGACGGTACGCGCCATTGCAGAGTGTCCGGCAATGTCTCCATAAAGCACCAAGTTGATGCCTCTGGCTTCTCTTCTGCTGTCCGGCCAAAGTATACCTATATCATGTCTTAATATCACTAAATCGCGTTCGTTTTTCTCGTAATAGAGTTTCTTCGACAAATAATGCGTAAGCGTATCGAGAGGAGTGTTTAGTTTCAAGACCAAGTCCTCCTGAAGAAGACCGAGATCCTCGATGGCCTTGACACGTTCCCACGAATTCACCCTTTCTGCCAATTTCTGCTTCAGATTCTCATAGAAGATATTGTTGTTCGCTAGACCAAGCAGGTTGCACACCAACATTCGCTGGAAATTGAAATGACGGCGATTGGAAAAGAGAATTACTCTTCGTTGCTGGAAGAGAGATACTTTTCGATACGTCCTGCGTATACGCAGGCTATTGGAAGCACGCACCCAGGTGATGTCCGGTCCGTTCGGATGCAAGATTGGATCTGGATTGGGATCGATCAGGCCGAGCAATTGCAGACCCAACACGGTATCCGAGAAGCCCTTGAATCTGAGCGTTCCTCGCAGCACGGTATCCGCGTTCTGCAAACCGTAGTAATCCCTGTACACGATGCTATCACGATTGGGGAAACCTTCCAGGGCGAAGCCAGGGAGAAAGTCTAGTTCCTGTACAGCGGACATCAGATCGCCACCCCCGGCGATCTCCACTTCCTAAAGAAGAAATATTAATATGAATACACAGAAAAAAGGACATTCTCTCTAAAAGTGAATCAGAAAATATCACTAATTTAAACAGTAAAATAAGATTTCTGGGAATCAGTGAGTTGTTTTGGGGATCAGTGAGTGATTTTACTGATTTTCAGTGAAAACGATTATTTTTTTGTTATTTTATCTTATATCTCACTGATTATGGTCAGTTAAAGTAAAATTCACTATAAAATCAGTAAATTTCACTGTAAAACCAGTAATCGCTAGTTCGTTCATTTACCGCTACGATCACTATCTCTCTCGTATTTAATTTTAATTATAGGAATTATATAAAGTTTGCAAAGAGCGACAATTAAAATTAGAAGTATTACTTCGATTTAATTTCTGATACAATCTCATAGAGAGGCTTCAGATATTAAATCGATCTTTATAAGTCGGACAAATAAATGTCTGGCGACTTAATGAAAATTATTCGTTCGTTATCTATTTAAAATAACAAGTTCAATATGCATGTAATATAAATAAAATAAAATTTTTAATGTAATAAATATTTAGTGAATATAAATAAAATTTTTAATTTTATATGAAATAGATAGAGAGATGAATTATAGTTTAATATTACCGATAATAACGAAAGAAATATTACTGATATTGAGAAATATTACTGATTGAAACAGTCAAAATTATTAACTGATTCTTTCAATAAAATATCACTGATTTACAGTGCTGTACTTATAACTGCTGTAATCAGTGACTATTTACCGTTTTTCAGTAATAATACACTGATTCACTTTTAGAGAGTTCTTGTTTTGAAAATATATTTAATTTTAATTAATTTTATTTAATTTTATATGAAAATCTTAAAATGAGATTATATTGCGTTAATTAAAGAGAAATATAATCGCTCGAATAATTGCTTACTTGAATGAAGTCATTTTATATAGTTCAATCAAGAAAAATATATTCTTATGATTTAAGATTTAATTTTCTTGAATAGAAGAGAAACAATGTTAGATAGAAAATAACATTTTTAAATCAAAGATTATAATTTTCTTAAAGTAGAATCAAATAATTATATATTTTTGAGGTGACAATTACAATATTAAAATAAGACTATAATATTGTTGAAATTTAAAATTATTAAATTCTTCTAAGAAGATTACAAATTGTTGCATATACATGAAACAATGAACGCGTTAGTTTAAATATATAAGTTTTGATTTGATATTTATTTTTTTTCTGTGTATTAATATATTTTTTTTAGATCTTTCTCATGAATTTTGTTCGAAAAATAATTACGATAAATTATCTTTTTTCAGAGATACTAAAATGATCATAAAACATTTTGCAAAGAGTTATCACCTGGCCTGCATGAAGATATTTTGCCGGTGCCAAGGTATTCAGCAATGCACCTCGTGGAGACCAACTGAATTTATATCTCAAAGGATTATAGGAGCATTCGGGTGCGGGCAAACCTCCGCACCACGAGACGAAGGACTCTATTTTACCACCTGCTTGTCTCACGTCGTCGAAACACTCGATCGCCAATAGATGATCGATGCCCGGATCCAATCCGATTTCATTCAGCACAGTGACATCAGCTTGTTGAGCTCTAGTAAGAAAATAAAAGATTAAATTATTTAAAAATTAAATTATATTTAAAGATTAAATTATTTCTAGTAAGAAAATAAAAGATTAAATTATTTAAAAATTAAATTATATTTAAAGATTAAATTATTTCTAGTAAGAAAATAAAAGATTAAATTATTTTTCGCGAATTATAAGGTACAAAAATAGCTAGAAGTCTATTCATCATTGGCTGTAAAATTCCAAATATTTTATTAAAAAATATTCATTATTACGCATGTTATAAAATTTACATTAAACGTATGGTTATCAGATATTGCGACACGTAATCTTGTTTACGGAAAATCTTATTTACTTAATCTTGTTTACTTACTCTTCATGTAGCGCTTTGACGTTATCATTCATATAGCTGGCTGTTACCAAATGAGTCTTGGTCTCGATGCAAGCTTTAGCGATGACATGATGCAACGAATAGGGTAACAGGGAGACGACCACGTTCGCCGACTTCAGCACGTCATGTAAGGTATCTGGTCGATCTAGCACATTCAGAAAGACCGGCTCCACTCCTGGAAATCGATTGGCCAGCACATCGGCCTCGTCCTTCAATTGCGACGCCACCACCAGTCTTACATTCGTGTCCCTGTGCAGATATTCGACCAAAGGCGCAGAGACGTATCCTGCGCCGAGAACGACTACCTATTGCAAAATTGTTCATCACATATCGGTTAATTTCAGAAATAGAGGCGTCCGATCTTTTTAATTGGAAAGATATTATAATAAATGATAAGGAGAATGTATATCTTATATACCGTATTCCTTTGTAGCTCTCTATTATCTTTGTGCTTGCTGCGCTGATTTAGCTGTCTAAGTTCTTGGATATATTGGAAATTGGGCGTCAGTTTCCCGTTGGACGCCATGATGGCTGCATGCACCGCTGGAGTGAAATTATGTTCTTCCAGTGGCTTCTTCGCATCCGATCGTATGATGTCCAAAGCGTACGGATACAAGAGATTACCGAAAAAATCCGTCGATTCTTTCGGCAGTTGCGTAGGCATATTGTCGATCGAGCAGACGAGCACGCCGGGACCTTTGAAGGACTTCATATCCTTATTGTGATCAGCATCGTATAGACAAAATGGCGTATCAATTGTCGTGCACTCGTTCATGAACCTTGGGAAAGAATATAAATTAATATAAATAAAATATAAATTAATATAAATTAATATATAAAATATAAATTAATATATAAAATTAATATATGTATATTGCTTTATATATATTAATATTATAATTAATTATATTAATTTATATATATATATATATATATATAAATTAATATATAAAATTAGTATATAAGTTAATAATATATAAAGGTATATAAATTATAATTAATTAGCCATCAGCGGAGATATTATAGTTCAAATGAATTCAAATATATGTGTGTGTGTGTATATAATTGAAATTTTTTTTTAATTTTAAGCATGCAATAAAATATAGCCTAATTACATTTATACAATATAACTATAAATTACAACATTATTATATTATTATGTAATTATTAATTTCAACGATAAAATATTGTTGTATACTTTTACAAAATTTTCAGAAATCTGTAATATTTTTTCAAAATCGCAGGTAAACTGACATACTCGATGCTGCCGCCAGGATCCGCGGATATGTCGCAAATAGCGAGCATCCTGTGCGGCAAGGCAGGTGCACCGACGCTTGTCGGCAACCATGGTGTATGAGCAGGTCTGAGCAGATACTTTGCGTCCGGTATTGTCAACAATTTTGGTGAATCCACGGCCCAGTATATTCCATTGATGATGACCGACGCGTACGGTGCTATCTTCTTGCTAAAGGTGGAGAGATATAATTCCGGATGTTGATCGTACTCTTCGGGATCGAAACCGCCGTCCTCCTTCCTCTCCAAGTGATGTCTACGTCGTACCTCGCAGCCGTATATCTTTGTCGTATCTATGTGAAACGATTTGTAGGATAAATAGATAAGAAGATAATATTTGTTATGCATGAGATAATTTTCGAGGCAAATTCCATGAGTCTTGCACGGACAGTTTTTGTTTGCCGAGACTTGAAGAGATCTAATGATAAAGAAATTAAAAGAGATATCTATTATAGAGCTATGAGTAATCATATAATTATCAAGGTGTTCTATTTTAAATAATACGATCAAATATCTTCGAAACGGTGAGTTAAATAAAAAAATGTTTCAAACAAAAGTTGTATAGCTTGAAGGGGACCATCAGATGATGGATCGAAAAATGAATATTTTACGAGATATTTTATGATTTATGTAAAATTAAGAAATTATTTCAAGCCTCATAACTTGAAAAATACTCAATGAAGAAATACTTTATTATAGTGTTTTGGAAAGCCCTCGAGATAAGCTACACGAATATGCAATAAAAAATAGGGAGTTTCATTTAAGAAATTGACAAGGACCTTCATGTGATCTTCAAACGATTCTCCAAGGTCAAATCACTACCACCATCTTATAACCCCCTTCAAACCATATAACTTTCGTTTGAAACATTCTTTTATTTAACGCACCGTTTCGGAGATATTTGAGTGTATTATTTAAAATGGGACACCCTGTATGTTTCAAGCGCAATACATGGATTATTAATTAAAAAAACTCTTGTAACATTTTGCAATTGAAAAAACGAGCTTTAAAAATCGCGTGTCAATCTTGAAGAAGCAAGAAAAGAGACTTCTCTTGAGGTTTTGACTCGAAATCTAGTTAGTAATGATTGCAAGATTGCTAAAGCGATATGTACCACCATGCTCGGCGACTTTCCGCAGCATTTCGGGCGGCACGTATTCGTGAGGCAGCTCTTGGAAGACCTCCTGGCCTCCTTGGCTGACGTTACCACTGCCTGTGAAAACAAAGGTCAACGGGCCAATTGACTTGGGCATGGCACCCAGAGCAATCTCATATCCGGCGCCGCGGATCGCTTGGCGAGCCATCGCCGAGTCCCGGTAGTTGTGTGCCGGTCCAATATGCTAATCATAAACGATTATAATTGTGATTTAATCCATTAGCATACTATGAATTAATAATCTCATCAAACTCTCGTGGATCTAATACTCTTATCATGTTTGGATTAAAGATAGTTTTTTTTCAAAGAAAAAATAAACCTTTATCAATTAGATAATATGTATCTTAATATCATTCTATGTCATGAAAAAATTTATACAGACTGCATTATTCAACAATTTTGTACACAGTAAAAAATTTTGCGTTAAATTTAACATATTTCACATGTCTCAATTTATCCACTCTAATTTTAATGTTAATTTAACAGAAGGCAAGTATGTAAATAAATAACACAAATAATATGTTTAAAAATTAACACAAAAGTGTAACACTTAAACTTTATCTGGAAATAAAATTTATTAAACTAATATATTTATAATGTTAAATTTAATTAAAAGAAAATGTTATTTTTACATTTTTACGATAAATAACATAAGAGATATGTCGATTTAACATATGCAAACTGTTATAGAGAGAAAAATAACACAATTTATCTGTTAATTTTAACATGTAACATATTTCATCAAAAATTCCATTTCATCAAAAATTCTATCAAAATTGCATTTACATATTAATTGTGTTGTTTTAACTCTTAGAAAACGGTGAATACTAACTCAACACAGAAATGTCAAAATAATCCAACAATAATATGTTACATTAACATAGAAGTATGTTAAAAATTTAACACAAAAATTTTTACACGAGAAAATTTTAACAGAAATACAAAATGTTTTTTACCGTGTAGAAATGAATTAATTCTAAAAATTCTTGTACTAAAGCTCTAATTCTTGACTAAAGCTCATTACTCGAAAAAAATGTATGAAAAGGAATAAAATATTCATCAAATTATAAATACAGAGTGTTCAGACCACCAGTACCATTTAAAAACTAGAGAAGTGGTTATTTCAAAAAAGTAAAAACATTTTCATTATAAATCAGGTGCGTTCTATCAAATGGTGATATTTTCAACTTCTGGTTCCGGTCGGAAATAGGCGATTCAGACCGGAAGTGCATTTTTTTAAATGGAACCTCCTATTTTTCATTGCATATTCTTGTAGCTTATCTCGAGAGCTTTTCAAAACACTATAATAAATTATTTTTCCATGAAGTGCTCTTCGAGTTATGAGGCTTGAAATCATTTTTTAATTTTACATAAACCATAAAATATCTTGTAAAATATTCATTTTTCGATTATCTTACCTTAATACTTTTATGTATAAAATAATGAGAGGAATCAATTGATGTAAAGAAAACACATAGTTGTTTCTAAGAACAAATATGTAATTTGCAATTAACAATTCCATATTTTTTCTTAAAAACAACTCTATGTTTTCTTTACACCAATTAATTCCTCTCATTATTTTGTATATAAAAGTATTAAGGTAAGATAATCGAAAAATGAATATTTTACAAGATATTTTATGGTTTATGTAAAATTAAGAAATGATTTCAAGCCTCATAACTCGAAAAGTACTTCATGGAAAAATAATTTGTTACAGTGTTTTGGAAAGCTCTCGAGGTAAGCTACAAGAATATGCAATGAAAAATAGGGGGTTCCATTTAAAAAAATGCATTTCCGGTCTGAATCGCCTATTTCCGGCCGGAACCAGAAGTTGAAAAAATCACCATTCGATAGAGCGCACCCAATTTTTATAAAGAAAATGTTTTTACTTTTTTGAAATAACCACTTCTCTAGTTTTTAAATGGGTGGTACGGATGATACGGGTGGTACGGGTGGTCTGAAGCACCCTGTATATCAATTATAAATATTCATATCCATAAATATCAATTATAAATATTCAATATCCATAAATATCAAATGCAATAAGACAAAAAATATTACAATTTTTTAGAATATGATCATCAATCATGATCAATATTTTAAGTAACAGAAAGATATCCTAAACAATAGAAAGATTTTTCGATGTTTCCGAACTACACGTACCATAAATGGGGTGTGATGACCCAAGGCTAGCAATCTCAAGCCCAAGCCGTGCAATATATTCACCATACCAGCCACCCCGGCGTATTTGCCAAAGGCGACTACTCGCTGACCATCGGCGTCGGTAAGCTTCTCGTAATCCAGGAAACGTATGTTCTTCTCCAGGATCGCGTCCAGGAGGGGCATATTACTCTCTTGCGCCTTGATGGTGTGCGAGAAGAAGCAGTACGTCTTGTTGGGGATCAACTGGTCCACAGGTACCTGTTTGACGCCGAAGATGACCGAGGCCGAGCTGATGTCCTCCTGAAGCAGGGCACCTGCCGCTTGGTACGCTTGGGCAGGATACGCTCGTCGGTTGCTGGGCTGCACGATCACCTTCACGCCCGACCTGACGAGGTGGCGAACGTTCGCCGGGGCTAATGGTGCTCTTCTCTCCCATACTGATTGGTCCTCTCGTCTTATGGCTATTATCTTGCCCTTAAGATTCTGAAAAAAAAATTGAATGTTGAAGAATGCTTGAAAATAATGCGCGATGCTTACTCAAAGAGATTCATCTTCTGTATTTCTTAACAAAGTATCATCTAAAAATCAAAAAGAAAATGGCGTAAGAGTCAACGCGCGATAGTTGGAGCGCAAAGAAGCAACAACGCTTCTTTCTTTTTTCAATATTAGTTTATTAAAAACATATTATAATAACAAAATTTATTATTATTCTAAATACAAAATTTAATAAACATATTATAATAACAAAAAGCGCTTTTTGTTATATAATGTTTTTAATAAACTAATATTGAAAAAAGAAAGAAGTGTTGTTGCCCCAGGTAAAACATGAAACTTATAACTAAATTATTACTAATAAATAATAAATAATTATTAATATAACTAAATTATGATTTTTCTAAAATGACTTTTAGGTGATATTATTATAACGTCACTTAAAAGTCATTTTAGAAAAATTATAATAATCTCATTTGATATATTTTTAGCAATATTTTGGTGACTTATTAATATAATTTTTTATATATATTACACAATTACTTGTTTATTTAATTATTCATGTATATTTTAATTATATTTAAGCAACATAAACTTTTTAAAATTATATAATGCGATTATTGAACTTAAAAATTTATTCTTTTTGTCATCTTTAACTCATTTTTGTTTAGGTAACTTTTAAGTGATAAATAAAATCATGATGACGTCATAATGATGTCATTATGAGTTTAATGTTCTACCTGGGGCTTCTTTGCGCTCCAACTACCGTGTGTTGGCTCTTACGTCATTTTCTTTTTGATTTTTTTTATTTCAGCCAAGTATCTAATTATTAAAAATATCTTGTATAATTGATTATTTGATGGGGCGAAAAGAAAAATTAAAAAACCTTTTAATTCACAGCGCCTAATTTTAAAGACAAAAAAATCTGTCCTTGGAATGAATTCGTTCATCTATTATTTTCACAAAACTTAGTAAGATTGGACGTCGGCGCAAGCATTTAAGGACGTATTGGACGGACCATCTGTCTTAAAAGTTAATCCAAAGTACTAAAAAATTAAAGTTGGGCAGAATACGAATTCTAATTGATCTAAAATTTTTTAAAAATCACGAAATCATACTTCAAAGTATTTTTTAATATAAATAGGTCTTAATTTCCAAGAAAATGTTGCCACGTTTTATCATCAATATTGGGTCAAACCGATAATCACAATTATTTTTTAATAATAATTTCAAAACGAGTAAATAAATCGTTTTAAAACTTTGTGGGAACATTTTTACATGTATGAAGAATATAATATTACAAAATGAAATTTTTATCATTGTTTTTTTCTAGTTTGTAAATAATTTATTACCTGTCTCTCTTGAACATAAGATCCTGTGTTAAAATCGCAAAATTCAAAAATTAATAACTTTTAAAGAAGCAAGTAAAAAAATTTGAAATAATTCATGACGATTTAGAATGTTATTAAGAATGTTAAATTAAAAATTCACGGCGATCTCATGGATTGCAATATATCTCCAATACATCCTTAAGCAAAATTACATCACATGAGATTCATTACTTAAGATGCTTACACTTATGTACCTGACATTACAGGTATCGGCACGAGTTGCAATAGTCAGCAGATGACGTGATTCGATCAATCCTAACATCCGCATCACACTTTTATCGATATCGATTTAATGACAGTGTGAAGATCAGCGTTGTTGACAAAAAATTCACGATTTGCGATGACTGCGTCGATTGAAATAATGTAGTTCTTCTTAAGGAATCTTACTTGTGTCTTCGATGTGTCTTGCCCCGAATCTGTTATGGTACTATTATATCAGTGTTTGTATACATTATATGTCGTATCAGAAAGTATTACAAAATATTCGATAAACTCGAAGAACTACACTGGCGTTATCATCAGTGTGAACCTTTGATCATCATATTGGCCTCATATTGGCATCATATTGGTTGATTAAAAAAAATTTATTGAGAATATCCCGAAAGTTTTTCCTCTTGGACGCGATAAACAGAATGAGCGGACGCGTGCATATTAATAAACAATTGCAGAGAAGGGATTATAAGTCATCAACACAGTTATTCCGATAGTCCAATAATCGGTATAATTGAAAAGGTCATGAGTTTGGAGTCAAGATGCTTCGGTACAGTTTTCTGCAAAACTTTTAATACAGAAATTATTATAATTAAATATTAATTAAATATTATACAGCACATAATCATGAACATATTAAGTAACGTATAGTATTATATAGTATAATAGTATTATACAGCACATAATCATGAACATATCAAAAAATCGTAAAAATGATAATTGAAAAACTAGAGTTAATTGGACTGTGCTTTGATTGATAAATACATTTTATTCTTGATAGTCTGCTTAGTGGGATTAATTTTCTTAAGTATCTGAGTCATAATGTTAACAAGCTGCTCGGATGTAAGACCGGTTTTCTTGGATTTGAATTTCTGCAGCAATTCGGTCGTCGTCATTGGTTTGCGCATTAAGTACCGTCTCACCGCATCCTCCGTAATTCCCGATTCGCTAAAAAGTACAAAAAAATGCGCATTAAACAATAAAAAATTTTTTAATATTTTTTTAAATATTAAAAAATTTATTATTGTTTGATGCAAGGACAAAAACATACTTTGCTCCTGGTATGTAGGATGTTACTGGAACTAGATTGAAGTTGTCCAACTTTAATTTTTTCGCTTGCGATAAGTCTGGAGATCCAGACCGTTTTCTCTTAAAAGAATCGGACATCCCGGATGCTGCAGGTGTTGGCGTCGCCGATCTCGAACTATGAGCGCTATTAGGCTTTTTGTTATCTTTATTATCTTTCAACGTTGTATCAGAATTTGATTCCGAGTCGCTAGAAAAATCGCTAGAGGAATCCTTGCCAGAAGCTGACTTTTGATCTTTCTTCTTGGCTTTTTTCTTCTTCTTTTTATCTTTCTTCTTATCCGTTTCTTTACCGACTTTGTCCTTATCCTAAAATATAAGGTAAAATGCATTAGAGAAATATAATTATATAAAAATATTTAAGAGTTGTACTTAACGATAAATAGATTGATAAATAGAACGATAAATAGATTGATTTATATCATTTAAAAAATATGTAGGAAACATAATATGCAACAGATGCAATGTTTATCAATAAGTGTCATAACAATAATCAGATCTCCTCACTTTATCATCCTTCTCTTTTCCTTCTTCATCCTCATCCTTGTCTTCTTCACCTTCTTTCTTATCTGTTTGTTCTTCATCATCTTCATCTTCATCAGATGCAAGTAATTTTCTTAATGCATCTTCCTCTGCAACAGACTTAATTTCTTTCTGTTTTTCTAATTCTGATTCAGAATCAGAAGAATCAGAAATATAATCGCATTCCCTTCCCTCTTCATCGCCATCATCACTTTCCTCAAACGCTTCATTATCTGAAGTATCTTTCTTCTTCTTCTTTTTCTTTTGTACTTGACCTGAAATATTAGGTGAACTATATATTGCATATACTTATCTATAACAATTTTTTTATATAAAAATAAATATGTATAACCAATGATTATTTCATTTATTACCTTTGCCTTTTATCTTCTTTGCATCATCCTCATCTTCAGATCCTTTTTTATTCTCATCTTCGTTGCTGCCCGATTCATCATCATCGGTCTCCATCCACTCATCCATTTCTGATATTTTCAATTCCTTTTCTTTCTTACTTGGCCTCTTAACTTTACCGCCTTCCACTAATTCTTCGTCATCACCACCATCCTCATCATTTCTCAATCTCTTACGTAACATTAATGAGAAATAATTCACTAGTTTGTTCCTACGACTGAATTCCTGCTCTGCCTCTTCAGCACTGAGAGCCTTGTATCTCTGAATTGGCTGAAAGTTATACCTGTATGTGAAAGTTACATGTTTTTTCAATAATTACCAATGAAACAATTAACAATACAAGATACCTACCATTCGTGTAAAGGAAAGGCTTCTATTGCACCATCAGCAGCATGAGTAAAAACGTAGTACGCTGCATTTTCACTGACTCCTCCCTCTCGAATGCCTTTAAATTTCTTGCCAGTCTTTCCTCCTGATTTCAGAATCCATGGTTGATCTTCCGGCTTATACTTTCTACTGGTAATGCCATATTTTTTTCTTCTGGCTTCCTCTCTAGCGTCACGTCCAAATTCGGATCCAGCACCAAATTTTGGCATTTCCTCTTCTAAACCCTTGTACTCCTTCATGTTATTTTCTCGTTCCATTTTTACTTGCGTCCATTTTGAAAAATCTACATTCAGCGTCGCATTGAATCTCATGACATTGTGTTTTTTCTTGCTGTTTCTATTAGTTTCATAAATTATTTTCAATTAAAAATTTGTGATATATATTAAATGAAAAATATAAATATTAAAAATACAAACTTTGGTACTCTAATGCTGAATTCCTGCACAGATGGTACAACTGGAGGCTAAAAAGAAAATTACATCTTAAAGAATACTATTATAAAAAATATCAAAAAATAAAAATAAAAAATATCATTTTGCTTCTAAGATAATGTTTCATTTTCCGTGTCAGGTTATAATAATATAATTTGCAATTACTATCTATACCTTTGACACTGCGCTTGAATTCATGATTAAGAATTTTCGAACATTTTAAGAACAATTTAATTTGTATTTATCATTTAAAGTATTCTATAAATAAAATCAATCACAGGTTTATAGCCGAATAATCCTCAATAGATCCCATACAGAAGAGCGTGGCATAGACTGCACCTAGTTGTTTTCTGCATTTGAAAATCCTAAAGCACAGTATATACGGTAGATAGCAACTCATACCTATAAAGTAGAGACCCTCTAATAAAAGACTGGCCATCAGGCGAGTTATGATTGGTCCGCCATTTTTATGCAACTCCCGCTCATATTCAAATTTTAATAATTCTATTATGAATATAAATGATATTTATTAATAATAAATATTATAATTATTTATAATTATTTTATATATATATTATGAATAAATAATCAATACTATTTATATAGATAATATATATAGATTATTTATATAGATAATATATAAGAAATATATAAATTATAATAAATTTTGTCTAAATTAAAATATCAATATTATAAATAATTATAATGATATAAAATATATTTTATACATATTATAAATAAATAATCAATACTATTTATATAGATAACATATATAGATTATTTATATAGATAATATATAAGAAATATTATATAAATTATAATAAATTTTGTCTAAATTAAAATATTAATATTATAAATAATAATAATTATAATGATAAAAAATTATAATGATAAATTTTATTTTATTTAAATAGTAAATATAAAAAGTTATTTTGACATATTATGAAAAATTTTAAAAATTAATTTTATATGTTACCAAACCTCACCAAGATATGACAGACCAAGAAACCACCAACAATTGATTCGTCAATAAAAAAGTTTTAAAAGTTAATGTTGGCCGGCTAACTTTACAGAGATTTCATAAAACGAAATCAGAAAATGCCACAGCTGCGTTCCAAAATTCACTGCCAATACTGAAAATATATAGTTTACGTGACGTACACTATAGATTTTCAGTACTGGCAGTGAATTTTGAAACGCAGCCTAAGGCTAATATTACATTTGTCGTACGATAAATTTTTTAAGCACACTGATTGGCTGCAGAATAGAAAATTTTTAAAGATTCAAAAAATTATTATCCCGCAACCAATCAATGTGCTTAAAAAATTTGTCGTACGACAAATGTAATATTAGCCTAAGGCTGTGTTCTAAAATTCACTGCCAATACTGAAAATCTATAGTTTACGTGACGTACACTATAGGCAAAGAGCGGATAGTTTCCCGCCATTTCCCGCTCATACTGTTAGAAAAATAGCGAAAGTTAAATCAAAATGTCTACCGGGGTATTCACCGTTGTTTCTCGCATCTCATTATTACCTACTTTGCTGACTTTGCATCTCATTGTTATCTACTTTGCTGACTTTGCATTTCATTTTCTTGTTCTTTTCATCTACTTGTTGCTGATTTTAGTCGACGTTTAACATTGATAAAATTGACTTCCAGCCAAGTGTACAATCATTTCTCGTTCAATAGGTATTGTTCAAGAGATTGTCTGTGTTCAATCGGTGCCAAGTCATAGAAGAAAAAATAATTTTGCTAAAATGTGTATATCAAAAAATAAAGAAAAAGGTAACAAAAAAATGTTTTCTATGTTCTCTCTTTCTCTTATTATGTGTAATTATTTCGCTAAATTAAATCTTGCCTGTAATAATAATATAATTTTTTATATATATTACGCAATTACTTGTTTATTTAATTATTCATGTATATTTTAATTATATTTAAGCAACATAATCTTTTTAAAATTATATAATGCGATTATTGAACTTAAAAATTTATGATTCTCTTTGTCATCTTTAACTCATGTTTCAATCATTTTTGTTTAGGTAACTTTTAAGTGATAAATAAAATCATGGTGATGTCAATGATGTCATGAGTTTCATGTTCTACCTGAATCAGGATGTTTCTTTTGGCAGATGGAGCATGTACAGAAATGCAATCGTTACAAATTACATAAAATTAATATGCCTATTTTTATGCCCGAAAGCAGAATGTGACAATAAACTATAAAATCTCTTCGTTCATCATTAGAATCTGATTTAAAATTTTACCGGGAAATTGTAATATATCAGTTTATAGAAGATTATAATTCATAGAAATTATTGTGGAATTTTTTGCGATATTTTCGGTTAATTCGGAAGTAGTGAAAAATATGATAACAGCTATTTCAGATGATAAATATAAAAAACATTGCGATGACAAGAATTATAGTAGCGTGCTTCAATTAAATCAAGAATGTTGTAACATAATATCATAATATTACTTTAATATTTTACTTAAAAAAGTATTAGCATTGGCATAAAACATTAGAATAAAATATGAGATCATTTTGCAAAGTTAAAAAATTGAGATATCATCTCGTTAAATAAGATAGAATATGCAAATAGGACACGTATTTTGACAGATCAATAGAAGTGTATAGCATAAGTATATAAATATAGAAGTATAAGTAGATTACAAAATTTTCAAAAAGAGACTTTTAAATGTTAATTCATTAAATAAATCTACAATTTCTACTTTGATATTATAAATTGCTAAGTTATTTTCAGTAAAACCATATGCAAATTAATAATTAATAATTTTATTTGTAGAAAAGAAGGAGTCTCCAAATTCTACAAATAACAAAACAGTCACAGATATGCTTTGGGTAAGCTCTTGATTTTAGAATAAATATGATCTTATATAATCTTATATTGAAATATTCTCAATTTAGAATCATTATATTAATATTATTTTATTATAATTAATGTTTATTTGTGTTTATCTTTCCAAATATATCATATTTTTAGAATTTGAAATTAACTAATGAAACTGACTATATATATATTTTTTTTTCCTTCAGGAAGAAATGAAGAACCTTGCTATTGAACAGCAGCAATGCTTCTTCGAATTACTTCCTGAGTGCATAGAGTATCAATTTAATGAACATAAGTTTTTACGACAGAATATTGGTTATGCGATTTATGGATTACCAGAATATTGTTTATATGATTTATGCGTGAGCAATGAGAAATCAGAAGATATAAGTGACATAGATGCAGACATAGCTGACACAATAAAATATGATGAAAAAGCTAAAAATGTCATAGATATAATATATAATAAGATATGCGAATATACAATAGGAACTAATAACACCCAACCAATTTACTTTGGTATAATTTACAATGTAATATTTTCTCTGAAAGAAAAAGAAGTAAAAAAGAAAATGAATAAAGAAACAAAGACAGAAAAAAAAGAAGAAGAAAAAGAACCTACAATATCGTCTATTCCAATTTTTACAATTAGAAGAAATATTCAGAAAAAATCTGAGACGTCAAAATATTCAAAAAAAAGTACGAAAATCGAAAATAAAAATGATTATGAAATTTGGTACATTGATACTTGTGGCAGAGTGTATAAGAGTTGGATAGATTATGTAGAAAACAATAATTTACCAAAATGTACTATGGTTCTTCCCAAAGATGGCTTTTATCAAGCAGATGTGTCCTACCCGATAACAGAAGACTATTCCACAGTTTGGCTCGAAATCACAGAATCTCCAGCATGCAGATGGACATCAGTAATCTGTAATAGAGTGGATATTGTTTCTGGTATTACCGGATTAGGAAGCACAGTTGGTTTATGTGTCGCATCATTGTTTACACCTCTTGCACCAATTGCTGTTATGACAGGTCAGTTCTCATAAAATATGTATAATTGATGTAATATCAATTTGTCACATATAGGGTGGCCCCGAACGTTCCAGCCAGACTATGAGATCTTATAGGAAATTCAATTCTGAACAAAAAATTTCCCATAAACATAGGTCAAAGAATGCTTCCTTATTAAGAAGTTATCGCTCAAAAATCTCTGATGAAGGAAGAGCAGAAGGTGAAAAGAAAAGTATCGTTGTTTTAAAAAAATATATGTAATTGTTAATTGCTAATTACATATTTTTTTCTTAAAAACAACTATGTTTTTTCTTTACACCAATCGATTCCTCATTATTTTGTGCATAAATGTATTAAAGTAAGATAATAGAAAGATGAATATTTTACAAGATATTTTACGGTTTATGTAAAATTAAGAAATGATTTCAAGCCTCATAACTCGAAAAGTACTCAATGAAAAAATATTTAATTATAGTGTTTTGGAAAGCTCTCGAGATAAGCTATACGAATATGTAATAAAAAATAGGAAGTTTTATTTAAGAAATTGACAGTGATCTTCGCGTGACTTTCAAATGACTCTCCCATTTCAAATCATTGCCAATATCTGATGGCCCCCTTCAAGCCATACAACTTTTGTCTGAAACATTTCTTTCTAAAGTGCATAGTTTATGAAATATTCGACCGGTTCGCGACTTTTGGGACACCCTGTATATTAAAATATGAATTTTGGGAATTTGTATATTTTGTTTCTGAAACATATTCTGTAATATATATTATAGGTCTTGTTACTACTGGTGCAAGCGGTATTTGGACAGTCGGCCGATCTTCTCAGCAATTGGCAGATCGTATAATCCACGAGGAACCTATTTTGGATAAAGAGGCATTACCTCATTGGCTTAGCATAATTGGTACAACATTTAGTTTAGGAGCGCTAGGAGGTTCAGCTGCTCTGTCCAACGCTGTTGCAAAGGGTAAAATAATACCTAACTTCGTAAAAGTAGCATTTAATACCGTGCAAGGTGGCAATCTACTCTTGAATGGCGCCGGTATTGTATATCAGAGTTATTACATAGTAGATAAATATATGACGGACAAGAGTCAGATTAATAGTGTAGACGTGTTAAATTTTGCGATACATGTTATGTTTTTTGCTGGCACTGTAGTAAAGATTCAATTCGCCAATGATATCATTGAGAATACCCAAGGTAAAGTCATAAATGATTACAAAGAAACTTTACGTAAGAGAAATCTTCGTAAGGAATTTAATCGCGTTGCACGAAAAGCTGCGGAGAATAATACATGTAAAATATCTGAGAACGCGGATGTGATAAAATATATAAGACATCGTGAACAGATGTCTGTTAATCAGCCTGTTAATCAGTCTATTGTTTATGATCAAAAATTAAACCAGGTCACAAGTAATATTATATGGTCGTTCGAACAGGGTAAATTAAAAGTCAACGGTATTATATTGTTAGATCCTATTGAATATGTTGTTCGTTTCTTCGAAAATTCGGATATATTTGAAATTCATTCAAATAATGCCTCTTGTTTCCAAAACAATGTTAATGATTCTACCGCTAATCCGTTAAAAGAAGTATTTATGGATTTATTAAGTAAGTTTTATATGAGTGATGCTTGTCCCAAGAGCAAAAATTTGCCATTGCTTCCCGACTTTGAACCACTTCTTAAAGATATGAGTTCTATGAAAATCAATCAAGAATGTCTGATAAAACTATTCAAAATTGTTGAAAAATTAATGAAACGTTCTAGAGATAAAAGCGATTTTTTACTCATGGCTTTTATTCTCGTCTGGCAATATTGTAAAGCAAATTTAAAGCAATGGGGCATATCTTCGTATTATCGCGTGCGAAGCAATTCAGGCTCCAATATTTTACAAAAGATTATCACTGCCGTTTCGGAAGCCATTGACATGATACTTAATAATCTTTGTAATGCCTTTGCAAAATATATAGAAGTTAATGCGGACAAATTGAGTAAAAACATAAATTAGATATAATGCGCATATATTATATGTAATCTTGTAGAAATAAACAATTTCATAGAAACATAATGTATTAATTAGTAGATTAATAGAAGTTGTACACGTATGTGTAAGTGTGTGTGCATTTTACACTATATCTCAGTAAACTACTAATTATAATTCTCTTTAAAATATAAATTTAAAAGAGAATTTAAGAGACAGTACATTACATTAAAAAATGTTATATATACCACAGTAGAATATATATTAATATAAAAAAATTTCATTTAAAATTTTAAAATTAAGATAAATTTCAAGGTATATTTTGAAATGATTTTTTGTTTCTCTCTTTTTAATTTTAAAACAATTAATATATATTTTTATGTGTATTTTTAAAATCACATGTATTTTATATCATTCTTGTAGAAATAAGCAATTTCATAAACAATGTATCAATTAGTAGATTAATAAAAGTTGTACACGTATGTGTGTGTGTGTGTGTGTGTGTTTTACACTATATCTCAGTACTAATTATAACTCTCTTTATAAAATATAAATTTAAAAGAGAATTTAAGAGATAGTATATTATATTCAAAAATATTTATTCTTATATATATCACAGTAGAATATATATTGATATAAAAAAATTTCATTTTAAATTTTAAAATTAAGCAAAATTTCAAGATACATTTTGATGATTTTTTGTGTCTCCATTGTATAAAAATTTGAAATTGACATGAAATTTTTTACATTCATTTTTTTGTTTCTCTCTTTTTAATTTTAAAACAATTAATATGTATTTTTATGTGTATTTTTAAAATCACATGTATTTTATATCATAAATATATATTAAATATTATTAAACTTTGTGTATTTACTAACATTCATTTTTTATAGAAAATGAATTTTATAAATACAAAATAACATCTATAATAAATATGAATAATAATATATATTGTGACGTGTTTTTCTAGGTCGTCCGTTACAAGGGCAAAAAGCCTGACAATAAACTTCTCAGAGCCTGCATCCCTCCATAGTGGAGAAAAAGCCGTCCAGCATCTGCGCTGCATTTGCGAATTTTCGGTATCTCGAAATTCAAAAAATATCGCCCAATTGACAGCAGGAAAACTGGAGCAGATCAAGACAGAAATTAGAGAATGAAGAGCGGAGGCTTGGCTGGAAGCCGCGGGAGCACGTCAGGATATCATTCTATATATTACAATATCTTAATTATTTCACTACCATCGAGTAAAATATCGGTTGTTAATTCTTGATCTATTCTCGGCAGCTAAGAGAATTTCTTAGAGAATCTTAAATCTAGAAATCGTCTCATTTGGCCATACACAATGAGTCAAACCAAAAGAAGACAGATATTCCTGAAAACCATAAAACAAAGAAATCAGCAACAAGTGAAGAAGAGTATATTCTATAAAATAAGTCAGAATGTATAAAGAGTATTAAAATTAATGACATCATTACCTTTTTAAAACATATATTTATGGCGTTGTATTGGAATACTTTTATTGGTTTTTATTCATAATATAATTAACTGTGAAACTGAATTGCTAACTAAACCCACTAAGATATACAGGGTGTTTCAGATCACCCGTACCACCCATTTAAAAGCTAGAGAAGGTTATTTAAAAAAAGTAAAAACATTTTCTTTATAAATCGGATGCACTCTATCGAATAGTGATATTTTCAACTTCTGGTTCCTCCCGGAAATAAGCGATTCAGACCGAAAGTGCATTTTTTGAAAATGGAACCCCCTATTTTTGCATATTCTTGTATCATACCTCGAGAACTTTCCAAAACACTATACTAAATTATTTTTCCATGAAGTACTTTTCGAGTTATGAGGCATTTCTTAATTTTACATAAACCATAAAAATATCTTGTAAAATATTCATTTTTCGATTATCTTTCCTTAATACTTTTATATACAAAATAATGAGAGGAATCAATTGGTGTAAAGAAAACAGAGTTGTTTTTAAGAAAAAATATGGAATTGTTAATTGCAAATTACATATTTTTTCTTAAGGCTATAGCACACACTTTCCATAAGACATAACAATAAGGTTTCGACCAATCACGTTACTCAATTTGGTTACGGACGGCCAAATTGAGCAACGCGATTGGTCGAAACCTTACTGTCATGTCTTATGGAAAGTGTGTGCTATAGCCTTTAGAAACAACTATATGTTTTCTTTACACCAATTGATTCCTCTCATTATTTTGTACATAAAAGTATTAAGGTAAGATAATCGAAAAATGAATATTACAAGATATTTTATGGTTTATGTAAAATTAAGAAATGATTCTAAGCCTCATAACTCGAAAAGTACTTCATCGAAAAATAATTTATTATAGTGTTTTGAAAAGCTCTCGTAAGCTAAAAGAAGATGCAATGAAAAATAGGGGGTTCCATTTAAAAAAATACACTTTCGGTCTGAATCTCCTATTTCCGGCCGGAAGCAGAAGTTGAAAATATCACCATTCGAGAGAGCGCACCCGATTTATAAAGGGTGCTTTCCAGCTATGGTAACACAGTGATACACTGTGTGACACAGTGTTACACAGTGTCGACTTGTAGCTGGAACGCTTTTTAGCTTTTTTATTTTGCCACTAGAGTGCAGGGCAGTCACTTTTAATAGTTGTCACTAGGTCTAAATTTTCAGAACGTTCCTACACAACATTATGTCGTCTTAAAGACGTCTAGATGTCTTTAAGTCGTCTTTTGATGTCTTTCGGACGCAATATCACGCAATACCATTCTTAAAAAATTAATGATACCAAATATGAAGTGTTATGTTGGCACTCACTGGGGTGCTACAAAACGACGACACAGGCGAACACAGCATTTTTGCTGTGTACGATTGTGTCGACTTGTGTCGTAGTTGGAAAGCACCTGTGTCGACACTGTAGCGACACAGTGTCGCCTGTGTTGCTTGCTGGAAAGCACCCAAAGAATATGTTTTTACTTTTTGGAAATAACCACTTCTCTAATTTCCCAGGTAGAACATGAAATTCATAATAACATCATTATGACGCCATCATGATTTTATTTATCACTTAAAAGTTATCTAAACTAAAATGATTAAAAAATGAGTTAAAGATGACAAAAAGAATCATAAATTTTTAAATTCAATCGCATTATATAATTTTAAAAAGATTATGTTGCTTAAATATAATTAAAATATACATGAATAATTAAATAAACACGTAATTGCGTAATATATAATAAAAAATGATATTAATAAGTCACCAAAACATTGCCAAAGGCCTACATCAAATGAGATTATTATGATTTTTCGAAAAACTTTTAGGTGACGTCATAATGATGTCATGAGTTTCACGTTCTACCTGGGTTTTAAATGGGTAATGCAGGTGGTCTGAAACACCCTGTATATTCTCTGCGAGGGAATTATAATAATCGAAAAGATATCGCACGGCGAGGAGGTAAATATGATTGCTTTTTCTTTTAACAAATTTCAGTTTATTCGGAAAAATTTCGAAAAAAAGAGAAAATTTTAAAAATCAACGAAGAACATCAAGAGATAAGGATTTCGGAGTCGGAATCTTATTATACACATGTCCCGATGACGACAGCACCGGCGCTCGGGATCCGGAGCCAATGCCTGCCGTCCTCGCCTCGAGAGTCGCGGATTCCGTGCGCGCGCATATGCAGTTCTGCGCATGCACGACTTGTGAAATTACATTGGACTTTCACGGTCGCGCATGCGCAGAGCCGCACATGCGCGCGCACGGAATCCCTAATCGAAACACTGCCGCGGGTATCACCAGTAACCACCAGTAACTGAAATGGTTGCTCGCGGCCGGTAGTACGTCGCAGAGATTTTTCGAAACGTTGATAAGACGAGACCAAAAATCCCATCGCGGGCCCATTCAGGTTGACACCCCCCCCCAAGCATGGCGCACCAGATGCTCTCGTCGGCCAGTAAACTGGAAAGACTGATCCTCAGGTCCACTCAGAAAGGTTATTTCGACACGCTTCAGGTACCGTCATAACCTGTCGTCCATACCCCGTGTCCGTGATATTCGCGATGTAACGCACTATAATCGTCGTGTTGCGCGTTTTTACGAAAGTGACACGACAAATGTCATCATGCTGCTCGGTCGTTTTACGCAATCCTGAATTTCCGCGATTAACGTATTCACGGTCTATAAACATTAGATAAATAATTAATAATAAATAATAATTAATTAATAATTATTAATAAATAATAATAATTGATAATGAATAATAAATAATAATTAATTAATAATTAATAATAATTCTAAATGAGAAGCATTCACGTGTTTGTTGTCTCTTACATCTTTCTAATCTTGACCTAATTTATAGTACATCAACTGGTTTGTTACTTTTCATTGGGAGATTATATATCTGAAAAATGAAAGATGGTGACATAAATCTTGTCATTTTTTTTCAAATTTCTTTTGCCACTAAAACAATAACGTTGAGTTAATTTATTTTTTCAGTTGAGGCGACACTTAACTCTATGGCATGGAAGCATGTTTAAAAATGGCACAACATTATCTATGATTGAAGAGTTGCAGCAGAAATGGAGATTATTTTGTAAACAGCCTCCTAAAGGATTCGAAAAATTCTTCAAACCAGGTTCCTGATATTTTTTCATTTAGCTCTCCTTTTTTTAAAATCAATTTGTATAGCTTCGAATAAGTGATTATAATATAATACTGTCGATATAGGTGGAGCTAAAAGTGCTGAAAGTAGCGCTGAAAATGTTGCTAAAAAGGCGGAAGAAGCATCGAGTAAGAAAGCTACTGCGCAGAAACCTTCTTCGTCTACCTCCAGTTCATCATCGAGTTCCAAAGATTCAGGTTTTGAGTGGACATTTAAAGTTTTTAGTGATAGTTCAAAGCGAGGAGGTAAATCGTTCGAAGGTGGCGACAAGGATAAGACATTTATGATTTTGGGTGCACTTGGAGTAACTGGTATACTTGCGTATATACTTTCCCAGGACCTCAATCAAAAGGAGATCACATGGAGAGAATTTACATACAAGTAAATTATATTTATAAATTATATGTAATTATCCTTAATATATTTCGATAAAATAGCAAGTGTATATTGATTATAAAATCATAAGTTAATACTTATAATCATGCTAATATTATATATTGATATATATTGTATATATTGATTTTAAAATCATAAGTTAATACTTATAATCATGCTAATATTATCACATCTTTCTTTCTTTTAGTTATTTAAGCAAAGGTCTGGTTGACAAATTAGAAGTAGTAAACAAAAAGTGGGTGCGAGTAAGACTTTTACCTGGACATACTGTCGATGGCTCTGTAAGTTTGCCCTTGTGAAATCAGTGGTGGAGTTCACTTATTTGTCAGTATTAGAATTTATATTTTTTATAGGATGTATTGTGGTTCAATATTGGAAGTACTGATACCTTTGAAAGAAATCTAGAAAATGCACAAATAGAATTAAACATGGGACCTGAGAATTATATTCCTGTGGTTTACAAAAATGAAGTAGAAACTGCAAATATAGTAACATATTTGCCACAAATTTTCATGTTGGGTAAATAATTAATTATTAATTTTGTTAATTATTATAATTATTATAATTATTATAATTATTTTGTTAATTATTATAATTATTATAATTATTATAATAGCAAAATAATTTTTACGTATTCTATGTATCAAAAAAATATAATCTATATATATATATATATATATATATATATATATATAAAATATATATATTTTAGGATTGCTCATTTACTTTATGCGAAGATCTGCGGAAGCAATGATCGGTAAAGGAGGTAAAAGAGGTGGACTTTTTGGTACAGTAATGGAATCAACTGCAAAACTAATAAATTCGAAAGATATTGGTGTACGATTTAAGTAAGTAATAAACAATTTGTCATTATATGAGTTTTATTTTTCATTTTTTGTTCATTAATGTAAATCTCATTACTAGAGATGTAGCTGGATGTGAAGAGGCTAAAATTGAAATTATGGAGTTTGTAAATTTCTTAAAAAACCCGCAGCAATATATAGATCTCGGAGCTAAGATTCCAAAAGGCGCCATGTTAACAGGTAACTTTAATAATTTAAATAAAATGTAATTTTATTTAAGATTAATAATGTTTAATAATATTTAAGATTATTAAATATTAGATAGTTAATAATAATAGTTAATTTCAGATAGTTAATAATATTAAGATTATTAATTTAATAAAATTAAGATTATTAATTTTAGATAATTAAAGGAAGGAGAGAATGAACTTTTTATATTTAAAATATGTCGTCGAATTTGAAACGCTACAAGTGAATATAAGTTATTTTTCTCAGGGCCGCCTGGTACTGGTAAAACTTTGTTAGCCAAAGCTACGGCTGGTGAAGCGGACGTACCATTCATCACAGTATCCGGTTCGGAATTCTTGGAAATGTTTGTTGGTGTTGGTCCATCCAGAGTGCGCGATATGTTCTCTATGGCACGGAAGCATGCACCGTGTATATTATTTATTGATGAAATTGATGCGGTTGGACGAAAAAGAGGAGGTCGAAATTTTGCAGGACATTCTGAGCAAGAAAATACATTGAATCAACTCTTGGTAGAAATGGATGGTATGTTCTATGCAGCTATGAAGAGATTGAAATTAGGAGAATAATTTTTAATGTTCAGTATCTTCTTTAAGGATTTAACACGACGACTAATGTGGTGGTATTAGCGGCCACTAATAGGGTAGACATTTTAGACAAGGCGTTACTTAGACCTGGAAGATTTGATAGGCAAATATTTGTGCCAGCGCCAGATATCAAAGGACGGGCATCCATTTTCAAAGTGCATTTAGCTCCTTTGAAAACTTTATTAGACAAAGATCAGTTAGCGAGAAAAATGGCTTCTTTGACCCCTGGGTTTACAGGTATGTAATTGTATTGAATATGTTTGTAATAAAAAAAATATATATACAGGGTGTTTCCACCCGTACCACCTATTTAAAAGCTAGAGAAGTGATTATTTCAAAAATCGAAAGGTGATATTTTCAACTTCTGGTTCCGGCCGGAAATAGGCGATTCAGACCGGAAGTGCATTTTTTTAAATGGAATCCCCTATTTTTCATTGCATATTCTTGTAGCTTACCTCGAGAGCTTTCGAAAACACTATAATAAATTATTTTTCCATGAAGTACTTTTCGAGCTTTGAGGCTTGAAATCATTTCTTAATTTTACATAAACCGTAAAATATATTGTAAAATATTCATTTTTCGATTATCTTATCTTAATACTTTTATGTACAAAATAATGAGAGGAATCAATTGGCGTAAAGAAAACACATAGTTGTTTCGAAGAAAAAATATGTAATTTGCAATTAACAATTCCATATTTTTTGTTAAAAACAACTGTATGTTTTCTTTACATCAATTGATTCCTCTCATTATTTTGTACATAAAAGTATTAAGGTAAGATAATCGAAAAATGAATATTACAAGATATTTTATGATTTATGTAAAATTAAGAAATGATTCTAAGCCTCATAACTCGAAAAGTAGTCAATGAAGAAATACTTTATTATAGTGTTTTGGAAAGCTCTCGAGATAAGCTGCACGAATATGTAATAAAAAATGGGGGATTCCATTTAAAAAAATGCACTTTCGATCTGAATCGCCTATTTCTGGCCGGAACCAGAAGTTGAAAATATCACCATTCGATAGAGCGCACCTGATTTAAAAAGAGAATGTTTTTACTTTTTTGAAATAACCACTTTTCTAGCTTTTAAATGGGTGGTACGGGTGGTCTGAAACACCCTGTATAAGAGTAGATAAATATTAACAAATATTTATATCCAGAATGAAAACTAAATGAAAACTGTCAGGACGTCATGTATAGATATTTTCAGGAGCTGATATCGCGAACGTTTGCAATGAAGCGGCTCTAATCGCGGCAAGAGATTTGAATGATAATATTCAACTGAAAAATTTTGAACAAGCTATCGAGAGGGTAGTTGCTGGTATGGAGAAGAAGACCAATGTATTACAACCTGAGGAGAAGAAGACGGTCGCGTATCATGAAGCAGGTCATGCGGTAGCCGGTTGGTTCTTAGAGTATGCGGATCCGCTGCTGAAGGTACTGTATTTTATCTATTTTTCGCAGCAAATACAATTTCTTTGCTATTATCAGACTTTTTTTATCTTCCTCAGGTGTCTATTATTCCGCGCGGTAAAGGATTAGGATATGCCCAGTATTTGCCACGTGAACAGTATCTTTACACGAAGGAACAATTATTCGATCGAATGTGCATGACGCTCGGTGGACGAGTATCGGAAGAGATCTTTTTCGGTCGCATAACCACAGGCGCTCAGGATGATTTACAAAAGGTATTATCATAATCAGTGTTTGCTGTAGATAATTTCAAAATTATCTAGATAAAGATAAGGATAAAAATCCGTAAATTTATCTTAGATGAGATAAAGATGATTTTGCTTTTACTTAATCTAGATGAAAGATGAGATGATTATTGCAATAATCTAGATAATTATCCAAATATTTTTGTTTATTTTATAAGACTATAAATATTTGTAAAAAATGTGACATAGATTATAAATGGGATATTAAAATCATAAATACATATTCTTTCTCTTTTTCTAAAGAATATTTAAATAATAATAAAAAAGTATATAAATGATATGATAAATATTTATTTATTAATTTATATTTATAATATATTTTTAATATATTTATAATATAATAATCAATGTGTAACAATACATATATCATTTTTATAAAATATATATTAATGCATTGCACAAATTTAAGTAAAACAAGTACAACATAAAGTATATTTGTAATATTATTTTCCAAATAAAAAATATATTTTAGATATTTTAGATAGATTTTTAGAAGCTTGCCTGGAAAACTTTTTTGCATAATGAAAACGTCATCTTAGACAATTTTTAGATAAGATGACATATATTTTTTACCTAAGATAAAGATAAAGATACTTTGTATTTCTTCATCTAGTTAAAGATAAAGATGATCCATTTCTTTATCTAGATAATTATCTAAATAATTTTATCTAGATACCAGCAAACACTGATCATAATTAACTGTAAGAATAATGAAACGGAATTTTTACTCTCATGTTCTACATTTTAATGTTTTTTGATATCTTTTATCTCATCGAATTGATCAGTATATTTCGGATTTGTTTTAAAGATCACAGAAATTGCGTATGCCCAAATTATGCAATATGGTATGAATGAGAAGGTCGGCAATGTCAGCTTTCAAATGCCGAAGCCGGGAGATATGGTCCTGGACAAACCGTATTCCGAATATACCGCGCAACTTATTGACAATGAGGTCCGAGATTTGATCGATAGGGCGCATAAGCGAACACGAACCCTTCTAAACGAGCACAAAGAAAACGTAATTAAGGTAAAAGCAATATTATATCATCTATTTAAATAGTAAAATGAGTTTACGTGCGCGTCAAGCTGTCAATAAATAACTTGACATCAATTTCAGGTTGCCGAGCGATTGTTGAAGCAGGAAATTTTAAGCAGGGACGATATGATCGAGTTACTTGGTCCTCGGCCCTTCCGCGAGAAATCCACCTATGAAGAATTCGTCGAAGGTACTGGATCCTTTGAAGAAGATACTACATTACCGGAAGGTTTGAAAGAATGGAACAAACCTAAAGAAGAGTCCCCCGAGGACGGTGACAAAAAGAACAAATCAGCGGAGTCTGGCGAGCAGGTGCAGCCTTCTAAAGCAGCCTCCAGTAATAAACAGCCGCAGCAACGATTATAACTTGTAATATTTTAGTCTCGCAACTGCTGTGTATAATAGTTCGAAATACACAATCAACAACAATATAAGTTTCCGGATATTTAACAGTATATTCAGCTGCATCAGCTGTTGTATATGATGAAGCCGTCAGTTTGACGTGACGCTCTTATGTGTTTTCTTGTAATTAAATCGAAATTACAGTATTCTACAATTTTTTTCTCACGTAAATCCATTTTCATCATCATATTAGAATAATATTGTACGAAATAACACTAAATCTTACGATCTCTTGCGTTATAGTAATAAAATTATGTAGATATTTGGTTAATTTTTCGATACATTTCTTTGACATAATTTTGTCATCACCCTTCACATATTTTGCTGGAATAAGAGGTGGACGATTTTATTATTACATATTTATTAATTCTCACATTTTTCTAAAATATTAGGTTGATCGGAGCAAGACCAATCACTTTTGAATTAAGATTTTTATTATGAAAATTCAACCGATTGAGAATTGGCACATCAGAGGTATGCACCTTCAAGCTCAACCACCCGCTGCCATCTCTCTGCCAGACGAGGTATTGCAGTTATACGGCCAGTTGAGTTGAGTAACTGCACAGCTGCGTCCAGATGCGTCTTGAACTCATCCCAATCACTGAACTATCTTCCTCTCAACTCGCGCTACATGAGGTACCCACTTCCCGAGAACTTTTCTCATCTTCATCTCATCGCGGACGATGGACTGAACGGTGGTGTAGGGTATTCCTGTTCGTGCCGCTAAAGACCTCAAAGACCAGTGTCTCTATTCGTCAAAGCAGTCTTGAATTGCTGCAACACGTTGAGCTCGAACAGCGTGATCACTTCGATCACCTCCATGTCCTCTTTCAGTTGCCAAATCACCTGCAAGGAGTTGATTACGCCAACTATTGATCGTGGACAATGAAATCGCTTTCTTTCCGAGTAATTTTGTTAGGTTATGGTGAATTAAGCGGGCGCTGTGGTCTTGCAACACGTAAATTTGCACGAAAACTCGTTGTTTTTCGTTATCGAAAGAATCAATTATTTTTTGTTTGAAATCCATTGTGATATAACAAACATAAACTAGCGAGAAAGAAACTATAGAGTGTGCCTTTGAAAAGCGCGCCAAGATCTATTTGTCTATTCATACAGAGAGACCACGTCGACGCAAAAGTGATTGGTCTTGCTCCGATCACTCTAGTAGCATATATACGATATATACCTTCTCGAAGAATAAACTTCAAGATTATAGGAATAAATAAAATCGAATAAATCAATGTGCAATCCATATTTAAGGTTTAGTTTATTGATAAGAAACATATCAGTAACACGATCGGCTTCTGCATTACATTACTGGGTACGAATTAATTACGTCTGACGTGTGTCGCTTATTGCACATCGCTGTAAATTATATATATATATATATATATATATATATATATATATACACACACATATATATACAAACATATACATAGGGTGGCTCCGAACGTTCCAGCCAGACTTTGAGATTTTATAGGAAATTTAATTCTGAAGAAAAAATTTCCTATAAACATGGGTCGAAAAATGCTTCCTTAAGAAGTTATCGCTCAAAAACCTCTGATGAAGGAAGAGTAAAAGGAAATGAAAATGAAAAGAAAATGAAATTAAATAAATTTCTTGAAAAACGTCTTTATTCATTTTCTATTATTACGTGCTATTGCTAAAATATTAGTTAAAAAAAAAAATTATTTTATTTTCATAAAAGAAAAAGATTTTTGTTTTTAATTTTTATCGTTTTTTTCAAGAAATGTATTTAGTTTCATTTTCTTTTTATTTCATTTTCTTTTTACCTTTTGTTCTTCCTTCATCAGAGGTTTTTGAGTGATAACTTCTTAAGGAAGCATTTTTCGATTCATGTTTAAAATAAAAGTTAGTTAAAAAAAAATTATTTTATTTTCATAAAAGAAAAAGATTTTTATTTCTAATTTTTATCGTTTTTTTCAAGAAATTTATTTAGTTTCATTTTCTTCTCATTTCATTTTCTTTGCATCTTTTTCTCTTCCTTTATCAGAGGTTTTTGAGCGATAACTTCTTAAGGAAGCATTTTTCGACCCATGTTTATAGGAAATTTTTTGTTCGGAATTAAATTTCCTATAAGATCTCAAAGTCTGGAACGTTCGGGGCCACTCTGTATATACGTAAAATTGCTTTTGTTGAGACACCGCAATGACGTGGAACGTTCCTGCGGTTTGTGCTACGTAAAATTTGTAAAAGTGTATCCGCCGCAATTTTTTATTCGTGGTTCACTCATGTTGGTCGAGCTCGTATATTTGTCGTCATCCGTAAAACGTTTTATCCTACATATCTCGGGCGAGTGCTTCTTCGTGTCTTGTCAATTCCGCTCGATTCAACACCTGACACGCGAGATCCGACCTGATGATTATTAGTTTGAGTATTTTAATGAAAAATAATCGTCGCAAAAAATCAGAATGCGAAATCTGGAAAAATTTTTAAATGTGTTAAAAAATTATCTGAAGAGATTAGAATGTTTTTTTTTCTTTTCTTTTTTTTTTAAATACTCGCGTGACAGGTACTGAATCTGCGAAGATGTTGAGCACAGTGTCTCCTTGTTCCCTTCAAAGGGGACATCGTTTCTTATATCGACGAATATAGGTGTACAGATGCAACGACACGACGTTATAAATGACTAATAAAGTCTGGTTTGACATTAAAAAGTACGCGCGACGTGTACATATTTCTAGTTGAAGTTTGGTGTTACATTGTTCCAAAGTTGGCATATTCACCTTTATCACCCTTCGTACAAGTTTCTTGTAATGATAATCCGCAAAATTTTCTCTGAGAAAAAATTACATAGCATAATGAATCAATTTTGACATTACAATGGTACAATTATCGGATTATCGGCTTTACTTAAATAAGGATAAATCGCAAATAATAGATTCGCACACGCGTTTCCGCGTATTTCGAAAAAAAATAAAGATTTATAAAACGGCTGATTTATCATATTTCTCATGTCGCATATATTTATTTCGATACATTTGCAGACAATATTTCTTATTGCGATGCATTTGCAGAGATATCTCTTGTTAATTTAATGATGTTTAAGAAATTAATTTACCCATGCGTGATGAAAAATAAGCCTCGCGATATAAAAATCGAACCGTTGCTAATAAATTGCGCGTTGTGTGTATATTTTCTAAAAATTTTATATATAAAGTTGCTCCGGGATGTGTTGAAGGAAGTGAATTCCTCTATCAATTCACTTTTTTTATTTACGCTACAAATTTATTTACGGTTACAAGTTTCCGATAGCAATAAATTCTTCGCGTTCCTTTCATCTTCCATTAAAACTTTGACGTTCAGAGTAAACCTTCCGCTGACGCGATCTCATTTCTATAAAATGCAAATTCTTTTTTTTTCCACGATAATATTGTTAAAAATGACAAATTGTCATTGGATATTATACACTGTCAGTAGTTAATAATGATGCCAAACAATTCTTTTGAAGGAATAGTTTTAACAAAATTATAAAAAAAGACTTATACAGGGTGGCCCCGAACATTCCAGCCAGACTTTGAGATCTTATAGGAAATTTAATTCTGAAGAAAAAATTTTCTATAAACATGGGTCGAAAAATGCTTCCTTAACAAGTTATCGCTCAAAAACCTCTGATGAAGGAAGAGCAAAAGGTAAAAAGAAAATTAAACTAAATAAATTTCTTTAAAAAGAACGATAAAAATAAAAAATAAAAATCTTTTTCTTTTATGAAAATAAAATAAAAGTTAGTTAAAAAAAATTATTTTATTTTCATAAAAGAAAAAGATTTTTATTTTTATTTTTTATTTTTTTTTCAAGAAATTTATTTAGTTTCATCTTTTTTATTTCATTTTCTTTTCACCTTTTGCTCTTCCTTCATCAGAGGTTTTTGAGCGATAACTTCTTAATAAGGGAGCATTTTTTGACCCATGTTTATGAGAAATTTTTTGATCAGAATTAAATTTCCTATCTATAAATCTCAAAGTCTGGCTGGAACGTTCGGGGCCACCCTGTATATTCATTTCAGTCTCTTTCTTTAAGTGAGGATTTTCATTATATACGGTGTATCATCAGCAATATGTGAAGATAAGCGAATGTTATAAATCACTGATTATAAGCGATACAAGCTCTGCTCTTCGAATTATTAATATTCAAGTATGAATCAGTTTTTTTTTCTCCTGCGTCTTTTCGCAAAATCTTTTTCTTTCGGCATAAATAAATTTGGCACCTGTATAAGATGACTCTTACCTTCTAATGATGAAGCATTGCATCATACTATCGGAATTTAAAGGCGATGTATCTATCTTGGTTTTTGTCGATATAAATCGAACGAGTATTTCAATTATTCAAAGCTCATTCCGTTATGAAAAACTCACACAACCTTCTCGAAACAGGACCAGTTGATTGCTTCTTCTTTTGTATTTTTTTTTTTTAATTATTCAAGAAAAGTTTGTCTCTTGCCGATACGAAAGAAAAAGATCCTAGTGGATTTCTCTGATCAGAGTTTATGTATATGTATTGCGGCTCTTTGTCCCTGCTCATTCGCATTCAAACTACCAATTTTTTTCTTTTTTTTTCTTTTTTTTCCTAAATTTTTGATCCCAAGACAGTTTTACTCTGAAATGGCAATCTTCCCAGCGTTTCTACAAAACTATACGATTTATATCGAGTAAATATTTATAGATTTCGAAAGTATCGTTAACTTAGCACTAATTCGCTAATCAAGTATATCGTACAATCACTAAATTATTGCTTTGTCGTACCTTGTATCACACTAATCTAAACCCTATGTTTCCTTATATGCGTTTTTTCTCTTTCTTTCTATCTTTTCCCTCTCCGCCCGTTTTTTTTTTTGAAAAGCCAGGTTTAGCCGGTGATCATGCCTGCTTCTCCGCAAATTTGTGTACATGTGTATGAATGTGCGCACAAAATGCGCAATTTCGCAATTTTATCTCCTTAATACATTGACTATCGTGACATATTTCTTTGCTTCGCTTTCCATTAGAATCAAGTACAATAATTCCGGAAATATATTAATTGACGGAATCATATTTGAAATTCTTTTCGTTTTATTCCGTCTATCATTTTTCAAAAATCTGGAACGGAAAAAGAGCATGGAAACAATTTTAACAGAAAATAAATTATATATAGCGCTTTACGCGCGAGCGATTAAATCAATAAGAGTCGAAGAGCTTCACATTATTTGTTGTCGAAAATATTACGCAACAGATGCATTATTTTATTTCTCCCACCAAAATGCAGCAAATATAATCTTAATATACTTTATTCGAACATATAAAACGTAAATTTTTATATGATTTGATCGAATTGAAAATGAATAAAAATTCTTGAGTTTTAGTGTAATTCCGTCAATTAATACATACATGTATATACATCTATGTGTGCGTGCGTGTGTGTATATAACATATATTTATATTATAATTATATACAAGGGTGTCTCATTTTAAATAACGACCTCAAATAATTTGCAATTAACAATTACATACTTTTTCTTTAAAACAACTATGTGTTTTTTTACACCAATTGATTCCTCTCATTATTTTGCACATAAAAGTATTAAGGCAAGATAATCGAAAAAATGAATATTTTACTAGATATATTACGGTTTATGTAAAATTAAGAAATGATTTCAAGCCTCATATCTCGGAAAATACTTAATGAAAACTAATTTAATTATAGTGTTTTGGAAAGCTCTTGAGATGAGCTACAAGAATGTGCAAAAATATATAGAGTGTTCCATTTAAAAAAATTGAAGTGATCTTCACGTGACCTTCAAATGACTCTTCAAGGTCAAACCAATGATACTATCTTATGACCCTCTTGAAACCATACAACTTTTGTCTGAAACATTTTTCTGTAAAACGTATTATTCGGGAGATATTTGAGGTCGTTATTTAAAATGGTACACCCTGTATATATATATATATATATATATATATATATATATATATATATTTGAAATTATAATATATAATATATAATTATTATATAAATATATATAATTATATATAATATATAATTATTATATTATATATATAATTGTATATCATATATTGTATAAATATATAAATATATATATTTATACAATATATAATAAATATGATGGGTATCTTGCTTCTCTGTGTATCTAATTGTATTACTTTTATATTTACGTGTACAATGCTTGTCACATTTTCGTTGTTCTCTTTTTACGTTCGATATATTAACATTCAATTAGTTGAGTAAGTTATTCTCTCTATCGCTTATATTGACGATTCTTATCACCTCGAAGACGATATATGTATACTACGACGACTGTTAAATTCGCTCTGCGTGCGCGTGGCATAGAAACGGTTTAGCAACTTGGTCCTCTTTAATTGGGAGTTTTTATAATAACGTGCGACAGCGCTCCTTCTATCTCATTCGTACATTATTGTTGCTTGCATGTTACTTCTCTATCGGATGCTCCTCTCTTTACATTCGACTTGATACATGTATATATAATATCATTTGTCTTATCATAAAAAAGGTTCGACTGTAAAGGATCAGATCCATATAAATGCGAATAATTGCTCTTGCTTCATATTTTGATACAGTAAGATCGAAGAAAATGTTTTCATACAATTTATGTATAATTATGAATATATATCAATCCTTATCTGGGCAATATTGACTTATCAAATTCACAAAATAAACTTATTCCTTTTCTAAAATAAATTTCCATTAAAATATAGAATTTTATAAAATTAATATAGAATATAGAATTTTATAAAATTAACATAGAATATAGAATTTTATAAAATTCTATATTATTTTTTTAATTGTTTAAAAACAAATATATATATATATATATATATATATATATATATATATATATGGAGAGAGATGACTGAAATATTTTATATAAAAAATATTGTATATATAAAATTAACAAAATATATTTTTATTTTATACAATATTTTTATAAGTGGCTGTTTTAGTTTAGGTTGCTCAGATAAGGATTAATGCGTCTGATGTCTTCATATTGTTTGTCTAAAACGAAAAAGTTCCAAGACGAATGCGCCCAATTTGCGAGGTTACTGTTGTTTTCATTCAGACCCGATACACGTAATACAGAAGAACTTTGCCCAGACGTGAGAAACGTATAAGGCATGATCGTCCTGGAGCCTGGCTTAAATCATATCTGTGTATCTTTCTCTTTTTAAATAGCAATAGCTGTGCCCATCTATCTTGCGCTTACGAGTATCAGTTCTGTGACTTTTGCTCATCCTTTCGACAAATTCTATTGCAATAGGGAATGTTCTTTTCTTGCTCTATTTCTTTCATTGAATGTTTCGCGTCGATGAGTATCGATTTTGTGGCAAGATTTCGTGGACGCATTTTCATTTGCGTTATAGCTTGATTAAATTCACATAAAATAGAGATCGATGATAATAAATAAATATTTCTATTAATAAAACTCCTTTGTAAATTAACAATAATATTAATAATTATTTATATACAAATAATACAAAGATAATGAAAGATCTCAATATTTTTATTTCTCTAGTGTTTAATTTATAATTTATAATTTATTATTCTAACTCACTATTTTAATTTACTATTTATTATTTATAATTTATTCTTTCTTTAATATTAATATAATTCTATGATTTATTTTTCCTTTAACGTTTATTTACAAAAAGATAATAACTCTGATAAATCGTAAAGAGATCGATAATGCATTTTGTTATGAACGAAAATTTGTCAGTCATCTCGCGGGTTTCATTCGCAAATTTCAAATTGAGAAAATTATTATGTTACCAGCGAGTACAAATACGTACGCGAAATATGGTACACGAAATCATGCCACGAAACATCGTTTCACTTCTTGTCACCCTTCTTCGCTGCGATACTAAAACTACTGTAAACTGTGCCACGATGTTCACGTACCCTCGATGGAATTCACTTGGGACTCAACTTGGTACGATCTCGCGGATCCTCCCTCACGTTACATCTTTTTCCTATTATTGACTACCGTTATGAGTTACTCTATTAATTATAGATTCGATTGACTGTCGAGTATTGTAATACGGTACAAGAGAGACGAGTGTTTATAGGTAATATCTCAAATATTACGAAAAAACGTGGCCGAGTTGCAGAATTACGTGTGTTTCGTGATTTCCCGTAAGGCTACTAATCTACTTTTTTTGCGAGACGACTTTATACGAGTCGAGATACGAAATATAAGAACAAAATACGAGCCCAATGTCGACGAGTGTGTCTTCTGTAGAAACCCATACAGCACAGAAGCTTTCTGCAACGTTGCTGCAACGTTACAATATTGCTCACTGCAGTGTATTGTTGCAGCAATAATGCAGAGACATTATTTTGTAATATTCTGAATTTTAATGAGGGATCTAGATTATTAAACAAATAATTTGTTCTTTCATCGAGTTTCAGAATATTAAACAGATTTTTCCTAATTGAATGGGTAAATAGGAAATAATTCATTTATTGCACGCATTATAAAATATTCTGGTGTCGAATGTATGTAAAATAATTGTATGTAATATTACTGAGATAAATGTTTAAGAAACATCTAATAAAAACACTAATAGATGTTTTTTTAAAGGCATTTTTTCCTATCTTTCTTAAACATTTTTTAAATATTTTTAAAGTTTATTTATTAAATTTAAAACGGCATTTGTAGCAAAACGCGTTTTAATATTACAAATACGTTGCACCCGTAACATTGCTGCAATATTGCATTGCAATATTTTTACAAGCGGACATTTTACCGTTGCTGCAATATTGCAGCAACATTTTGCAATCTTTCTGCAATGTTGCAATCTTGCAAAGAAATATTTCTGCAATGTTGCTGCAATGTTACAATATTGCTCACTGCAGTGTAATGTTGCAGCGATAATGCAGAGACATTAATTTGTAATATTCTGAATTTTAATGAGGGATCTAGATTATTAAACAAATAATTTGTTTAATAATCTGGATCCTTCATTGGGTTTCAGAATATTAAACAGATTTTTCTTAATTGAATGGGTAAATAGGAAATAATTCATTTATTGCACGCATTAAAATATTCTGGTGTCGAATGTATGTAAAATAATTGTAATATAATTGTTGAGATAAATATTTAAGAAACATCTAATAAAAACACTAATAGATGTTTTTTTAAAAGTATTTCTTCCTATCTTTCTTAAACATTTTTTTTTATATTTTTAAAGTTTATTTATTAAATTTAAAACGGCATGTGTGGCAAAACGCGTTTTAATATTACAAATACGTTGCATCGTAATTGCTGCAATATTGCATTGCAATATTTCTACAAGCGGACATTTTATCATTGCTGCAATATTGCAGCAACATTTTGCAACCTTTCTGCAATGTTGCAATCTTGCAAAGAAATATTTCTGCAATATTTCTGTGCCGTATGGGAAATAGATGAATTAAAAGTTCGCTTAAGGAAAATTTCAATTTCTGTAAAACTTCTATCATTTCATCATCATATTGCAAGAAAAAGATCCAACCTGCGATAGATACATCGATAATACGATCAATGCACGATAAGCAAATTAAAGACGAATAATCGCTTATGTTTCCCAGGTCAATTATTTTATCGTATCCGCGTTATTATATTAATTTCGTTGCTTCGTTCAATTATTATTGCATTAATAATGTCGTGAATTTTTATTCCACGTATATTTCTCTCATATCTTATTTTTACATTTCGGTGCATCTCGACGTTACCTGCCCGTCGCGTTTTCGAGAGGAAGGAAGAAAATGAATCGTAGATGACTTCTCCTCCCGTTTATCGCTGCATATTTCTACGACGAAAAAAGCGATCGAGGTCTACTTGGTGTTGATACTTTTGTACTAACTAAAATCACTAAATCTCTCTCTTTCTCTCGCTTACTGGGCGCTAATCTCGTTAACGATAAGCGTGTACGCCACGCGTTTAATTAATTAAGTTCGATCAAACCCACCCGCTATCTTACAATCGCTCGTAAAATTTTTCGTACCAAAATATGTTATATTAGAAACGCTTTAAGGACGTGCGCGTGGAGAAATGGGGGAGAAAAAAGTAAGTAGGGGTTTTAAAATATACGTCGAGAGAGAAAATAAGCGTCACTTTTCCTTCTCGCTTATACCGCCTTAGGCAACTAACAAGACTTGTAAGATAAAAGGGATGTAATTCAAGCGCAACTTGTTGACTAGATCGTAAGTACTTTTTCTTCTCTCCTTATAATTCCACCCTCCTGCTCCTCCCTCTGCTTCCCCCCCTTTTGGTCATATCTTTAGTATGACGTTGCGAATTGCATCGTCTATAAAACGCACTCATACGCGATTCACCCTTTTCATTCTTCCTGCTCGAAATGCAAAAAAATATCTCTCAAATATAATATCTCTTTATCTATATTTCAGTTTCAGTGTATCGTGTGCTACATACGCGATTTTTTATGATATTGCTAAAAGATAGGAATCGCGTTCTTCTCGTAAAAATAATTGTATGACTAGATACAGCGAATCTCGAAACTTTATAAAATAAAACAAATAAATTGAGCAATAATTCCTATTAATACTAAGGATGTAAATATTATTCGATTTCTTATATATAAATCGATTTCTACACATATATAATATTATATAAATAAAAATAAATTATATAAATAATATACACGGCGTCAAAAATGTCTGGACACGGTCGAATATCTCGATAAGGAAGAATTTTATTAGAAAATGTTTCAGACAAAAGTTGTATGGCTTCGAGGGGGGCATAAGATGGTGCCATTAATTTGACCTTGAAGAGTCACCTGAAGATCACGTGAAGGTCATCTCCAACTTTTTAAATGGGACACCCTATATACTTTTACATATTCTTGTAGCTCGAGAGTTTTCCAAAACTCTATAATTAAGTTAGTTTTCATTAAGTACTATTCATTAACTTTCCGAGTTATGAGGTTTGAAATCATTTTTTAATTTTACATAAACCGTAAGATATCTTGTATACAACTTGTATACAACTTTTGTCTGAAACACTTTCTAGTAAAACTCTTCCTTATCGAGATATTCGACCGTGTCCAGACTTTTTTGACACCGTGTATGTAACAAAACATATAATAAAAACAAATTGCTAATATCAATGTATCAATGACTTTATTCGTAGGAACTCTGGTAATAATATACGTGCGATGAGAAAAAAATCTTCGTTAAAAAAAGAAATTTCTTCATCAAGTATTAAAAGTTTAAAATAAAAGATATGAAAGATATATAATATTTCAATGTCCTATAAAAATAACTTGCAATATATAATTATTTCATCGATGGATTGAAGAGAAATCCGCCACGTGTGGGATGTATCTCTTTTGCGGATGTAAAAAAAAATATCGATAAACTTGAAACGCGAAACATTACAATTGCTTGCGCTTTTAACAACCGAGGAAATGATGTGTTCCATAATTCAGGGTAGCAGTACGACCGACCCTTTTACCACCGAATGGTCATTTCTGCATTCAACAGGTGGTCCAGTTTACGTGAAATGTTGATGAAAACTTTCCACGAGTACTCGCGCGTGCGTTACGTTAAGGAGATCCTGGTAAAAATCGCGCAGGAGTGCACTATTAAACGCGCAAACGACCTTAAATTATCAGGTGCCATCAGATGCTATCGTTGTATTCGAAGTACTTTTATGAAAAAAAAAAATATATATATATATATATATATATATATATATATATATATATAATAACTTATAATGATAATTAAATTTGCGATAGCTTCAACAGCGTCGGAGTCTACTCTCTAAAAGTGAATCAGTGAAAATATCACTAATTTAAACAGTAAAATAAGATTTCACTGAGAATCAGGGAGTATTTTTCTGATTTTCAGTGGAAACGCTTATTTTTTTGTTATTTTATCTTATATCTCACTGATTATGGTCAGTTAAAATAAAATTCACTGTAAAATCAGTAAATTTCACTGTAAAACCAGTAATCGCTAGTTCGTTCATTTACAGCTACGATCGCTATCTCTCTCGTATTTAATTTTAATTATAAGAATTATATAAAGTTTGCAAAGAGCGACATTTAAAATTAGAAGTATTACTTCGATTTAATTTCTGATACAATCTCATAGAGAGGCTTCAGATATTAAATCGATCTTTATAAGCCGGACAAATAAATGTCTGGCGACTTAATGAAAATTATTCGTTATCTATTTAAAATAACAAGTTTAATATGCATGTAATATAAATAAAATAAAATTTTTAATATAATAAATATTTAGTAAATATAAATAAAATTTTTAATTTCATATGAAATAGATAGAGAGAATTATAATTTAATATTACCGACAATAACGAAAGAAATATTACTGATATTGAGAAATATTACCGATTGAAACAGTCAAAATTATTAACTGATTCTTTCAATAAAATATCACTGATTTACAGTGCTATACTTATAACTGCTGTAATCAGTGACCATTTACTGTTTTTCAGTGATACACTGATTCACTGATTCACTTTTAGAGAGCAATTTTAATTGCACGTTTTGAGATCATCTTTTTAATAAATGAGATTAACAGAGATATTTTTTCGTTTGAGTGAAAATAAAAAATTTTCTTCGAGTTTTTGAGGAAAAGAAAAAAGTAACGAGTAAAACTTCCCTCGTCGAGCAAAGATGAATGAAAAAAGTGCTTCTTTAAAGCTACGTAAGAAACTTATTGCACTATTTTTCGCAATCGACTTTATCGCTGCTCATTCCGAGAGAGCATCTCGATTCGTCGTTCTTGCGAATTCACGAAATGAGATGGGGTATCTGCTATCATATCGATCTTCGGCGCGAGAGGATGCCCAAACATATTGAAATATTGATATCGCTTTACATCGGGACATCCTTACGCGGCAGACTCGCCTAAAAATAACTAGCGAATCAGAATACAGATCTTTTCGCTGATGGAAAAGAAGTTTCTCTGTGCATCGAAGAAAGAGATAGTCGGCGAGTTTCTTTTTTATTACGCTCTCTGACGCTTTATTCGGGAAATAGCCATTTGGAGAAATCAAACATAAAGTTCGTTTCGTTTTTTTACGAAGGAATTGAAGTTTATTATAGGCGAAACTTTATCGGAAAATGTAGCCGGTAACGATTGAAAAATTAATGATTCCATCGATTCTCGTTAGCCAAAGTATTTGTTTGTTAAAAATACGCGGAGCTCTCTTCTCGATCTTCCGGCGTCAAGGAGAAGGAGAGAATCGGGAAAATGATCTTAAAAATAGAAGCGAGCGAAATATGAGAGAAGCGAGGCGCGGTGAAATATTCAGAGAAACTTCTTTCCTCTCCACGAATGGAGGAGACGAGCGCGAGATTCAGAGACGCCGATATGTCAATTACCTTCTCGTCCTCGTTCCCAGTAGCAGCCGCTGAGATTTTTGTCGCCTTTCGCCCATCCCGCGACGTTTAAAGCCGACGAGTAAATCGAATTACTTTGCGCTTACCGAGAGATACCCGTTGAAATTGGATGTTACCGGAGATTCGACGTCTGATCGTCGTCTGCGATGCACAAAAGAGCTGAAGCTCTTCTTGACAGTGACAGCAAGTCATTAGCCCGTTCTGCAATTTTGAGTAAAATCTTATCGACTAATTGGAAGCTGTCTCTTTCTCTTCTCTCTCTCTCTCTCTCTCTCTCTCTGTCTTTTGCCACTTCACGTATTCTCCAATCCGAACCAATCCAATCTCTCTGGACTTAGCGGAGAGCAGAGCTCTCGTTACGACAAATTTCGAGACGCTTGGATCTCGAGAACGCGTTTAATCGCGCTAATATCCTCTCTCGAGAAAAAAAAGTAGAAAATTTTACTAAAGAAAGGAGAAAGAGAGAGAAAGAGAGAGAGAGAGAGAGAGAGAGAGAAATTTTGATACATCGACAAATGAGAAAATAAAATTTAGATGCATCAAAAATTTCCATTCTCATCAAATTGGGACGCAATGAAAAAATATCCAATCAATTTGGGTTTCAATAAAAGTGCCAATAGTATAAACAAAGAATGTCACAACTCGCGATACTTTCAAATCACAATTTCTTAGGGATGTTTTGTATGTACAATTCCAGCAAAAAGTAGTTGAAAATCAATATTGACGAATATATCCACTTTTGGTGTATTTTGAGTAAGAAATTGTGTGGAATATTACAATTTGATCTTGTCTACAGTGCAGAGATGTATTTTTTAATATTTATTGCGTTTTTACTAAAATATTCCGAATTTTGTGAATCGAAATGATTAACTTTTGGCAGAAAATTTCGCCTTGTGACAGATACATGGCTAACTTCATTGAATTATATTTAATATCTTTTTAACCAGTTAGTACTTGTATAATATTATTTGATCAAATAATATTTTCTGTGTATCTAAATTTTTGCAACTTTTAAACAAATTCTGAATATTATTTCCATGTGTTTTTGTCATTTGAATCGACGTGGTTATACGTTTCCCATAAGAACACATGTTAATCCAGTGCAAATTAAAATCCTTGTAACTTGTGAACGCTTTAGTGAATCGACTTAAAAATTGTACTGAAGATTCTAAACATGTAAGGACATTCTGTACAATTTTCATTAAATTCTCAATATTTTGAAAATAGGTATAAAATATCCTTATGGATGTTTTGTACAATCCCAGCAAAAAGTAGCTGAAAATCAATATTGACGAATATATCCATTTTTGGTGTATTTTGAGTAAGAAATTGTGTGGAATATTACAATTTGATCTTGTCTACAGTGCAGAGATGTATTTTTTAATATTTATTGCGTTTTTACTAAAATATTCCGAATTTTGTGAATCGAAATGATTAACTTTTGGCAGAAAATTTCGCCTTGTGACAGATACATGGCTAACTTCATTGAATTATATTTAATATCTTTTTAATCAGTTAGTATTTGTATAATATTATTTGATCAAATATTTTCTGTGTATCTAAATTTTTGCAACTTTTAAACAAATTCTGAATATTATTTCCATGTGTTTTTGTCATTTGAATCGACGCGGTTATACATTTCCCATAAAAACACATGTTAATTCGGTGCAAATTAAAATCCTTGTAACTTGTGAACGGTTTAGTGAATCGATTTAAAAATTGTACTGAAGACTCTAAACACATGTAAGGACATTCTGCACAATTTTCATTAAATTCTCAATTTTGAAAATACAAAACATTCTTAAGTTAAAATAACTCATTCGTCGTATGTTACTTATTGACTAAAAGTGTTAAACAATTAACACAATACTTCACATTTATTTTTGTTATTGTGACTTTAAGTGTAATGTAAAAATAACATACAAATTAATTAAAAATTACATGAAAAAATAGTTACAGAAATTCGTAAGAATTTTGTAGGACATTAACTTATAATAGTAATTATTTTAACTTAAATTATTTGTAATAGAAACATTTGACTTTAATTTTGATTATTTTGTATGTTAAAGTTCAAGATTATTTGAAGATTTACTTTAACTTTTCTTAGAATGTTAAACTAGACATGTGTTTTTTGTCATTGAATCGACGTTGTTATACGTTTCCTATAAAAACACATGTTAATTCGGAGCAAATTAAAATCCTTATAACTTGTGAGCGCTTTAGTGAATCGATTTAAAAATTATACTGAAGACTCTAAACACATGTAAGGACATTCTGCACAATTTTCATAAAATTCTCAATATTTTGAAAATAGGTACAAAACATCCTTAAGAAATTCGAAGATGAAAGAAACATAACTTGCTGTTATTATTGATAAATAACAATCCAATTCGATTGCTGATTCGAAACAATCGAAACCAATCGCATCCGTACGATGATGAGAGGACTGCAGCGTATGTTTATATGTGTCTATGTCTGTGTTCATCTTCCCTTTCTGTCCCTTTCGGTCTATGAATGGATGCAAAGGTGTGTATTTGTGCGGAGCAGCACTGTATTTCCTCTTTCTACAGCCGGTCAACGCTACAATCTTCTATTTACGTCGTGCACGACCGGCTGCAAATTGCGAATTGATCGGTTGGCACGGGCGCGCTATTAGGTCTAAATACGAGAACAACAGTCGCGATCGATCGCGGGATTGTCGCGGTAAATTAAAGTGCATAACTCACGAACGTGAAAACGCAAAGTTGCTCGCGACGCGCGCAAGCTGAGAGAGTTTTTGAGTAACGACGAACAAATAAAAAAAAATCCTCGTCAATTTTCAAGAAAAAAAAAATGGCGATTCCACAAAGTCGGAAAACCTACCTATCTATAATCGCCGTCCACGGTCGCCCCCGACATCCCGATCACGTCCTATGACGGCGCGTCGACGTCGTAGCTGCCATCGCTCTCGTTCTCGCGCTGGCACGCCGACTCCAGGTGCTTGTTCAAGTAAGACTTGAGGGCGAACGACTTGTGACACTTGTGGCACTCGTAGTTCTTGTCGGCCGAGTGAGTCTGCATATGGGCCCGTAGGTTCGAGCGGTCGGCGAACGCCTTGCCGCAGTGGGCGCATCCGTATGGCTTCTCGCCGGTGTGGCTGCGCAGATGACCCTGCAGCAGCCAGGGTCGCGAGAACATCTTGCCGCATACGCCGCAGCTGTGTGTGAGCTTGTGCGTGAGCACGTGCATCGCCAGGGCGGGCATGCTGACGTACGCCTTGCCGCAGTGGATGCACTTCTTGGCCGATTGCGAGTCGATGCTGCGATGCGTCTGCTTGTGCCGCGACAGATTCGACGAGGTCGCGTATTGCTTGCCTGTTGGATGAAGAAAAGAAAGGGTGCGGGTTGACTCGGAGGAATATTCACGCTATTCACACTATTCATGATCCGTTAGATTGGGTATCTCGGGATCGTGGTATCCATATGATATTCATCAACCCTCATCAAAAATTGAGTATTAAATTACTATAAACAATTTTACATAAATTTATAAATATATACCCAAACAGCACAAAATGGCCGAAAGATGTCTAAAGGACTTTAAGATGTCTGTAAGACACCTTTTTGATGTCTTTTGGACATGTGTGCTGTCTGGGTAATATTACATATTAAAATATATTATTACGTATATGATATTATGTATGATGCAGTAGGATAAAGGGACAAGAAATTCCTGGTTATTTAAAGAAGAGATGGAGAGAAAATAGGCAGAAAGTGGCGAAATAGATTAGGAAATGGTGTGAATAAAAAGTGGTAGAGTTGAAAGGAGGAAGAAGAGAGGATATGTAGGATATGTGGGATAGAGAGTGAAACGTGAAAACATGTATGGGAAAGGTTAGGTTAGGGATAGCAAGAAATGGTGAGACAGATTTTGACAGAGGGAAGAGAGAGAAGGGTTGAAAGGGTTGAAGAGAATAAGAAGGGAAAATGAGTAGGAGAGGGAATTGTGTAGTGAATATGAGAGATGAGAAGAAAAGAAATGAGAATTATTAAGAAATATTAAGAGAAATATTAAGAAATAATAGAACAATAAATTAAGAAATAATAGAACAATAAATATTATAAAAAATTAAAAAATAATAGAACAGTAAATTAAGAAATAATAAAACAATAAATTTATATTACAAGTACTCTCTAAAAGTGAATCAGTGTATTATCACTGAAAAACAGTAAATGGTCACTGATTACAGCAGTTATAAGTATAGCACTGTAAATCAGTGATCTTATTGAAAGAACCAGTTAATTATTTTGACTGTTTCAATCAGTAATATTTCTCAATATCAGTAATATTTCTTTCGTTATTGTCAGTAATATTAAACTATAATTCATCTCTCAATTTATTTCATATGAAATTAAAAATTTTATTTATATTTACTAAATATTTATGATATTAAAAATTTTATTTATATTTACTAAATATTTATTATATTAAAAATTTTATTTTATTTATATTACATGCATATTAAACTTGTTATTTTAAATAAATAACGAACGAATAATTTTCATTAAGTCGCCAGACATTTATTTGTTCGACTTATAAAGATCGATTTAATATCTGAAGCTTTTCTATGAGATTGTATCAAAAATCGAAATAATACTTCTAATTTTAAATGTCGCTCTTTGCAAACTTTGTATAATTCTTATAATTAAAATTAAATACGAGAGAGATAGCGATCGTAGCGGTAAATGAACGAACTAGCGATTACTGGTTTTACAGTGAAATTTACTGATTTTACAGTGAATTTTATTTTAACTGACCATAATCAGTGAGATATAAAATAAAATAACAAAAAAATAAGCGTTTCCATTGAAAATCAGTAAAATACTCACTGATTCTCAGTGAAATCTTATTTTACTGTTTAAATTAGTGATATTTTCACTGATTCACTTTTAGAGAGTAAGTGTTAAAATATTTGTTCAAAGTTTTAAAAAATGGACAAAACGAAAATTATCAAATCAATCAATTAAAATCAAAGGCTGAGAGAGGGGGGGGAGAGGGGAGAGAGAGAGAGAGAGAGAGAGAGAGAGAGAGAGAGAGAGAGAGAAGTAGAATATATTGCAATTGAGATTAATCTACTTTATCCCCAATTTATATCTACACTCACCGCACTCGCAGCACATATAACGTCCGGTCTTGGAGGTCTCGGGTGTCTCGATCGGTTCTGTCTCCTGATTCTTCTGCACTGGGGGCGCCTTCTTGTTTTTCGATCTGCCGTCTGAGACAAGCAACGTGTCATACGTATAACTAGCCGGTTTCACCCCTTCCGTCTGCTCGGTGATGGTCTGCACCTCCTTGTCCCTTTGCGTCGGCTGCGAGTTTGGGTTGCTGTTTTCAATGTCGCTACTACACTCGGAAGTTGGTGGCGTCAACGGCGGCGTCGCTTCGATCTGTTGCAACGGTTGTTGCTGCGATTGTTGCTGTTGCTGCTGCTGCGGGGGCAGTGGCGGCGGCTGATGCTGCGGTTGTTGAGCGACGATCGACGTGCACGGTATGGTGGACGTGCTATACGTGAGCAGAATCTCCTGTACCGGCGACAAAGGTATGAAGACGCTGCCCGAGGGTGGTACGATGGTCGCACTGGGCTCGTAGATGATGCCGGCGGCCGCGGCAGGCTGTTGCTGCTGCTGTTGCTGTTGCTGATGATGATGATGGCCGTAGATGGTCGAGCCAGCTAGATCGATCGTATTCACCTGATAAATCGGTTGCTCAGCAGGTTGATAGACCGTCATCTCCTGGACGTCGCTCGCCGGCGCCTCGATCACGCTCTGAGGACCGATGGCGACGCTCGGCGGTGGCAAGGGTGGCAGCGATCGCGACAGCTCGAGAAGATCGTGCGCCGCCTCCGTCTCCGCCGCGGAGCGATCCTTGAACATGGAGGACACGTGGCTGGGCATAAGCACGCCGCAGGACGCGGGCGCGAGTCGTATCCTGAAGTCGTTGGCTGTCCTCGAGTGCTCCGGAGTGTCTTCCAGATGATAGGACGTCGCCGACGTGCTGGAGATGGCGGAAGACGATTCTCCGACGGAAGTTGGATGATACAGCATCGCGATGGACGTCGTCGCGATCGCGGCCTCGGGCCTGCCAGAGGACGTTCGCACGACGCTCGGCGAAGGTAAGGATGGGACGACCGTCGTCATCGCTGTCATTTTCTCAACGGGAGAGACGATCGATTCGGTCGGCGATGGAGTCATCGGAGACGTGCATGATGGCACGGTGATCATGGTGGTCGTCTCCATTCGCGTTGTCATCGAGCAATCTGTTGCGGATATTGCATCTGTGGAAATAACGGATAACGATGATGGTGATGATGACGATGATGATGACGATGTCGTGGTCGCTGTTGATGTGGTCCTTGCGTCCGCATCGCTCGATGCTTCTTCCTTCAAGGACTTAGCATCGGGCACGGCGGAAACCATGGGTTGCGTATCGGGACATTCTGTAGGAATTAAAAAGATTAAATTTGCGCGCACTGAGAAAAATCGGTTGATTGTAGCAACAAGACGTATATCCCATCCCATATAGCATGCATATCCAAAAGATGTCCAGAAGGTATCCAGAAGATCTTTGAGCGATTAGACATGTTCAGGATGTCCTGTTAATGTCTTTTGGACGTAGGATGCTATATGGGTATGATTGAAGGCATTTTGGTTAAATCAAACAAGAATTTCTAGTTATCATGATAAAACTCGATTTTTTATAACTAGAATGTTTAATAGATTTTACTATAAGGATTTGGTTATTTTCTGGTCGGATCTATAAAATTTCTTGCTGCTTTAATTTCTTTGTTTACCGCTAGGCGGCGAGTCAATCTTAACTTAACTCGTATTCAATATTTACCATAAAATGTATATAGGGTGGCCCTGAACGTTCCAGCCAGATTTTGAGATCTTATAGGAAATTTAATTCTGAAGAAAAAATTTCCAATAAACATGGGAAAAATGCTTCCTTAAGAAGTTATCGCTTAAAAACCTCTGATGAAGGAAGAGCAAAAGGTAAAAAGAAAATTAAATAAAAAGAAAATGAAACTAAATAAATTTCTTGAAAAACGTCTTTATTCATTTTCTACTATTACGTGCTATTACTAAAATATTAGTTAAAAAAAAATTATTTTATTTTTATGATAGAAAAAAATTTTTATTTTTTATTTTTATCGTTTTTTTCAAGAAATTTATTTAGTTTCATTTTCTTTTTATTTCATTTTCTTTTCACCTTTTGCTCTTCCTTCATCAGAGGTTTTTGAACGATAACTTCTTAAGAAGCATTTTTCGACCAATGCTTATAAGAAATTTTTTGTTCAGAATTAAATTTCCTATAAGATCTCAAAGTCTGGCTGGAAGTTCGGGGCCACCCTGTATAAAGAACTAGTATTAACATTAAATCCAAAGTATATTTTTTTTCTCTTACGAGCAGTAGTGTCAGAAAGAGGACGCTAGCTCTCTGACTGTGTGTGTTTGAGCTGCATCTTCTTCTTGCATCACTGTTTATTAATTTAATTTCTAACAAACTGAATTTAAAATAATTTATTCAATAATCTGGATTGAATTTATCCAATAATCTTGTTGGAATTCAGAATGTTAAACAGACTTTTGAGATTAGATGGAAAAAGTTTTAGACTTGATGACGAGTTTAGTATTATTAAGAAAATTTGGTAAATTTAAGAGGAAGAAATTAATCAGATTCATCTGGTAATTCCTACAAGAATTCTGGTTCGTCCATTTTCCAACAGACATACTGGTTGAATCTACCAGAATTCTAATTAATGCAACCAGATTTTTTTCTCAGTGCGTTCGTGATAATTATAGTTATCGCGTGAATCGTATAAGAGAGAAGGATAATATACATAATATATAAGCTGATCGATTTAAATCGGATCGTATTATTGCGAACCGTCTTTGTTCGCCACGGAGGTGTAATCTCGATTTTTTTGCTTCCGTTTGACTTTTTAATCGAGATTTGACGACGCCATGGACTTTTAAATGGGATAAGAAAAATATCCGATTCTCGTTACCGGCGCGATAGCAAAGAGTGTCGAATCTCGATGATGGCAGCAGGAAGTGCAACGATAGGGGGGTAGAAGAGGGGAGGAAAATGTGGGTTGCACAATATACGGATTGCGGACGTGGTGAAAGAGAGGAGGGGAGGGGAAGTGGGAGAAAGGTAGCGAGGGATTATAACGGCAAATATGTTAGAAACGAGGTCAAAGGGGTTGGCAGCAGAGAACCAAGAAGGTCGCTCGGAGAGTAAGCGGATATAAAATTTCGCGATAACTCGGTTATGAAAGTGCACGTTTCGTTTTAAGAGCAACCGACTTCCTTACTCCACCAATGTCGCCAGGCCGATCCGTTTTAATATTTCTGCGTCGTTGTTTGTTTCTGCATGTTAGGTGTTCAGGAGCGAGATAAATTTCTATCGCGATCACGAAGAGTTCGCCAACGGATCGACGTTCGCTATGAATTATTATGCGAATGTATCGTAGGTGTCCTACCCTTTTCGCGTCGTATATTACTGTTTCTCCGTTCGTGCCGTATATCAACCTAGGATACATGCAAAAGTTTTGCGAATACACATCCCGATGTATCATACAGGTATTGATATTCTACTGTAAAGAGAGATATGAGATTATAAAAGTTGTATATTTTTTTTATATACATATATATCTTTATATTAAGAAAATTCTTTATATAAGAAAGATAAACAATCATAAGCTATATGAGTCAAATCTTTTTAAAGAACATAATTCGAAGGACTGTGATCAGTAAAAATAATAAAATATTAATAATTATATTATTAGGTTTATTAAAATTAAGCTAATATAATGTAAGAAAGGCGGGCGTTTCGGCCCTTTTTTGAGGTCATCTTCAGTGCAAAAATAACTAAAAACTAAGTCAGCGAAAGACTTGATGCATTACGGTCAAAATTAAATTCTTCAAATAAGAAGATTATAAAAAGATTCTCTAACGCAACGGTCAATGATAAATCGTCTAGTCACGTTTCTCTATAGCTAAAAGACATAGAGGTCCGAGAATTAATAGATAAAAACTATAAATTAAAAATAAAATTGAACGCAACCAAGTAATGATGAAATTAACAAGAAACTTACAGAAATGATCGAAATACAAAAATATACATGAAAATCACAATTAAATTAAAGTAATTATCCAAAATAATCGTTGATAAATAATGTGATTAATGATAATGTGATATGTTGTTTATGACCGAGAAGAGAAAATAATGCAGGGAGTACAATGATTTCTAATATTATGAAAATACACACAAGAAAATAGAGATTTATATAAAGGAAACAGAATTATAATCAAAACATTCAATATTAGGAAGCTGATTTACTGCAGATATATAATTACGATGTAGGCATTCCTTGTCAGTTTTTAAATTAAGGCTATTATCCTGTCCTTTTATGAACAACATTTCAGAAATTAATCTTTTATTATAAAATGGTTCGTTCTAGAACCATGACATCATCAAGATTCTTTATATTAATATCGTAGAATATTAGTTTTTTACTATTTTATATTCTTTTTTTTACTATTTTATATACCTATATTAAGGAAGGGAATAGGAAAATTATTAAATTAAGGTTTGCGATTCCCTCTTTCTTCATATCCACATAAAAATTAGGAAATTATTTCTTCGGAACAAAAATGAATTCAGGTTACTAAACTGATTCAAAAATAGAGCAAACAAATTAAAAAATTAATTTCCATGATATTTCATATGATCATATAATTACAGAAATATATATGATGCCTAAAATTACATCAAGAACCATAAAAGTGCAGGAAACTTTATTCTTAGCTCAATAATTTTACTATTTGCTCAAAAATCAATATACAACAATATACATGGAAAATCATAATTAAATTAAAGTAATTATCCAAAATAATCGTTGATAATAGTGTGATTAATGATAATGTGATATGTTGTATATGATCGAGGAGAGAAAATAATGCAGGGATTACAATGATTTCTAATATTATGAAAATAGGGATTTATATAAAGGAAACAGAATTATAGTCAAAACATTAAATATTAGGAAGCTGATTTACTGCAGATATATAATTACGATGTAGGCATTCCTTGTCAATTTGTAAATTAAGGCTATTAGCCTATCCTTTTATGAACAACATTTCAGAAATTAATCTTTTATTATAAAATGATTCGTTATCTAGATTAATGATCGTTATCATGATATTATCAAGATTCTTTATATTATTATCGAAGAATATTAGTATATTCTTTTTTACTATACTGTATACCTATATTAAAGAAGGGAATAGGAAAATTATTAAATTAAGATTTGCGATTCCCTCTTTCTTCATATCCGCATAAAAATTAGGAAATTATTTCTTCGGAATAAAAATGAATTCAGGTTGCTAAACTGATTCAAAAATAGAGCAAACAAATTAAAAAATTAATTTCCATGATATTTCATATGATCATATAATTACAGAAATATATATGATATCTAAAATTACATCAAAAACCATAAAAGTGCAGGAAACTTTATTCTTAACTCAATAACTTTACTATTTGCTCAAAAATCAATATACACTTCTATGATTCTCGATGTAATTTTAGACATCGTAATACGATAAAAATATCATCGCGATTAATTTTTTTAATAACTCTATCTTCGCATCGTTCAGCACGATTTCAATAAAAGACTCGCTGCACTTTGAACGTTTCCGCTAATTCCGAATTACTGTTGCAGCGCTCGAAACTCCGTCGTCTCTTTTGTGCCGACAATGTGCTATAACACGCGCATTGCCATTACGATGATTCTGAGCGTCGCCTTTGTAACTGCATTTACTGTCTCGGCAAGTTTCGCATGCCATTTTCGTACGAAGAGAGTTTACGGATGCGCATGTACAAGTAGTAATACGCCACGGGGAATTCCACGGACAATTAAGGTCGTTTCGTTGCGACCAGGCAACGCGCATTGTCGGGAATTACGTGGTGCGCGCAGCGGCGTGTGCCATTATCGCTTGATAATTCGATACAAACGGGCTGGCGCGTTTATACGCGTCCAATGAATTTCACCAAGTATCACTAAAGTACTAAAACAATCGTCGGAGTACGAAAAAAAGAAGTAACTATCGCGTTTTTTAAATATTTTCCAAAAAAAGAGAGAGAGAGAGAAATTATTTTTTGCAAAAGATAAATATTAATATATATTTATCTAATAATTCATATAATAATTCATATAATATAAATACAACATTATATATTTATAATTAATGTAATATAAATTTACAGGGTGTCACTTAATTGGCGCCCTATATTTATATAGCGATATTCCTCGTGGAAAACTGAGTCGAAAAGTCCTGAACCATTTTTTTCTATAATGCTTAATAAAGCGGTAATTATTGAGTAAAGTTGCGCCAATAAGCACCGACCTTTAGCCGCCTTGACGAAATTTTCTTTAAGGAAACGCTTTTAACGGAAGAAATATGATTTTTAATGCAAAATAAAGTTTTTCGCATTATAGAAGAGAAAAATGGTTCAAAAAAATGGTTTCAAATTTTTTTCATTATAGAAAAAAATGATTCAGGACTTTTCGACTCGGTTTTCCACGAGGAATATCGCTATATAAATAGTGGGCGCCAATTAAGTGACACCCTGTATATTAATAAATATATATTAATATACTATTTAATAATAATATATAATAATAATATGTTGCGTCTGGACGAAATTGCATGACGAGTTTTTTTATAGTTTTAAATAAATTCTGGTAAATACGCATAATAGATCACATTTTATCAATTTAGATACGTAGGGGAGATTTTGTGTAATTTCATGCAAAACTCAAGAGTGAGAGTCCGCATTTATTTTGGAGACAAACAACAATTACAAATTAACAAATTAAAGTTTATATACGACTGTTTTTTTAATTGAAAAATTTTGTTTAATTTTGTTTAATTGAAAAATTTTTATTTTCACGCGACGAGACAGGGATAAAATATCCATAATTCCGTAGCTATTTTTAAAATAATGTAAACACAAACTGTTTCTAATTAATAAATACAAATAAATTAGTCCAACGTACAAAAATTTTATACACGCCGTTCCTAGTATCAATTTATAACGTCTAAGAAGAGGCATTAAAATTATCAAATTTTAATTTGCTGTATGCCCTAAACTAATGCCATCTTTCACTTGATTTTTTACGATTTTTTACTTAAAAAACAACCTCCCTTACAACATATCTAAGCGACAATAAAATCGATGAGATGTGTTTATTTAATAAATCTTTTTTTTTATTTTTTCATACATAATATCACCATATTTTTTATCAAGTTTAGGATGAAAATTTTTTTTGTCTAATATCAATCGAAAATTGGCACTCGCGGCGACAAAAAAAAATTATGTTTTTATTATTTTTGTATTATTATAATATGTTTTTAATGTTTGTATTATTATAATATGTTTTTAATAAACTAATATTGAAAAAAGAAAGAAGTGCTTCTCTGCGCTCCAACTACCGCGTATTGGCTCTCATGCCATTTTCTTTCTGATTTTTTGATTATTTGAGCCAAGTCTCTAATTATTAAAAAAAAAAATCTCTTGCAAAAAAATAATTATTATTAATTATTAAAATTAATATAATTAATTATTAAAAAATAATTAATTATAATTATCAATAGCGATCGATCACGGATCTCGGGAGAAATATGGTGAAACGCGCGACATACCTTGTGCAACAGGGGGTGCAACGTGCCCCTCAGTGGGTGAGACGAGCAGCTGCATGGTGGTTGGCGATGGCGTGCTCCTTCCGCGACCCCAGCTCTCGAATCCTCTGGCAACGCTGCTTATGTACTTGTTGCACAAGGCCTTCTTTACCATGTAACAACGCGGCATCTTGGCCTCTGATCGTCGTGCACTTCTCACCGGGATTAAAATCGCGGCGTATCGTTCTAAGATCACCAAACAACCGCGTTAGGTAAACAACCCTCTCTCGAGTATCTTCTCCGTCGTCGTTTCTTCGTATCGCGAGAGCGAGTACTTTATTGCAAATATACGTTTCCCTGATGATTTGCCAAGTATCAGTCGCAAAGTATCGATCGTGAGAGAAAGTATCGCGTTTTCCCCTCGCCCCAGGTTGCACTGCTTCCTTACGTAGGTGTTCGATACCCCGTTAATCGTTTTTGCGAAAGCGCCGAGTTTTATCTTCCACCGGACATCGAGATCGATTCCTCAATCGATGCCCCAACTGTCCGTCCCATCCGTGCGCTTCCTCTCAGATCTCCCGAGACACGACATGATCGTCTCGGTGACAGATCGGATTGTCCCTTTTACCCGGAGTTCCCATTAACAAGGAGGAGCGAGAAAACGACGCTGTTCCCTTAGGGAAAATAAAACGCTTAGCTCGGCAAATAATTTGCCCAGATGTATCGCTATTTAATCCTAGACGTCGTTGCACGATTATTCTCAATAGGACTCCTGTGTAAACGCACACATATATATACATATACATATATGTTATAATTACATATGAGGATGAATGGGTGCGAGCGTCCGTGTCTTTATACGCGTGTATATGCATTCATATTAAAATATCTCTCAAGTGAAGCAAAGCTGGGAGGAGCTCCCGATCGAGTCCGAACGGGGGTGAAACTTGTATACGCGACGTGCGTCTCTAGCGCTGAGTCTCAGGTCGTTTGGGGGCGAGATTATATAAGTGGTTGGCTGGCGAGAAGCTTGTGTGCGGCTTGCCTTTGCTTGGTTCCTCGAGATTACCTTGTTTGTAGTATTGCTTTCGTTGTATATATTCACGGGTGGACGATTTACATTCTCTACGACCTCGGTCTCATGCCTGTCTGCGTGTCTCGTCGTTTGTACATCGGTCTATACGGCGCGTTTCTAGCCATGTCTGGTGTCTTTCTCTCTCTCCCTTTCCCTTTTTCCCACCCCCTTCGCTTCACCAGCGCGACTTCGTTATCCCACGTTTCCTCCGGCAGTGCATGCGTCGGCGGAATCCGGGGTTTCCGTCGCCCTAGGGGAATCAAACGTTTCACTCGCCCGGTTGCTCCAGGTGGTACCTCGTCTCGCCGATTCCCGATGACGTCGCTGCCCTGGGACGCGCGTGTTTCGACGATAACATTCTCATCGTGACGATCTAGATCCCCTTGCAACGACGAATGTTTCTGTAAATTGATCAAGAACGACGACGTGTGGAGTCTCCTCGAATTGACTTTCGAAATTGCGATGCGGTTGAAAGGCGGTTCTTCGTTTATTTTGTCGATGAGGTCAGGAAAAAATGTCGAGACTCCTTCAGCGAACTTCTTCCTGTTGCTCCCTTTATAATTCGATAAACGTAACGACTTCTATTCGATACGCGAATAGTTGGGTCTCTCTATAAGGATTTGGTCCTCTGAATTACTCAGCGCGCGTCGTTTCCTTTGAATCGTAGGAAACGTCGGATATATTCTATCCTGAGGATGAGAAAAGAGCTCTTCTAGCGTTCGTCTCCCTCGATGCGTCCTCGCTTGATTTATACAGAGAGCGAAAACACGAGACGTAGAACGAATCCCATTCCCCTTGCGAAAAGATACGATCCAATATAATTCCCGATCGAAGAAACACCGACGATGAAAAGTTATAAAAAATCTATACAGGAAGTGGAAACACTGTGTATATTAATTGTCGTTAAAATTTCCTCCGCTCTTATCTCTCGCCTCTCGCTTTCGAGAGAGAACGTCGGAAACGTTTCCCTTCGAGTTTCGATCCTCACGTCCGCCGTTTCCGGGGTCGGTGCTCGGTCGTCGAGCGCGATGCTCCGATGTGCGGCTGCGGTCCCGACGATCCCTCGCGATCGTCGCGCTTCCTCCGCGTTCTCCTCCCTTTTCGAAAACAAGTCTCTTCACCTTCGACTCCGGAGATGGGCGGGTGTGCCTTCGCAGGGACGAGCAACAAGTTGGACAACAGGTCCGCGATGTTGTGTATCCGTGTGCGCCGGTGTGTGCGAGAGCGCTGCCGCCGCCGCCTTACGTGTGTGGTCGATAGCTCCCTCTAGCCCTCTCACCGCGACCCCGGAAATCCCGCGCGCGGCCCCCCCCTCCCTCCCGACCCCACACACTCGCCTCACGGCTCGCGCGCGCTCTCGCTCCCCTCGGCGGTGCACACACGCAGTTGGAGGTTACTTGGCTGACGTAGCGTTACCAGCCTGAAGTTAGCAGCGTGTGGTACTCTTTCTCCTTCGCCTCGTACGCGGAGAGAAGTTAGTCGATTAACTTCTCTCTGCTCGCGCACGTCTGTGGCACGCTGCTGTCGCCAACCTTCCCGACGACTTTCCTCGTCGAGAGCGCCCGAGGACCCGATGTGTCGACGGTGGACGCCCCCGTAACGTGATGTCGACGACGCGATCCACGCGGACTACCGGTGGGTCTCGCTCGCTCGGCGGACGGATATACACGAGGCGTAACCACGACAACGAGCACCGCGACGACGGCGGCGACGGCGGCGGCGGTGACGTGGAACGAGAACGAACGAGTCGAGCAAGGACGACGACGACGATGACGACGACGACAACGACGACGACGATAAAGACGAGGACGATGATAACGACGACAACGACGAGAAAGACGACAACGACGACGACGACGACGACGACAGCAGACACGACGAGCACCGACCGAGCTTCGCGAAGATCGAAGACGAAGATGTACCACCTGTAGGCGCAGAAGCAACAATTGTCCGCCGTGTATCGCGGTGGAGGGTAGCCCGACTACATGGCTCGTACCGGGTGTGGCTGGGGTGCAACTGCCAATGCAGCGTCGCCGACGAGCGTCGCCCCGCGTCCCGGGCGCCTGCGTCCTCGTCGCCGTGCTCGTGTGCAGCGTTTCCCCCCCCTCCCTTCCCCGACCCCTCCTTCCTTCTCCCGCCCGCGTAACTCGCGTTCCCAACCCCCCTTTCTCCGGGGGGAGGGGGTAGGAGGAGGAAGGGGTTCCCCGTCGGTTGCGGCGCCGTCCTCCCGCAGCGTTTTCTCGTTCTCACTCTCCTCGTTCTTACGCGCCACCCTCTCTCTCTCTCTCTCTCTCTCTCGTCGTATTCCTCGATCGAGGAGAGTCAGGGGGGAGAGGAAGGCCGACGGGGTGGATCGGCGGGGAAACCCCTCGCCGACGCCGATCCGGCTCTCGTCCATCGATTTTGTACGAGTTCGGGGCCAGACCAACACCTGTTACCGCTGGTGGGTGGGCAAAGAGGGAAGAATGGAAGAGCGCGCGAGGTAGAATGGGATCGAGAACGCAGGGAGGAAGGAGGGGGGGAACAGGGAGAGAAGCGAATCCCTTCCGCGGTTGAGGGAGAAAGAGAGAGAGAGAGAGAGAGGAGGAGGAGAAGGTGGAGAAAGGGAGAGAGCAGCCACCGACCGCTAGATACCGACGAGGAAACACCGACGCCAATCGATAGCGTCGACCTCGGCATCCTGCCGCGTTCGCCGACGGGGTTTGCGATAGCGCGTGCTACCCTCTCTCTCTCTCTCTCTCTCCCTCCTTCGCACCCTTCTCTCTCCTATCCCCGTCTGTTTCTCGTGCACGAGAGCGAGTCTCCCCCTGTCCGTCCCTCTTTTTCACCCTCTCGGCGCTATTCCGCGCCTCGGGTACCGTCCGCCTCCCTTTGTCGGCGTCGTCTTCCTCGTCGGCCGGTCAGATCGGGCCGCGATCCGCGTTTTCTCCTCTACTTCGCCCGTCTCGCTCGCGGGTGCGTCGTACATTGGATTTATTTATCTCGTACGGCGCCTACGTCTATTCTCTTTCCGCGGGAGACTCCTGGAATTAGCGCTAACAAGTTGGCCCGGGATGTAATTCCGAGTGGAATTAGCTCGGATTATTTTCTTAGAAGTTGTCGATGGTACGTCGTTTTAACTTTCTCAAGGGAGACTCGCGTCAAGCTCGAAACGTAAAGCGGAATGGGCTACACGTGTGCTCCATATAAAAGCTAACGGATATCGATTCTTCTCGTTTCTCTCCCGGTCGCAGCTTTATTTTTTACTTACGTTTCATTATTTACAATTACTGTAGATATATCGCAATGTTATTCAGAACCGACTGCAAAGATGACAAAATACCACTGATGCCACTTGTAAAATACGTAATTTCTTCATCATGTCCCGCTGTATCAATATTTTTGCGCGTAGGAGATTATTCAGTATCTTTGGTGAATGAATTTTTTTCCTCTCTTTTTTTTCTATAACATTTTTTAATAAAACTTTCTTATCCCAGAAGCTATTTGTTGATGCTAACAATATTTCAATCCGGCCTATCATTTTCTTTCTCTCGCACATGCGTGCCGTAAGAGGTAATAATAAATTCGGGATGACGGATTCACATGGAATTTACAGAGACATTGCTAATCATCTCAGGACACGAGATTGCGCGAGAGATTATGATGGAGTCATGTATAATTAATGAATACAGATCCTTGACGAATTGCGTCTTAATTTAGGCATTACAGCTGACAACTAGAAAAATTTTAAAAATGAATAAAAGAGATCAGATATGGCCGTTTGGAGTAAAACTATGTAATAAATTTTGCGCGTTGTTAATTAAATTCGAAAATTCCTCATTACATAAGTAATAATAATTTTAATATCTTTTAAAACATTTAGAGTGTCAATCTTTTATTTACAATTCCACACTGAGAAAAATTGTTTGATTGTACCAACAAGACGTATATGATTGACGTATATGATTTTGGTTAAATCAAACAAGAATTTCTAGTTATCATGATAAGACTCGATTTTTTATAACTAGAACGTTTTATAACTAGAACGTTTAATCTGGATTGAATTTATCCAATAATCTTATTGGAATTCAGAATATTAAACAGACTTTCGAGATTAGATGGAAAAAATGTTAGACGACTTAGTGCTGGCGAGTTTAATATTATTAACTAGAAAATTTGGTAAATTTAACATGAAGAAATTAATCAGATTCATCTGGTAATTCCTACAAGAATTCTGTTTCGTACATTTTCCAACAGACATGCTGGTTGAATCTATCAGAATTCTAATTAATGCAACCAGATTTTATCTCAGTGTAGTATTAACATTAAATCCAAAGTATATTTTTTTTCTCTTACGAGCAGTAGTGCCAGAAAGAGGACGCTAGCTCTCTGATTGTGTGTGTTTGAGCTGCATTCTCTTCTTGTATCACTGTTTATCAATTTCTAACAAACTAAATTTAAAATAACTTATTGAATAATCTGAATTGAATTTATCCAATAATCTTGTTGGAATTCAGAATATTAAACAGACTTTTGAGGTTAGATGGAAAAAATTTTAGACGACTTGGTGCTGGCGAGTTTAGTATTATTAATCAGAAAATTTGGTAAATTTAACAGGAAAAAATTTATCAGATTCATCTGATAATTCCTACAAGAATTCTGATTCGTCCATTTAATAGACATACTGGTTGAATCTAACAGAATTCTAATTAATGCAGATTTTTTTCTCAGTGCAATGATTAATATTCCAAATATGGAAATATATACTTCAATATAAATTGCTATTAATTTAAAAGCGTTATTCTTTCGTTTCGAGTTGTTGGGATAAAAGTATTTCCTTGCTTGCTACTACGCGTATATATGGACAATTTATCTTCTATTTTTGTTGTTTTATATATGTTCTCCTGATGAAAACTCATGTCGGACACGTACGAGTGTAATTCCGTAACTGCAGTTGCACCAGAGATTGGTGGACACCAACAGCGCTATTCGCTAAAGATGGTTATGGCGATTCACCCTATATACACCCTACCGATTTGTGCCAGCTCGTTCACAAAGTGTCTAACGGCGTCGTCAAGGTATAACTAACATTTGACGTAATGATCACTCGGTTAACGAGTATCACTCGACAGCTTTAACAGTCGAAATACAGAAAAAGAGCAAGAAAAAAATCGAGAGAACAAAGAGGGAAAGGAGAGAGAAAAAGAGAGAGACAGAGAGATCGAACCACCGCACCGGTTATCCACCCCCGCCGCCATCATATAACGACACGTCGCGAGTCAGAGGTTGCCGAGCAACGGATGATGGTCGGCGAAGCGATGTGCTCGAGTCGAATGGAGAGCGAGAGAAACGAATAATAACGAAACGGCCGGCCATTCCCGAATTTAGCCGCAGGCCCGTAAAGCACGGGAGGCGCCGCTCAATTGAAAGCGCGATCGGGAGTGTTTCTTCTCTTTGCGGAAAATCGTCGCGTTGAAGGTTCTTGAATCTTTCATAAGAGCAGCACAATTAAGAGTAGTGCAATTGCAAATTTATTTCCTTTTGCTAAAAGAGATATGTTTATAATGTTATATTAAATCTCCTAAAAATGCTGGATATTTTCGTATCTTGAAATATTGATATAAAAATATAGAATTTATTTTTTTTGCATATAGAATAAATATAGAATTTAATTAAATATAGAATTAAATTAATTAAATATAGAATTTATTTTTCTTTGCTCTCTCCCGCAATTTAATAAAATAATATATCGATTCACGCACACATATTTACGTGAAAAGGAGGGAAATAAATCGTGGGGCACCATCTTGCCTGAAGTCGGTCCTGCGAGGTGCACAACATGCGAAATAAGCCTGGATGGGTTCGGGAGATCGTGAGGAACAATAACGTACGATACATTCCAATTTCACTCGAGTGGTCGCCATTTTGTTAAAGGGGAGTTCCATTAAGCGAGGGGTGATTTTTCGAGTCGCACAAACGAAACGACGCGTACATAAATATATATATTACGTCGTCTTGCGCGCGTACAGGATGTTTCATTCTCATCTGTGTAAGTGTTATCTCTGGAAACAGCATGAGGTGTAAAGGGTAAAAGTCGAATATGTCACGTAGCACGTGGGTGATATGGATTTCGTCTTTCCCCCGATGAGGCCATGTTGCTTTTCTTTCGAGGATCCCCTCATTTCAGTCGCTGTGTGAGTAATAAAATAAAAAAAGGAGGAAGAAAAAGAAAACAATATTACGGTCGATTAATCGTTTTACATCCATTCGATATTGAATTTAGTCTCATTTGCTATGCAAAACTTGATGAAAAGTTTTGGAAGAGATAGAGATTAAAAATGGCTCTCGAGTGAATCCTCGCAGCAGTAATGATCCATTTATCCTATATAATGTAATTATTAACTTGGCCCATTATACCTCGACGTATCCAAATGAGTTTTAAGTGAGCTAGATATATCAATCTAAATTACATCCGATTATTAAAACTGCCTTTAACTTGCAATTCCTTTTATTTTCCAACCTAAAGCTAGAATAAACGCATATAAGTGACATACAAACGTTAATAGGGAAAGCAATTAACGAAATGAGTAATAGATGACGTTAATAACACGACGTTTGCGCTCGCGAAAGTTACAATTCCATTCTCTCTCTGACATCCCTCGGTTTTTTTTCTACTCATCGCTTTTTCTCCGAGACGTCTTTCCAGTAAGTAGCGCCATATCACAGAGATGATTTACCCCGGAACTGTAAATTACGTTAGATAATGGCTCACCGTGGAAACTTGGAACTTTAAAGTTCAACCGTAAAATTTGAAACTTCGTTTAAAATACGATAATACGGGCACGATGATGACTGGCCGACGAATCGAGAATACCGGCTGCTCCAAATTAATCTTTTTCTCTTTAATGTCTCTTTATTTCTTTAATATGCTTTTTCTATTTTTTATTGCATTTTGATATATTGAAAAATCTTTAAATATAAATATATGCGAAGCACAAGACAGAAAGATGGAGAAAGAGAGAGAGAGAGAGAGAGAGAGAGAGAGAGAGAGAGAGAGAGAGAGAGAGAGAGAGTTTCGTGCATTCTTTTTGTAAGTTTTAAAAAATATTAAACAATCTATTAAATAACTTTTGTATTTTATTATAATATTTAATATTTATTTTATTTTATTGTAATTTAAATGAAACATATACGATATAAATATTATAATAAAAGAAATTATGATATAAAGATATATATATATATATATATATATATATATATATATGTATGTATATCTTTATATGTAAAAAATAATAAATTTCATAAATAAATGAACTTTTTGAACGCAATACTTGAATATAGCTTCCAATTTTGAATGTAATTATTTGTCTGCCCCTTTTTCCTCTACGCCAAATGAGAAAAGATTTGAAAATATCCTTGTTTTATATGCTATAATATTCGGCTACTTATTATTATGCAACCCATTCGCGAATTATAGTGGTAAGTCGCTGGAGATATTACGGTAAATTAACGACATTAGGAATTAAATTCCCTCGAGTTAATAATTTCTCTGTTACTAAAATATTCATATCGAGGTTGGAAATTTAACATCTCGTTGATAGAGACCGTAACTGAATTGCTGCTCGTAAGAAGATAATATAAGAAATATATTTACCTTGAGAAATCACTCGAGCAATAAACCACATGTACAAAATCAATGTCTTGCAAATTCATGTAAGGTAATAGTCTTTAAAGGCCCTTGATATCTACGTCAGCTGTCTTGGATTATGACGTCAGAAGGATAGAAATACATACGAATGATTCTTCAAGTGTTCTTACACATATACACACAAATTTTCAAATATCTACAAACATTTTATCTCTTATATTTCTCTTATCTTTGTATAAGCATATTTTGAAAGTGGTATAAATGTAATTTTGCAGAACAATTAAATCGGTGGAATTAATTTGAAATATCGGATCGGAATCGGAGAGTGTTCAGTGCCTGAACGAGGTAAAGCCGAGGTAATTTATGTAAGATCTCTGTTTTACATGCAAATTTTCTCTGTGTTTAAGAAAAACCTTACAAATTATCGACTTATTTCTCTTCATTTTTGTGTTTTAATTAATATATGTCTCTTGTTCGTACACGAAAAATTTCATTTACATCATGTTTCTTGGTACAAACAATTTATATTCCGGAGAAAAAAACTTGGCGATAATAAACAACATTCTTTAATATACAACATTCTTTAATATACAACTTGTATTCCAGAGAAAAAAATTTGCGATAATATACATACGTGTTTCCATGCGATAAACTCCAGCATTTCACATGTCTCCCTGCTAAATCCATCTGATCGCTTACCTCTCCGCCATAGCATGATATTTTTCTTCCTTTATCACTATATCTCACGGTCCGGCCCTCTTCTCCTTACGCATAAATTTATATCATCCGACACAAAGACCTGACCTCCTTCGACGGTACAAAGTGCGCGGGGAGTCGCATTATCGTCGAGGCTCGAGAACGAGGAGGGGAATGATTCACCCTAGAACTGCGGAAGGGTGCTCGAAAGAGGGATAATCGAAGCGACGTTGCCAGAAATGCAGAATTTTTATATAAAATTTCCACAATTTCAAATTTCCACTCTCAATAATTTCATCTCATTTTCACATAAATTATTACAATAATTAATAAAATTTTATTTAATAATTAATAAAATTTTATTTATTAATTAATAAAATTGTTCAAACGTCAAATTAAATAATTAGACATTAAATATATTAAAGACTTGTCGCTTTAATCATTTCATATTTAACACAATGAGAACATTTTATCGTTCTTATTATTTTTAATATTTAATTCTGATAATTTTGATAATGTTCGGACGCCGATAACAAAAATATTTCCGGTCCAGCTATCGTACAAGGTCGATTCTGTTACGATGATCTGCGTCATTCTCGACAGTTCGTACAAAGTTGACTTTAAAAACATCACGAGACGAAATAGAGACGCGTAAGAGGCCGATGGGATTGCACCATCCTTGTTTCCATTCGTTCCAAGTTCGCAAATCGTAAATCCACCGAGTATATATCACGCGATAAAGTGCTGCAGATACATCCTGCTCTTGTATTGTTTTAGAACGCCTCTAACAGTTGGCAGGGCGCACACGTGGAAGGATGAGATATATACACATGGGGTGGTGCAAGCATATGGCGACAAAGCCGCTCTTTCAATCCCCGCAAGACTTCTCCGATATCTCCGACAGACATTTTGAATTAGCTCTATACTAGAAAACACTGTCGGACAACAATGCAAAATTCTTGCGTGTCGAATATTAGATGAATAAATATATTTATTAGAAAATTTATTCATTATTTTTGATAGTATTATAGATTGTGGATAAAGAAAGAGAGAGAGTAAGTTATGTAACTTACTCGTACATGTGACACGAGTGAGAATCGAAAAATTTAAACTATCATAATAATCAAAAATAATACTGACAATGAGCGAAACTGTTTTAAAAAATATTATACAGGGTGTCTGAAAACATTTCGCAGTCCTGAAGTGTGAAGGTAGATTGATTCAAATTAAGAAGAAAGGTCCTCTGTTTTGCGATATTCGTAATAATTAACGAAAAATTAATTAAAGAAGATCGGCCAATACGAGTAGTTTCAATGTAACATAATGGCGGTGCGCGGTGAAGCGGTGATAAGGGAGGGAAGGGCGCGCGGCGAAGATTCCTCCCCTTTGGCCGATTTTCTTTTATTAATTTTTCATTAATTATTGCAAATATCGCAAAACAGTAGAAGACCTTCCTTCTTAATTTGAACCAATCTACCTTTACACTTCGGGACTGCGAACAGTTTTCAGACACCCTGTATATGTGTACATATATCATATATATTTATACAATGTGAGAGAGAGAAAGAGATATGTACACTGAAGGAAAAATTTTTTTAAATCAAATAAATTTGTTTTCTTGAAACTTTTGCTTTAAATTGGAAGGAATTGTTTATTTCATTTAAGCAAAAGTATTTAATTTTAATTAAATATGCATGTTATATTAAGTACATTATTTTAATTTATATATTTTTTATATTTAAATACTATTTTCGTAAAATATATACTATAATTTATTAAATTAAATATATTATTTTTAAAAATTTAAAAATTTAAAATTTTTGAGAATAAAAAATGCATTTTAATAAATATTTTGTAAAATTAAAATAAAAATATTTAATTAAAAATTATATTTTTTTAAGCATATATATTTTTTTAAACATATGTAAATAAATACTTAACTTAAGCAAATAGACGTTTTGAATACAAGTAAATAATACGATTGTACCCATCGAATAAATAGTTTTCTTGAGTTAACTAAAATTTTTTTATTTCAAGATAATTTTTTCCTTAGTGTAGAAAAAGAAAAAAAAATTTTATTTTTTATTCTCATGTCACTTTCAAAATATCGCATGTTTGAAAAATTAATTCTTGATGTGTATTTTTTTAATTTTAAAAAATCAATTTTTTTAATTTTAAAAATCATTCGATATAAAGTAAATATTTAAAATAAACGATATATTTTTAATAAACATTCGTCATTTCAGCATTAATAATATCTTTGTGGTAATTTAATTTCTATACGCATTTTTTCTCTCTTTTTTCTCCACTGTTGTATCTTTGTCGCTCTTTTAATGAAGAGAAGTTCTATTATATGGCTACAAAAGTTCACGTATCTTGGATTTCCCCTTCATTATCCTTGATTTTCACGATGCGAGAAGAAGCCATTAATGTATGCCGATCAATAATTCCAGACATTATCATAGTATCGACCCTAGCTGAACGTTACTCATTGTTCGTGTGTACGAATACGAGCTTCGAAACGTCTTGTTTTCAGAACAACAATGACAAGTTAATATTTGAAACAGTCGCACTTTTCACGATGCGCAAGGGCCTGCGTTCCACTTTTATAGATAAGTAGATTACGAGATGACGCAATGCAGTGGCAAACTCAGTAAGATAAATAATGTATAATGAAGCAAAAAGGAGAGAGAAACGAAAGGTTTGTGCTCTCAAGATTTTCCAGAAGAGAGACGTCATATTCAATGTAATACTCTGGAGAGGAAATATTGTCTTTCGAAGGTCCCTAGCTTCCGAGCATTTTCATTCGCTTATTCAAGAACTATTGCTATTTCATCGTGCTTTTGTTGAGAAAAAAATTTATCGATAAATCAGTACTTTTTCCTCTTTCCTTTTTTCTAATACTTTATATATATATACATAAAATTAACACAATTATTTTTACAATAAACATAATTCATACAATTTTGTTTCAGTTGACTTATTCATAAAAAGTTGATCGCACATGTTGTAAGATATAAATAAAAGATATAAATAAAAAAAGCGCACAGTTAGATCTTAATAATAACAAAATTAATATGTTACTATATATCGCGCAAAAGATATAATTATTTCACATAATCGAAGATATAATTGCACGTGTAATTAATCAAATTACTCGTGTAATCTTCGTAATACACAAGTAGTGTGTTTTTGTCGATAATTTCTTCGTCCACTATAGTGTCGTAATCCAAGGTCGCAAGAACCTCTTAAGACGCTTAAGTATCCTCCCTCGCCAATCTCTTGTCAAATCTGCTTTAAGTGGCGGCCTCAAACTGTCAAGGAGTCGTTATGCGCAAGAATTTTCGTACCGTTTATTCTTCTTTGTTCGCGCCGAATGATAACGTCAGAATAGAGAGTCAATCGCCAAACTGTACGCGCGGCCGCATAAAGCATCAGGCTTTTTTATCCTTTCCCGGTTGCAGCTCGGGATACACGTCAAAGTGTTTCGCGATTGAAATCACGCGAACCGTGCAAGGGCGTCTGTTACACAACGCGCATACGAACACACGACCGATCGATCTTTTGCATAGTTATATCTAAAGTTTGGTTTACCCAGCAGCCGAAACCTTGAACGCCTCAAGGCTTGTCCCGAAAATGTGTGTCGAGTTTACCTGTAAATGATACGATTTATAATCGCCGTGATTAATAATTAAATATTTATTAATATATATTATTAATATACAGGGTGTCACATCATTGGCGCTTATTTATATAGCGATATTCCTCGTGGAAAACTGAGTCGAAAAGTCCTGAACCATTTTTTTCTACAATGCTTAATAAAGCGGTAATTATTGTGTAAAGTTGAGCCAATAAGCACCGATCTTTAGCCTCCTTGACGAAATTTTCTTTAAGGAAACGGAAAAAATATGATTTTTAATGCAAAATGAAGTTTTTCGCATTATAAAAGAAAAAAATAGTTTCCAAAAAAAATGGTTTCAAATATTTTTCATTATAGAAAAAAATGGTTCAGCAGCCGAAACCTTGAACGCCTCAAGGCTTGTCCCGAAAATGTGCGTCGAGTTTACCTGTAAATGATTCAGATTATAATCGCCGTGATTAATAATTAAATACTTATTAATATATAAAGAAAAGTCCTGAACCATTTTTCTTTTCTATAATGCTTAATAAAGCAATATTATTGAGTAAAGTTGCGCAAATAAGCACCGACCTTTAGCCTCCTTGACGAAATTTTCTTTAAGGAAACGCTTTTAACGGAAGAAATATGATTTTTAATATAAAATAAAGTTTTTCGTATTATAGAAGAAAAAAATGATTTCCAAAAAAAAGGTTTCAAAAAAATGGTTTCAAATATTTTTCATTATAGAAAAAAATGGTTCAGGACTTTTCGACTCAGTTTTCCACGAGAAATATCGCTATATAAATAGTGGGCGTCAATTAAGTGACACTCTATAATATAATATGTAATTTTAAATAAATTTAATTAATAATAAAATTATGTTATATTACATATATATATATATATATATATATATATATATATTTATATATGGTGTGTGTAATTAATAAGTATGAAACATGTGTATATCACCACTATTTTCTTTAATCCAGCGAATTTAGGAAATAAATTTCACTGTCTTCTCTATTTGGAGAAAAAATTATTTGGATCGGGTGTGCAATTAATATAAATTAATTATAATTCTTGTTCTTTTTTGTCTCATGATTTAACATCAATTTACAAAAGAACCACCTACAAAAGAAATCCGCCGTGCATAAGAATGCGATCGCAGCTGCGTAAAAGTTTACACAAAGCACTCTCCAGAATAAAATACGCTTGGCAACTCGCGAGCCAAAATTCAAAGTCCTCTCCCTCCTCCCTCTCTCCCCCTCCTCTTTGCCAATCTTGCATTCAAACATGGGAGCGCAATCCAACACGGTCGTGAAGCCAGCAAAATCCGGACAACGAAATCAACTACCTGTGGATACGAGTTAAGCGACTTATACAGCGGCAATGTGACGACAATCGGCTGCACAATCGGGTTTCGATTCGTTTCTGGCTCGATTTCGCATATATCGAAGAAATTCAAGCAGCAGTGTATATAATATAAGCAATTATTCTCCTTTGCGAGCAATATTTAAATATTTAAATATTATATTAATTCGGATGAACAAAATAAAAATTTATTATAATAACTCTGACGTACTATATCACACACATATCTTGCAGTATACAGGGTGTCACTTAATTGGCGCCCGCTATTTATATAGCGATATTCCTCGTGGAAAACTGAATAGAAAAGTCCTGAACCATATTTTTCTATAATGCTTAATAAAGCGATAATTATTGAGTAAAGTTGCGCCAATAAGCACCGACCTTTAGCTTCCTTAACGAAATTTTCTTTAAGGAAACGCTTTTAACGGAAGAAATATGATTTTTAATGCAAAATAAAGTTTTTCGCATTATAGAAGAAAAAAATGGTTTAAAAAAATGGTTTCAAATTCACTCTATTCAATTTTTTATTACAACTTTTTAATGTTTATATGAAAAATCCCCTTAAATTTCCGACAAAGAATCATCTCCTCAATTTTTTCGCGCTTATTAAGAAATACCCTGTATAATTATGCAACATTTTGCGTCGCACTTTATAGATTACAAGAAATGACAGATCGAAATACAGTAGAAAAAGCCGAATTTGGGCAGACGTCATCGATGCGTAGAGAAAAAGTTACATCTATATTTACGGTAAAAAAGCGAAAAGAAATTCTCTGTCTCTCGTTGTTAACGAGCGGTAATTATTAAGTAAAGTTGCGCTAATAAGCATCGACCTTTAGCCTCCTTAACGAAATTTTCTTTAAGGAAACGCTTTTAACGGAAGAAATATGATTTTTAATGCAAAATAAAAAGTTTTTCGCATTATAGAAGAAAAAAATGGTTTCCAAAAAAGAAATGGTTTCAAAAAAATGGTTTCAAATATTTTTCATTATAGAAAAAAATGGTTCAGCAGCCGAAACCTTGAACGCCTCAAGGCTTGTCCCGAAAATGTGTGTCGAGTTTACCTGTAAATGATTCGATTTAATAATCGCCGTGATTAATAATTAAATACTTATTAATATACAAGGTGTCACTTCATTGGCGCCCACTATTTATATAGCGATATTCCTCGTGGAAAACTGAGTCGAAAAGTCCTGAACCATATTTTTCTATAATGCTTAATAAAGCGGTAATTATTGAGTAAAGTTGCACCAATAAACACCGACCTTTAGCCTCCTCGACAAAATTTTCTTTAAGGAAACGCTTTTAACGGAAGAAATATGATTTTTAATGCAAAATAAAAAGTTTTTCGCATTATAGAAGAAAAAAATGGTTTAAAAATAATGGTTTCGAATTTTTTTCATCATAGAAAAAAATGGTTCGAGATTTTTCGACTCAGTTTTCCATGAGGAATATCACTATATAAATAATGGGCGCCAATTAAGTAACATCCTGTATAAACCCACATAGCATGAATATCCAAAAGATATCCAGAAGATATTTTTGGGCGATTGGATGCCTCTTGGACGTAGGATGCTTTATGGGAAATAGGCTCGAATTAGAACGGATAATGGATAAGGTCAGAATATCCAAATAAAATGTCGCATAAAATGGCGATGTGAAATTTCGATGTGTCCCCCCCCCCTCCGTATCCATTCAACAGCTCCGAAAGGTGATCGTAATTGGAAAGGGCGCGTTGATATTCGGCCCGTCGACGACGGGGAACGATAATACGCCGTCAAACCCAACGTGGAGAAATTTCCGACGAACGTCGGGCCGTCGCGCCGACTCGAAATCAAAATATTTGCGTAGTCCCGATTGAGGACACACACACACACACGCACGCACGAGCGCGCGCGCACACTTACACAGATGCATGCGCGCGCGCGCGCACGAGCAGCGAAATATCTCGTTAGCGGGCGCTCTCTTTATAACACCCGGGGCGATTCGGTCTTCCACATCGACGACCTTTCAGGTATCTCGAGAGAGAGATTGCGGGACACGAGGGCGAGTGGCGTGTCGTCGGAGCGCGCGATTCCTATCGCCTACGCGGGTGGGCTGATTTCGCACAATCTCGCCCTCGTATTCGCGTGCCTCCGAATCGGGATCTAAATCGGAGCTCACTGTAACCTCGTAAATTATTCTCGCTTACATTGTGCTCGTTAACAACGGGAGACAGAGAAATTTCGTCTTCTCACTTTTTTACCGTAAATATAGGTGTAACTTTTTCTCTACGCATCGATGACGTTTCGTCTGCCCGAAACCGGCGTTTTCTACTGTGTTTCGATCTGTTATTTCCTGTAATCTGTAAAGTGCAACGCAAAATGTTGCATAATTATACAGGGTATTTCTTAATAAGCGCGAAAAAATTGAGGAGATGATTCTTTGTCGGAAATTTAAGGGGATTTTTCATATAAACATTAAAAAGTTGTAATAAAAAATTGAATAGGGGTTGCTAGTTTCATCCCCTTATAATAATACGGGAGGCTGAAAAAAATATTAATAAATGATCTTTTTACCGATAAAAAATATCCACCTAATTTCATTTCTTTAACTTTTTCCAAATTTGAGAAAAAAATAAAAACTTAATTTTTACCCTGATTTTTGGAGGAGTGTAACTCCACAGGGAGGGATGTAGGAGTATACGTTTATATATGAAAAATCCTTAATTTTCGAACAAAGAATCATCTTCTAAGATTTATCGCATTTATTAAAAAACACCCTGTATATCTCGAAATTATACAGGGTGTCACTTAATTAGCGCCCACTATTTATATAGCGATATTCCTCATGGAAACTGAGTCGAAAAGTCTCGAACCATTTTTTTCTATAATGAAAAAAATTCGAAATCATTTTTTTTGGAAACCATTCTTTTGGAAACCATTTTTCTCTTCTATAATGAGAAAAACTTTTTATTTTGCATTAAAAATCATATTTCTTCCGTTAAAAGCGTTTTCTTAAAGAAAATTTCGTCAGGAGGCTAAAGGTCGGTGCTTATTGGCGCAACTTTACTCAATAATTATCGCTTTATTAAGCATTATAGAAAAAAATGGTTCAGGACTTTTCTACTCAGTTTTCCACGAGAAATATCGCTATATAAATAGTGAGCGCCATTTAAGTGACACCCTGTATATATGCCATTAGATAATTATTTCTCTTCGCTTTCCTGGAAATCTAAACTATGCTAGCTGTCAAGGCGCATTATGTGTATATAATTATACAAAAAAAACTATATTCTTCTAAAAAAGTCATTTATTATGTCGATGTGTTTCACAACAATTGTCATTAATGAGCTTTACTGTAAGGAGGAAATTCAGGATAAATACCCTACCTGACCGAGCTCGTGTCGGTGGAAATAATTCAGAGGCACCTCGACGTGGCCCCGATACTTTACGATAAACCGGACTAATTAATAACGATTTCGCGTAACCGGTGTGTCGCGAGGTGAAAGGTGCGGCTGTACAGAGGCTTATCTGCCCTTTGTGGCTGCATCGCGTTTGGTAATAGATTATCGTTGATGACACAGTCCTCATCCCTCCCACCCGTTCCCGAAGCAAGATTTTAGCGGAATAATAATCGCGCGATAAAACCGGACGAGAGGCTGTCGCGCAGGATTACGCGAAAGATAATGGAATCGCGCGATAGCTCCACCAAGTGGAAACAATTTCTTTGTGTTAATAGAGAAATTCACATCGCGCTTAATTCTTCCCCGTCACTTAAGATAAGACGCAGCGCAAAGATTATCGTAGGCTAAATTCAAAAACTGCACGTAGAATCTTTGTCTAAACGATATGATGCTCATACTTGCTCTCGATCTTTACTTGAGATTTGTATGGTATATATGGGGTGTCCCAGATTTGATGAACCAACCGTTAATGGTAGATTCCTGAGATCATTTGGAGACGAAAATTCTTATAGCAAAATGTTGAGAAAGACTTCAAAATGTCCAAACTATTGACTACTGTCGCATGGAAAACACAATCGCACTCTCACTGCAGAAACTTATTTTTTATTTTATATTCATCCCTCTATCGATATTGATATTACCACTGTACGCGGGCTACTTGGTGCGCTTGTCTCTGAATGGTTGTCACGTAACGGGGAGAACGTAACGCGATTGGTAATCTTTAATCTTTTATAGCGGCGAAACTACATCTTCCTCAACATTTTGGTATTAAGATTTTCGTTTCCAAATGATCTCAGGAATTTGCTATTAACGGCTGATTCGTTAAGTCTAGAACACCCTGTATATGGTGGTCGTAAAATATATAGTCAACTCTTATGTGCTCTTCTTAATCTACTTTAATTAATTAATTTAAAGTAATTTGATGCTATACTCTAAATATCTCTCTCGAGATCTGTCTTGTCATTTTCAAACTTGAGACGAGAAGATGAAATCGAAGTAGTTCAAAGGCCCGAAGCACGAACGAGGATTCTAGGTCACTCTGTGTAACATCATTCTATTTCTAAGACAAGGTTCCAATTAGCAAGTATTATCCGCGGCAGAAATTTCCAATTTTCCTTATCGAATTCAAATATCGAGGCTTGCTCGCGTTAAACGTGTTGACGGAACAGCGTCGAGAGGTAAGCATGCGGAAAGTGACTAAATTCCACGAGGAGGATAGATCGTAATATACGTAACTGTACAAGATGCTTTGATTTTCCAGGAGATAAAAAGAATGTAGCATTTTTCGTTTAGTTTCCTTCCCTTTTCTTCCCCACCCCTGTTTCACCTTCTCGTTTAAATCTCCTCCGCGTTATACTCTGCGCGAATTTTCGCATACATATCCATCTGAATTTTCGCATACATATCCATCTGAATGAAAAATATCTTATTCATAACGTTAAGTTTCATGCTCTCTAAAAGTGAATCAGTGAAAATATCACTAATTTAAACAGTAAAATAAGATTTCACTGAGAATCAGTGAATATTTTACTGATTTTCAGTGGAAACGCTTATTTTTTTGTTATTTTATCTTATATCTCACTGATTATGATCAGTTAAAATAAAATTCACTGTAAAATCAGTAAATTTCACTGTAAAACTAGTAATCGCTAGTTCGTTCATTTACCTCTACAATCGCTATTTTTCTCCTATTTAATTTTAATTATAAGAATTATACAAAGTTTGCAAAGAGCGACATTTAAAATTAGAAGTATTACTTCGATTTAATTTTTGATACAATCTCATAGAAAGGCTTCAGATATTAAATCGATCTTTATAAGTCGGACAAATAAATGTCTGGCGACTTAATAAAAATTATTCGTTCGTTATCTATTTAAAATAACAAGTTCAATATGCATGTAATATAAATAAAATAAAATTTTTAATATAATAAATATTTAGTAAATATAAATAAAATTTTTAATTTCATATGAAATAGATAGAGAGATGAATTATAGTTTAATATTACCGACAATAACGAAAGAAATATTACTAATATTGAGAAATATTACTGATTGAAACAGTCAAAATTATTAACTGATTCTTTCAATAAAATATCACTGATTTACAGTGCTATACTTATAACTGCTCTAATCAGTGACCATTTACTGTTTCAGTGATAATACACTGATTCATACACTTTTAGAGAGTGTTATACATTTGTCGCAAGTTCGTATGTAGCAGGGGATGAAGGGGGAGGGATGATAACTGACGGAATTTTCTGCATTTCGCGACAGAATCTCGCGAAGAATCTTTCCGCAAACTAGCGCGCGCTCATCAAGATAGTTTTGCGACGCGTGTAATGTAACGCGGAGCCTCCCCGAAACCGAGTCGTTCGACGCAGGACGAGCGGTCGACGCGAGAGCCACCCCCGAGCTCGCGGGTATCGAGATTCCGGCCGCGCGCGCGCCCCACCCCAGGGAAAGAACCCGGAATTCCGTCGTCGTCGTTGCCGGGTATCCGCGGCGCGCGCGTGTATCAGAAGCGCATCAGGAATTTGGAAACCGAGGGACGAAGGATGTCTCTCTCTCTCTCTCTCTCTCTCTCTCTCTCTCTTTCCCTCTCGCCTCTCGACGCTACTCGCGTTGGCGTGGGTCAGTAGACAAGTGACGCCCGGAGGGGGGTGAGACGAAGGGGATGGAAAGGCTGGCGGGATATTCGATATTCCGAGGGCATGGATCGCGCGACGCGCGGGAAGGGATGGCCCTCTGGTGCCACCCTAACGTGGCACGTGGGGCGCTACCAGGTGTTGCCTAGACATCGGGTCGATTCCGAACGCAGGCGCATGTGCGATCGTTCCCCTCGTCCTCCCTTTCCTTCCTCCGTCACCCTCTTCGTTCCTCTTCTCTTCCGTTTTTCCCTCTTCTTCTATCATGCTCGCTCTCTCTCTCTCTCTCTTTCTTTCTCCCTTTCTCTCGCTCTTCGCTACCTTCCTGCGCTCGTGCCGCGCACCCCACCCTCGTTTCTCCTCGTTTTTGCACGAGGGGAGATACACCCCTGCCGTAGGATCGCGCCCCGACGTGTGCCACCCTTGCACCATCACCACTACCATCACAGGCGGCGACAACAAGTAGACGACGTATATCGCATCGTCACTATGCAGCCAATCTTCCGTAGGAATTACCATCGGGGTTCTCTTTCTTCCTCTCTCTCTCTCTCCCTTTCTCTCTCTCTCTCTCTCTTTTTCTTTCTTTTAAAACAGGGAGAGAAAAAGAGTTCTTATACGCTCGCCGTAAACTCGCCAGGAACGAGACTCGGGAACGCAGCACCCCGACCAGCTGCTGTTCCCCCTTCGATTTTTGCGGGAGCCCCGGGATGTGTTCATGTGCGTGTGCATGTGCGTGTACACGCGCCCGGAAGCGATACGGGGCGATAAACAGCGGCGGAGAGTTTGCTAGGAAGAGATTTACAGATACACTGTACAAAAATTTTTGCGTAAATTTACAACTATTACAGTGGGTAATATTGAGACCAACTATTAAGGATGTATTGGACGGATTGTCTGTCTCAAAAGTTAATCCAAAGGATCAAAAAATTAAAGTTGGGCAGAATACGAATTCTAATTGATGAAAAATTTTTTAAAAATCACGAAATCATACTTCTAGTATTCTTTAATATAAATAGGTCTTAATTTCCAAGAAAATGTTGCCACGTTTCATCATCAATATTGCGTCAAACCGATAATCACAGTTATTTTTTTCATAATAATTTCAAAACGAGCAAGTAAATCGTTTTAAAACTTTGTGGGAATATTTTTACATGTATGAAGAATATAATATTACACAAATGAAATTTTTATCATTGTTTTTTTATAGTTTGTGAATAATTTATTATCTGTCTCTTGAATGTTTACATAAGGTCCTATAGTAAAATTGCAAAATTCAAAAATTAATAACTTTTAAAGGAGCAAGTAAAAAAATTTGAAATAATTCATGACGATTTAGAATGTTATTAAGAATGTTAAATTAAAAATTCACGGTGATCTCATTGTTTACATTTCATAGATAAAATTATTATCTTAATTGGTAAGTGAGCATCTTGTACTAATAAATTTACATGTTAGAAATAGATTTCTAGAAATGTTTACGTAATAATACATTTTGTATATGTATTTATACAATTTCACATATTAAATTTAATTAAAAATTACATACATAATTAGTGTAACAATTATGCTATTTATAACGAAAATATATAAATTCATGTACCTTTACAAAAATTAGTTATTTTACTCTTTATCGTATAAATTTGTTTATATTTGTTAAGAAATTACAAGGTTAAAAGTGTAATTTTTAAATTTTATATAAATGTTTAAAAAAATTGTACATTTACATAAAATCTAAAAATTACACTTTTAACCTTGTAATTTCTCAACAAATAATACTGCAACAATAAATGAATATTTACACAATATAGAGTAAAAAAACTAATTTTTGTAAAAGTACATAAATTTATATATTTCCGTTATAAATAGCGTAATTGTTACACTGATTATATGTGTAATTTTATATACTTTTTTTACAGTGTAGCTTAGTATGCGTTGCGTAGCGCAAAAGGTCGATGACCGGATCGAGAGTCTTTGCCGGTGGATCGGAAATCTCGTCTCGATTGACCGCACATGTCGCCGTTGACGTAAACGCATTTCGATTTTGTATTTGGGATATCGATTCTCATTCACAATTAGAAGAAACCAAAGCAAAGTGTAGCAAATCGTAGAGAAAGTGATAAAAAAATATAGAGAATATTATCGATTCTTTGAGAAAAATTATAATGATGTAGTTTGTAAAGTTGAGGAAGCTTGGAATTTTTTTTTATTTATATTAAATAAATTTCAGAAGGAATATAGATATTATATTAATAAGCAAAGTAATTTGAAAAAATATAACTAAATTGCAAGAATAGTTCGCCGCTCTTATTGCGAATAAATGCAACCGCAGTGAATACGAGGTATTACAGCAGCTTCCTTGCTTTACATTTTTCCAATCTCCTTTTTAAATCGGGCTAGGCGACCCGGTCTACGTAGCGAGCTTTGAAAAAAAAAATAGAAAAACGCTGTATAACATAAATTCAACTTTACGCAAAGCACGGGTGTACGTACTAAGAATACAAAATCATCGTTTATAAGGATAAAACGAAATATTGCGGTTACAATACACTGCCATGTCGTTTACGATATATTGTCATTTTCGAAAATTAAAAAATTTATGTGCGTGTATTTTAATAAAAACGTCAATTTTTAGCCAATAAATTGTGTAAAAATTGTACCGCTGCATAACATTACATAAATAGTCTACTTTTCGTGGTAATAAATTAACTAATCATTAATCTTTCTCTTAACAAAAATGTCGAGACGATCATTTATTGCTTTTTATTTTGCAGTAAATTTTAAAATTCTATCTAATAAATGCAATTTTTTAAATTATTTCCATTTAGATAAATACTTCTCTAAAAAATTTACGATTTGTATGTATGTATGAATTTATTGAATTTATAAAAAATTAATTTTAGAAAATTTTCTGTCTCGCTTTACCACCTGCGCTTCGCTTGGTCTATAACAGCCTTTATTTTATTACTTGATTTATCATTGGGATCATTTAAAGAATTTTTTTCTGTTGTAATTTGAAAAGATTATTTTTTTGAACATTTCTTAAAAATTTAGTTTGCAAAAAATCTTTTTCTTTCTTAATCGCTTATACTTTGAATATTATTTTGATGTCCACTTTATTAATAAACTATTTATCTTTAATTAAAATCATTATTTAATATCGCATATAACTTTTATACGGATCTTTCTTGTCCAAAAATCGTTCTCGTTTCTTACGCAACACTGTAAAAAATTTTTGTGTAATTTACAACTGTTATAGTGAGTAATATTGAGACCAACTATTAAAGGTATATTTACATACATTAGTAAATTCACATTTCATAGATAAAATTATCTTAATGGTAAGTAAGCATCTTGTACTAATAAATTTACGTGTTAGAAGTAGATTTCTAGAAATGTTTATGTAATAATACATTTTGTATATATATTTATACAATTTCACATATTAAATTTAATTTAAAATTACATACATAATTAGTGTAACAATTACGCTATTTATAACGAAAATATATAAATTCATGTACCTTTACAAAAATTAGTTATTTTACTCTTTATCGTGTAAATATTCGTTTATATTTAATAAGAAATTACAAGGTTAAAAGTGTAACTTTTAAATTTTATATAAATGTCAAAAAATTGTATTTACATAAAATTCAAAAATTACACTTTTAACCTTGTAATTTCTCATTAAATATAAACAAATATTTACACAATAAAGAGTAAAATAACTAATGCTTGTAAAAGTACATGAATTTATATATTTCCGTTATAAATAGCATAATTGTTACACTAATTATATGTGTAATTTTACATACTTTTTTTACAGCGAAGTACAGCGATTAACAGCCGCGATACTGCGCAAACAATTGGCGCCCTACGCCATTGACATCGTCAACACATCCTCGTGCCACGCGCGCGTGTCACGCATGCACAACCACAACGAGCGACCTGCAGGAATCGAGAACCGACATCAGCACTCTCGAGGGGTAGCTGTGCAGCCCCTCGCGCAGACGGACCATCACCATCACTATCAGCGGCAGCAGCAGCAGCAGTAGCGGCAGCAACAGCAGCGCCACCCTTCAATTCCATCCGTGGGGGAGCCGCAACGGAGGGACGCCGGGGGTGCTGCTGACTGGTCGAGTCCGCGGAGCGGCGAGAGCAACCCCGCGAGCGCGACGGAGATGGCGATCGTCGCGGGGAAGGGGTAAGGGGCCGGGAGGACGGTAACGCGGAGCGGCAGCGCCACCGACTAAACAGTCGCACCCCGTCGTCGCCGTCGTATTCGAGGCCACCCCCTGTCACTGGCGAGAGCCGCGACAGGGAGCGACCGAAAGCGAGTAACGGACGGGCGGACGGACGGACGGACGGACGGACAAACGGACGAGAGCGGTCTTGAGTCAGTCAGTCAGTCGGTCGGTCTTCTCGGCAGTCTCGGGGCGCGGAGAGAAGCCACCCCTAGACTCACGCACGTACACACATACATACAATCGCGCGCGATATATACAGGCGCGCGCGCGCGCGGGCAGATACACGTATACGGACTACTGGTATAGAGACCGCGGAAGAAACGATCCAGGTGGGAGTATCTCGACGATCATCCCTTGGAGCGGAGAGGAGAATCGGATTCTTCAAGGATAGCTCGCAGGAAACGCAGGCCGCGCGTCGGTGGCTGGCATGGTGGCGGTGGTGCATCCGTTTAAGGAGCCGCCCTCGCCGCGCCGATGACGAGGCTGCGGGTCCCACACCAGCGCGTACCACGTAGGACGAAGGCGAAGCCGGCCAACGAGCGGCCACCTGGTCGGGGTGGTTCCTTGGTCCACCGGTTTGACGACGGGCCGCAGACGCAGACGGCCGGGCCGGGCGACGGACGGGCGCGACGTAGACGTCGGCGTCGCGGGAACGTCGGCGACCACGGCGACGTCCGCGGAAGAGGCGGGGCAGCCAGCAGACGCGACGTAGCCGCGGTTATCGGCAATCGTGACGACATCGGTGGTGCTGCGGTTGGTGCTGCGGTTGTTGGTGCTGAGCGTGTCGGTGTCGGTGGTGCCTCGCCTAGGTGTTCCGTTCCATCGGGCTTCCCCGAGTCGTCGTCCCTGGTGATTGGACGACGACGACTACCATCGCCATCGTCGGCTCCCGGTGCCGCCGGTCGACGCGATCAGCGTCACCATTATGCCACGCTGTCTCATGGCGAAAAAGTGGAAGTGGAATCAGTGGCAGGCCCGCGTGGACGATCAGGCGAGCGAGCAGAAGGACGCGACGCCACCCGGGGCCGCGGACCCGCAGGAGCAGCAACACCATCTGCTGCATCAGACCGCGGATGCTATGGAGAAACGGTCGCACAGGCATGAGCCGATCGAGGACGAGGAGATAGACGTGGTCGGGGACGTCGATAATCATCAGGTCGATCATCAGCAGACCTGCTGGGGGCCCCATAGTCCCACGGCGGGGGCTACAGCCCCCAGTCCGCCGCCCCTCAACGCTTCTGGTGCTCTGTACTATCACGGTAGGTTCTCATCTAAGGGCTCTCCTTTCACTCTGGCGACATAGTCACCCCAATTGCTTTTACATCATGTGTAACGCGAGTGTAGACGCGCCACGCCCAAGATCTGGGACTTTTCTTGGGATTCGCATAAAAGGCAGAATTCTTTCTTTTCTTTTTCTCTTTTTTTTTTCTAAAGAGCTCTCTAGCTTTGGCATCATCTGGCCATGCGTCGAGCACGCAGGGTGACACACCCGCCTATTACAGACGCTAGCGTGCGCTATAGACAGATTGCGGTAGCTGCTTAAACGCGCCATGTCATTAGACGATTGTCCCTAGAAAATGCGGAAAGATAAGTTTGTCGACGACCGCAGCACAACAAGCGTTTCCATGTTTTTTCCGGGGAAAACCATTCGGGAAATCCATGTGTTCGCACATGTATATACGTATGTACGTACATGGCGACACACCCGTCTGTAGATCGTCGATCACGTCGACGATCACGTTTGGCACCCTTAACGTTGAGTCATGATTCCGATATGTCATTGTAAGCTATTGTAGTCAAGAGCTATTTCGTCCATCGTATTTATTGAGCTCTCAATCAGACAGGGAGGAAACTGACTGCGTTTTGACGTCGTTGGTTGTTGTGTAACCACAGCTATCCAGAATGGTCAAATTGCTTTTATGACGTAGATGAATACGCCTACGATATCGGATTATGTCAAGAGCAGACTGTTTGTTGAATATCCTTGCGATATGAAACTTGTTTTATAATTATATATGTTTTGCTTCTTACGTAACAACTTCGCATAAATTTCACACGAATTATACACGAATTAATTGTATTACGCGAACCAAAAAGAATTCTGGATTTTAATTTGTTTCCTACACTGAGGGAAAAATTATCTTGAAATAAAAAAATTTTAGTTAACTCAAGAAAGCTATTTATTCGGTGGGTACTAATCACGTATTTACTTGTATTCAAAACGTCTGTTTGCTTAAGTTAAGTATTTATTTACATATGTTTAAAAAAATATAATTTTTAATTAAATATTTTTATTTTAAACAAAATATTTATTACAAAATATTTATTATAAAATGCATTTTTTATTCCCAAAAATTTAAAATTTTTTAATTTTAAAAAATATATATTTAATTTAATAAATAATAGTATATATTTTACGAAAATAGTATTTAAATATAAAAAATATATAAATGAAAATAATGTACTTAATATAACATGCATATTTAATTAAAATTAAATGCTTTTGCTTAAATGAAATAAACAATTCCTTCCTTTTAAAGCAAAAATTTCAAGAAAACAAATTTATTTGGTTTAAAAAAATTTTTCCCTCAGTGTATTATCAATTTCTTCAAAATTATGTTTTTTTCAACACAACGAAAATTTGATTATGCTACATCACATCTGTGTCAATCACATTTTTGGAAGAGACATAAAGAATAAATGAGTAGATTTTTTTCTGTCATCCTTTTTTAACGTCAAATGCCATCAGATAAAATTATTATACATATTTATGTATTTGTTATATATTTATAAAAAATGCGAAGGCTCTTGCATGAAATTATTCTATAAAAATTAAACTAAAACTTTTGCGTGCATGTGAATAAATCACCGATGCTTTAATCATTCATAGGTATTCTTAAAAGCCAGAAATATAAAGTAACAACTTCCTTTTACCTCATTTATGCTGCTTATAGGCAGTAGATTGCGCACGTGTTCACACAATGGCACAAATGACGTTATGTAACAAGTGTTCTCTTTATCACTGCGTCACGATTTGAGTACAATCGCGTTCGTTCTGCCAATTTTTGCAACTGGAATTTCATATTTGACAGTACCACAATATTTACCAAAACAAAAATTAAATAATATGCTTATTATTAATAAATACTAAAAAATGTTTATAATTAACATTATATAATTTTATAATTAATGAAAAATTTTCTAATCTAATGTGAAAAATATATATCTTATAACAATGATCCAAGTTTATACAACAGAAAGTTTTGTGCATGATTCATTGTGTGAACTCTTATTTAGATTAACGATTATTATAGATACCTATAAACAGACTTTATAACAGAATTATAAGAAGAAAAAAAGCAAGTCGTATAAAAGTTTATCTATCATCACAAAGATTAAATTTTCAACAGGATTACAATCACGTAAGAAAAATGTAAGAATATACATTCACTATAGAATATATATTCACAGGTTTCTTCGACCTTGACTTTCTTATTGTACAATTAACGATTGGTTCTTACTTGTTTGATAAGGTAATATATACATAAAATATGATAAAGTCGCCGTTCTGATCGTGAGATAAAATGTGTGAGGGCATAATATTTTTTACAGCAAAAAATATCTCGGAAGAAAAATTACTACATTAATTCGTAAATTATTGTGGAAGATGTAATCTAATAAAAATAAATTTAACTCATTAATTATTTCGATCAAATCTATTTAAAATTGTCTCTAAAATCTGTTTAATCTATATATATATATATTTATGTTTATTCAGACATCAAATATAATATTTATGATCAATATTTTATTTTAAGAATAGACGAATAAAATTTGGTTATCTATTTAAAACGCAATCAAGTTTATTTTGCGTCCATTTTTCTTTTTTTTTATAATTTTAAATAAATGTGATAATTCATTATCACATAAAAATATTGGCAAATGTTTATTCTAAGACAAAAATTAATATTAACAACTATCGCAAATAATTTAACGACATAAAAATATAAATTTTTATTTAATTATAAATAATTTGATAGATCAAGTATAATATATTTATACTTGCTGTTTGTTTTGCGCTCACAGGGTCGATAAAGATCAAAGGCGATAAATCTACAGGAATGTGCGGAATGTTCATTCAAGGTATATAAATATGCTTTATGGGCTATATCTGTGATCTGCGATAGATAACGTAGATATAGAGAATTCACTTAGAATTCATAGATAATTCATATCACTTTACACCGTTCTATATAATGATTTTATTATTTCCTAATTGTAAGAGGTTAAATCAGATAGAGCCAGTAATTACGTCATACCAATCGATAAAAATGTAATTTAATCAGATACTTTGGATAAGATTATATTTGGATAAGATTATTCTCTTTTTTATAATAAAAACAAATTATTCTTCACTTTTATCGATACATCATCATAATAATAAATCTGTGTATAGTTGTTTAGTTGTGTTTTTCATTAATTTTTCATTAAATGAGAGAAATAAAGCATAAATACAAGTCAATCATATAAATCAAATTTTATATCGCCTTTCGATGAAATACAATATAATACGGTAATAAAATATAAATCTCATTTTTTTTCTTCGTTATGTCTTTTATAAAGACTATCTCTCTTTCATTCTGCGATAAATTGCGTGCGGCTAGTGACGAAATATATAAATTAATTAAATAGAGAACATAAATACGATCCATTAATTTCTACGATCGTTTGAAAATTGTATCTGCGCGATTCCATTATTCTACAGGGTGGCCCCGAACGTTCCAGCCAGACTTTGAGATCTTATAGGAAATTTAATTCTAAACAAAAGTTTCCTATAAACATGGATCGAAAAATGCTTCCTTAAGAAGTTATCGCTCAAAACCTCTGCTGAAGGAAGAGCAAAAGGTAAAGAAAATGAAATAAAAAGAAAATGAAACTAAATAAATTTCTTGAAAAATGTCTTTATTCATTTTCTACTATTACGTGCTATTACTAAAATATTAGTTTAAAAAAAAATTATTTTATTTTCATAAAAGAAAAAGATTTTTATTTTTTATTTTTATCGTTTTTTTTCAAGAAATTTATTTAGTTTCATTTTCTTTTTATTTCATTTTCTTTTCATCTTTTGCTCTTCCTTCATCAGAGATTTTTGAGCAATAACTTCTTAAGGAAGCATTTTTCGATTCATGTTTATAGGAAATTTTTTCTTCAGAATTAAATTTCCTATAAGATCTCAAAGTCTGGCTGGAACGTTCGAGGCCGCCCTGTATAATCTTCGATAGAGAAGGGACAAAACGAAGAAAGAAACTCGACGTTAATGTTAATCGCAACGGAGATTTTTATCGGTCTTTAAAAGAGCCTAGAATCAACGGACTCGTGGGAGCGCGTGGGAGCGTTCATTCGCTGTTATTGATTCCCCCCTCCGCCCTATACGACCCTTTCGCAACCCCTCCACCCTTCTCGCTCCGCAACTGCTGCGCTCCTTTTGCCGTTGATGAAATGCACTTGCAGACATGGCCATTCTCTTTTAGCTCTGTGTTGACTTCCCTTTATTTCAGCCAATAATAGATACGCGCCAGCTGATCGATCGCACGCGACCAGCACACTTTTCTGATTTATTCGCCTTCCAGTGTTCCGTTTTCCCCTAGAACCCTCGTCTATTTAGGGGAAAAGTAGCGTTGAAATAGGATGTTCGTGTAAGGAACACGTTTGACGCACGTGACGGTCGAAAACTTAAGCAATTTATCCTTGTAAAAACTTGGGAATCTGTTTTTCAACTGTGACTGATTCAAAACGAAAGTATTTTCATCAATTTTGTATCCTCAATAATCCCGTTTCTCAGCAAATTTTTAATAAAATTTTGAAATTAAAGAGAAGAAACGGCATACACAGTTATTTAGATATTCGATATTAAATCTTAAGATGCAAAAAAATCTACGTCAAGAATTAAATTTTAAAACAAATTATATTAATTTTTAACAGAAATATATATTGTTTTGTTTATCAAACATTAGTTTAATAAAATATAGATAATTGATCTGAAAATAATAAATCATTATTGCAAAAAAGGCAGTAGACATAAAAAAAAATTTTCAATAATAAGCAAAATTTTACAAACTCTTCATCATTAAATCTTTGGTTTGATACAAAATTATTGTTTATTATCATTTTCACACCATTATTTTCGTAATACAATAGACATAAAGACATGGACAAATCTAATATTTTTAGCTATTAAAATATGTATGTTTTCAAAAGTTAGTAATCAAATTTTTTTTACGGTTATTTGCAGGAAAATTAGAGCGTCTTTTTGTTATAACGACTGATTCAATTCAAATTGCTGAAACGTTTAAATCAGAGATAGTACGATTAATCAACGATAGCACTCGTTAATTAATCGCTACATATAGTGTGTTCACTGCTTATGGAACAGACTTTCGCGTTACGTAACCAGCTGGACGGCACGCGTATCGATTTCACGGCGAAAGTCGTCCGTTGCGTGTTTTATCTACATTCTCGGGAGCAATAAAAGAAACACAAATAGGGTTTAGTCGGCATCAATAACTAATAATGAGGTCTAACTAATTCGAATTGCAAAAGCAAGTAGCAGCAATTTTTTTTTTAAAGCCATGCGGTAGACGCGAATCTATCCAAAACTGTTTTCGAGATTCGATCAAATTCCAAAGATTCATAACTTATCTAAATTCATACAGTTAATAGAATCACAATAATGTTGCTCTTTTATATTATATCACTTAATTATTTTTAATATTAATATTAATCACTTAATTATTTTTGATATTAAAAGTTAACAATACGCAATCTGCGATTCGATAGCTTATTGTAAGTTTTTATCGTTAAATTCCACCGACTGTCATCCAATCATATCGTAATATCAAATTATTAAAATTCCAATCAATTCGTTACAGTTTGTAAATTAAAATTATTTAGAAAATTATCTCAGCTAAAATTATCTACAAGAAACTATGAAAATATCATCTAATTAAGAAAAAAAATATTATCGTTTAAATAAATTCGCTCTTTGCGTGAAAAAACTTTGGACATCCAGGAAGCGGAGTAGTTTAACAAGCTGGTATTTTAATTGAAAATTAGAGTTGAATAATATATGTTTCTTGCGCGTATATAACGACGCTGGAAATGAGAGTGCTCGGGAAAAAAGAAACGTTGTTATACAGGGTGACCTCGAACGTTCCAGCCGGATTTTGAGATCTTATAGGAAATTTAATTCTGAACAAAAAATTTCCTATAAATATGGGTCGAAAACTCATTCCTTAACAAGTTATTGCTCAAAAATCTCTGATGAAGGAAGAGCAAAAGGTGAAAAAAAAATGAAACTAAATAAATTTCTTGAAAAAAACGATAAAAATAAAAAATAAAGATCTTTTTCTTTTATGAAAATAAAATAATTCTTTTTTTTTAACTAATATTTTAGTAATAGCACGTAATAGTAGAAAATGAATAAAGACGTTTTTCAAGAAAATTCATTTGGTTTCATTTTCTTTTTATTTCATTTTCTTTTCACCTTTTGCTCTTCCTTCATCAGAGGTTGAGCGATGACTTCTTAAGGAAGCATTTTTCGACCCACGTTTATAGGAAATTTTTTCTTCAGAATTAAATTTCCTATAAGATCTCAAAGTCTGGCTGGAACGTTCGGGGCCACTCTGTATATATACGAGGCGCTATTTGCGCGCATTTCGCATGAATCTTTCGCGGTCCTTCCCAGCAACAGCAGCGGCGCGTATTTCGCCCTTCATCCCCCCTCTTTCCCCCACCCCCACCACCTCGGAACCGCCCCTGCGCAACAGCGAGCGGCGCGCAACAGATACAACATTGCGTTATTATACACCCCCGCGTTCACGTGTCGCGCCATCACCACTACCTCCTGCTGCACACAACCGACTTTTTTCTCCATCCCCCTTTGTACCCGTTAATGATCGTATACGGTGGAAACAGCTGGCGCACAGGAAATGAAACGCCACGCAACTCGTGAGTGATTCACGAATTCAAATATTCATACCGCCGAGAGACGAATGAGATGTTATACCGTGCGTGCACGTCGCGCCCTCGCCGTCCTTTCGTCGTTATATTACGAGGGGGTGGGTTTCATTTGAGAAGAAACTCACGAGCGATTATTATAAATTAAATAGCAGTCGCCGTATCTGTTTCCATTTAGGGACATTCCGATGCATCTTTGAATATTTCACGTCGTGTGCTTGATCGGACTTTATGTCTTGTCATCGCGAATGCGATCTATATGTGCTATCTAATCTATCGAGCACGAAAATAAAATTTTAGATACCGATAAATTGCGTAATAACAGATACTTATATAGTATAGACGACGCGATAAATAAAAATCCAAAATTATCGATGATTTAATAAATTTTAATAAATTTTTTTAGTAAAAATTAAATTTATTTAACCCTTTTAGGGGCACATTTTTTGTGTGAGATCAACAACAAAGATCATGATGGTTTTATAAGTTTTTGGGGTCACTGATTACGAATCTGGCATCATAATTTCAAAATTCAAGATGGCGGATTCAAGATGGCGGATTATATCTTAAAAATATTGACAAACCTGATATTTTTAGATGAAATCACGTATATAGGGGTTTTCAGGATCGCTGATCACGAATCCGGCTTCGGATTTTTGAAATTCAAGATGGCAGATAATCCTTGATGAACTCATACATAGATAAAAAAAACTGATATTTTCATGTTTTTGTGGATTTTTTTCTCAAAAACTACACATCTAATCGAAAAAACATCAAGAATACTTTCTTCTTCGAATTATATACAAAATATGATAAGATTTTTTAAAATTGAAAATTATCAGATTTTAGATATGTCATCCGCCATCTTGTATTTCCAAAATCTGAAGCCGGCATTGTGATCAGAGACCCCGAAAACCTATATATGTGCAATTTGGGGTTGATTCAACAAGACCTGTATTCAAAATTGATTTTTTTCCGAAAAAATAGTGTTTTTTTTATATTGATTATTTATTAATTAATTATTGTCAACCCCCCAGTAAAAAGTGATTACAATATGTAGGTAATCAGAAGTCTAAGGAACTTGATTGTATGCATATAACTGTCGTAATACATCCATAATGAGGAAAATACTAAAGATAAATAGGTGTATCATATATGATACACCGCCCCTCAAAGGGTTAATAAATTTAGTAAAAAATTGGCCAAAGATACGGAGTACATAAAACCGAAAACCGCTGAATATTTTCATTGCGAGAGACGTGAAATAAATGACCGCGATGACCAAATATAAATAGAGCCCTTTCGCGATTCCGACTGTATCTCGTAGCTTGTACGAGCGGTAATAACTTAAAACAAATGGAAGATAAGACCCCTCAAGAGCACAGCCTAATCAAATAAAACTACCACCGCCTATCTCTGTGGATTAATCTACTCGCTACCCGTTTCTAGGCTACACGCACGAGGCATGGATCAACCACGAAGAGCCGCCCAAGTACGCGACGCTGCGCTCAGCGGCAGAATTGGCGCGTCCGGTAGCTCCGTCGCCGCCCCCGGTTGCGCAGCAGGAGCTACCGGTTCCGGTACTGACCGGGCCGAGCCTGCATCAGGTGCCGTCACATCAAACCACGAGTCCATCGTCGTCCCCGTCGTCGTCGTCGTCGCCATCGCCATCGTCGTCGTCCGTCACATCGCTGTGCCTGCCGCCGCGCAAGAGCCTCTCGATGTCCTTCACCAGCACCGGCACGGCCCTGTCCTTACCGCCCAAGAAGAAGGACATCTACCGTCCTTACAGCCTGCAACCGATCTCCGAGATACGCACCTCTGCCGAGGAGGACCTGTCGGCCGCGCAGGCCATCCTGGATCTCAGCGCGTCGCCCGCCGCGCCCACGCATTCTGTTTTTATTCATACCCTATCACCGCCGCCGCCACCGCCGCCGCCGCCGCCGCCGCCGCTGCCGCCGCCGCCCGCCGCGCCGAACGCGACCGCGACTGCGCAGCAGCAGCAGCAGCAGCAGCAGCAGCTGCAACCGGCACCGACGGCGGGAACGCAGCAACCTATACCGGTCTCCGTGCTGGTGCCGGTGCCCAGTTCGCAGACCAATCAGCTGCGCCAACAGGAGCAGACACCGCCACAGCCGCAGTCGCCAGCAACCGCGGAGGCCACCGGCGGAAACTGCAGCAGGGATAGGTGAGTCCAGTGCTTGTCGTCGATCATTTCGAGTTCTTCGCGTTTGTTAAGGGGATCCTACTACTAGTTATTCTACCCTTCTATTTCGAGTGTTCTATCTTATTCCTCGGTGGTTTTAAGGTCAGATTGGGAAAATTTCGGTAAAATTGTCGTACAGTTTAATTAAGGGGATCCTAAAGTCGCCTGTTTTATCGACACAAACGCCGTAATTTTCGGAGGTGTGCCAGTTTTTATTGCCTGTATAGAATTAAAAATCCTTCTTCAGAATTGAAGTATACACGCAAACGGACACGTGAAAATTCTATGTAGTATGAGAGTTTATATTGAGAAAGAAAATAAGTATAAAATTACATTTTTATTTATCGACTTCTTAAATCAACATAGCGTCGGAGCTGCCAACTTGTACAAATATTAGCTTCTTATAAAAGTTTTATAGCTTTTATGCATAAAACTGTAGTTTTCACGATTACTGCACCGTAGAACATTGTCGAACTATAAAAACTGAATTGAATGGCCTAATTAATAAATGGCATTCTTCTGAAAATTTCAGTCCGTATGTATCTAAAATATCGGTAAAGTAGAGTATGAAAAAAACAGTGCATCTTCTTTATAAATAACGTGATAGAAAGAGACACGGATGAGGATTAGATAAGGGCGTTGTAATCGTGTAAGAGTTCACCGTTCAGTTTAGGATCCCGCCCCAGTTTAAGGATGTTTTGTATTATTTTCAAATTATTGAAAATTTAATGAAAATTGTACAGAATGTCCTTACATATGTTTAGAATTTTCAGTACAATTTTTAAATCGATTCACTAAAGCGTTCACAAATTATAAGGATTTTAATTTGCACCGAATTAACATGTGTTCTTATGGGAAATGTATAACCACGTCGATTTAAATAACAAAAACACATGTCTAGTTTAACATTCTAAGAAAAGTTAAAGTAAAATAATCTTGAATTTTAACATACAAAATAATCAAAATTAAAGTCAAATGTTTCTATTGCAAATAATTTAAGTTAAAATAATTACTATTATAAGTTAATGTTCTACAACAATTCTTACGAGTTTCTGTAACTATTTTTTCATGTAATTTTTAATTAATTTGTATGTAATTTTTACATTACACTTAAAGTCACAATAACAAAAATAAATGTGAGGTATTGTATCAATTATTTAACACTTTTAGTTTGTCAATAAGTAACACATGACTAATGAGTTATTTTAACTTAAGGATGTTTTGTACCTATTTTCAAAATATTGAGAATTTGATGAAAATTGTACAGAATGTCCTTACATATGTTTAGAATCTTCAGTACAATTTTTAAATCGTTTCACTAAAGCGTTCACAAGTTATAAGGATTTTAATTTGCACCGGATTAACATGTGTTCTTATGGGAAACATATAATCACGTCGATTGAAATGACAAAAACACATGGAAATAATATTCAGAATTTGTTTAAAATTTGCAAAAGTTTAGATACAGAGGAAATATTTGGTCAAATAATATTATACAAGTACTAACTGGTTAAAAAGATATTAAATATAAATATAATTAAATATAATTCAATGAAGTTAGCCATGTATCTGTCACAAGGCGAAATTCTCTGCCAAAAGTTAATCATTTCGATTAACAAAATTCGGAATATTTCAGTAAAAACGCAGTAAATATTAAAAAATATCTGCACTGTAGCCAAGATTAAATTATAATATTCCACACAATTTCTTACTCAAAATACACCAAAAGTGGATATATTCGTCAATATTGATTTTCAGCTACTTTTTGCTGAAATTGTACATACAAAACATCCTTAAGGATGTTTTGTACCTATTTCCAAAATATTGAGAATTTAATGAAAATTGTACAGAATGTCCTTACATATGTTTAGAATCTTCAGTACAATTTTCAGTACATTTTTAAGTCGATTCACTAAAGCGTTCACAAGTTACAAGGATTTTAATTTGCATCGGATTAACATGTGTTCTTATGGGAAACGTATAACCACGTCGATTCAAATGACAACAACACATGGAAATAATATTCAGAATTTGTTTAAAATTTGCAAAAGTTTAGATACAGAGGAAATATTTGGGCAAATAATATTATACAAGTACTAACTGGTTAAAAAGATACTAAATATAATTCAATGAAGCCATGTATCTGTCGCAAGGCAAAATTCTCTGCCAAAAGTTGATCATTTCGATTAACAAAATTCGGAATATTTCAGTAAAAACGCAATAAATATCTGCACTGTAGCCAAGATCAAATTGTAATCCACACAATTTCTTACTCAAAATACACCAAAAGTCAATATGTTCGTCAATATTGATTTTCAGCTACTTTTTGCTGAGATTGTACATACAAAACATCCTTAAAGCTTTTGAATGCGAATCGTCACAATAATATCTGTCCAACAGCTCCGGCAGCAAGACTGTCGCCTACACCTACGAGGCCTTCTTCGTGTCCGATGGCCGATCAAAACGTCGCGGTGGCACCGGCAGCAACAACAACGGCGCCGCCGTGCCCGACAAGGAGGCGGCCCAGCCGGACAGGCCCAAGTTCACGTGCACCGAGTGCGGCAAGCAGTACGCCACGTCGTCGAATCTGTCGCGGCACAAGCAGACGCATCGCAGTCTCGACTCGCAATCGGCCAAGAAGTGCATCCACTGCGGCAAGGCTTACGTCAGCATGCCCGCCCTGGCGATGCACGTGCTCACGCACAAACTCGCCCACAGTTGTGGCGTATGCGGCAAGATGTTCTCGCGACCCTGGCTGCTGCAGGGTCATCTGCGCAGCCACACCGGCGAGAAGCCATACGGATGCGCCCACTGCGGCAAAGCGTTCGCCGACCGCTCGAATCTGCGGGCGCACATGCAGACCCACTCGGCCGACAAAAACTACGAGTGCTCGAGGTGCCACAAGACCTTCGCCCTCAAGTCCTATTTGAACAAGCACCTGGAGTCGGCGTGTCTGCGCGACGAGGAGATGCAGCAACAGCAGCATGCCGGTAACAGTGCCACGCAGCATCAACAGAACACCAATCGAGGCTTGTAGCAGCGCTTCGAGAAGGGGAACAACGATGCCACGAGGATCGAGGAATCGAGAAAGAGCTAGCGGTGCCACGTGATCGCTGCTTGATCGCGAAGAGGCACGAGGGTACGAAGAGCAAGGGAGGAGATATAAGGTTTGCCGTAGATTTTAAGTAGAAAAGTGCCAGTAGAGACAGAAATGAGAGTTAGAGAGAGAGAGAGAGAGAGAGAGAGAGAGAAAGCGTGAGAGAGAAAGAGAGAAAAGATGCAAATGAAAGAATGACATGAGTGAAGAGTTAGAAGGAACGAAAGGGAGCAAAAGAGAGGGAGAGCGTGAGTTTATTAATAATGTCTAACATTAATAAAAACGTCCAGTAATGTTAAGTCGTAAAAGAAAAAAAAACACGTCGAACGTTGACGTCCACACTGCAGAGTCTAGTCACTCTAGTCGATTATATACCTATTACATTATGATATTATATTATTATATATATATTATAGTATATATATAAATATACGTATATATATATATATATATATATATATATATATATATATATTTACTAGCGCGTACGATAGTCCGCGAGCTCGTTACGAAGACACTATTTATTAATACTTAGCTGCCTAAATTAAAGAAAGGGAAACGAAGAATAAACCGAGAGAGATTTTACAGGATCCATGAATCGCGATTCGCGCGCCCATCGATCTGGATCGAGACGCGCAGGTGTGATCGACGACTCGCCGATTCTCATTTTGCAAAGAGAGAAGACCTGGAGGAAACCTTTCGAAACGATACCGCGTATATTTTCAGCGGTCACAAAAATCACCGGATCGATTGAAAATTAATCCGTCTCTGCTGCTGTCGGTATCTTTGAATAAATAGTTGGCTTTAAACAGCTGTTATCCGGAGTTGGCATTTCCACGAATATTAATTATACTATTTGAATTATGATACATAATTAATATGACGCGACGTGCGTTAAAATCACGGTTGTTTAAGGATGTATTGGACGGACCGTCTGTCTCAAAAGTTAATCCAAAGTATCGAAAAATTAAAGTTGGGCAGAATACGAATTCTAATTGATGAAAATTTTTTAAAAATCACGAAATCATACTTCAAAATATTCTTTAATATAAATAGGTCTTAATTTCCAAGAAAATGTTGCCACGTTTTATCATCAATATTGAGTCAAACCGATAATCACAGTTATTTTTTTCATAATAATTTCAAAACGAGCCAGTAAATCGTTTTAAAACTTTGTGGGAACATTTTTACATGTATGAAGAATATAATATTACAAAATGAAATTTTTATCATTGTTTCTTTATAGTTTGTGAATAATTTATTACCTGTCTCTTGAACGTTTACATAAGATTTTAAAATCGCAAAATTCAAAAAATTAATAACTTTTAAAGGAGCAAGTAAAAAAATTTGAAATAATTCATGACGATTTAGAATGTTATTAAGAATGTTAAATTAAAAATTCACGGCGATCTCATTGATTGTAATATATCTCCAATACATCCTTAAAGTCGCTCGAAGCTACTGTAGAAGTGCAGGAAGGGTTAATGGTCGTTCGGTGGATGCGCTCCTTTAAAAATTTCCTCGAGATTAATCCATTGGAATAGAACGAAAGCTACGGCTAATCGATAAGCACAATAACCGCACAGCGATTGTACTCGCAAGCCAACTTGCGACACGTCGCCTTTGACTGACGCGTGAATAAAGGCCGGACAAAGTGTCTTTGAAGATTCTGAGGGTACGCATTAAACGGAAAACTTTATGCTTCATGGCATCCCCTCTTCTTTTATATCGAGTCAAAGTCCGCCACACCTGCGTATCTCGCACGATTATGCGATTATGCGACGCGCGCGTTTCAGCTACGGAGCGAGGAGCGAGATGTCGAATCGGCGAAAATCGGAAAATCGTGCGTAAGAAATATATCGTAGAGAAAATATCGTGGTCTCTCTCGCGATCGATCGATCGCGAACGCGAACGCGAACGCGCGAACGATGTCGTATTATAAAACGAATCCTCACAACGTACACACGTACTTAGAGCAAATTCGAGTAATAGACGCGTGTAACACATTGTTATACAACACATATTTTATAGAGGCAATATAAGAAAAAATAAATAAATAAATAAATAAATATGACGCGACAAGTACGGTCAAAGCAATGTTTCGACACAACGAATTATATAATTATACATATAGAGGCAAACATCGAAGTTTAACCAAGTTTTGAGCAAGAACCGATGATATGCTTATATGCATGATGGAGAACGATCGCCCGATCCACACCCCCTGAAGTGTCTCTCGTATTGATCGATTTTGATAGCGAGAATCCTGCAGTCGAATCAACATTTCATTAAAGTCATAACGTTCGTTTTGCGACTTTTGTAAGATATTCTTTAAGGATGTTTTGTACCTATTTTTAAAATATTGAGAATTTAATGAAAATTGTACAGAATGCCCTTACATATGTTTAGAATCTTTAATACAATTTTTAAATCGATTCACTTTAAAGCGTTCACAAGTTATAAGGATTTTAATTTGCATCGAATTAACATGTGTTCTTATGGGAAATATATAACCACGTCGATTCAAATGATAAAAACACATGGAAATAATATTCAGAATTTGTTTAAAATTTGCAAAGTTTAGATACAGAGGAAATATTTGGGCAAATAATATTATACAAGTACTAACTGGTTAAAAAGATACTAAATATAATTCAATGGAGCCATGTATCTGTCACAAGGCAAAATTCTCTGTCAAAAGTTGATCATTTTGATTAATAAAATTCGAAATATTTCAGTAAAAACGCAATAAATATCTGCACTGCAGCCAAGATCAAATTATAATATTCCACACAATTTCTTACTCAAAATACACCAAAAGTGGATATATTCGTCAATATTAATTTTCAACTACTTTTTGCTAGGATTGTACATATAAAACATCCTTAAGGATATTTTGTACCTATTTTCAAAATATTGAGAATTTAATGAAAATTGTATAGAATGTCCTTATATATGTTTAGAATCTTTTGTACAATTTTTAAATCGATTCACTAAAGCAAGTTATAAGAATTTTAATTTGCACCGAATTAATGTGTTCTTATGGGAAACATGTAATCACGTCGATTCAAATGATAAAAACACATGGAAATAATATTCAGAATTTGTTTAAAATTTGCAAAAGTTTAGATACAGAGGAAATATTTGGTCAAATAATATTATACAAGTACTAATTGGTTAAAAAGATACTAAATATAATTCAATGAAGCCATGTATCTGTCACAAGGCAAAATTCTCTGCCAAAAGTTAATCATTTCGATTAACCAAATTCGGAATATTTCAGTAAAAACGCAATAAATATTAAAAAATATCTGCACTGTAGACAAGATCAAATTATAATATTCCACACAATTTCTTATTCAAAATACGCCAAAAGTGGATATATTCGTCAATATTAATTTTTGCTACTTTTTGCTAGGATTGTACATACAAAACATCCTTAAGTCGACGGAGAGTAATTTCTGAAACTGTTTTATTATAAAAAATATCTTTTATCACATATTTAATTATATTTGTCATATTTATGTGGATTCCTGCATTCGCGTTGCACATAATAATATTTCTTTTGAATATTAAATCACAATATTCTGACAAAATTAATTAATTCCATGCGATGCATTTGTTTGTCCATTCAATATTTAATCACGAAAAAACGATTAATCACGTCTGCTGATGAATATACAACATTAGATGCAGATCAATGTATCGAATTATGTGAACGGAATAAATTTGTTTGTATCGCTTTATAATTAGATCATTTATTTAAATCGTGTAAAATAATAATTATTAAGTTTTCGATAACGCAATTAATTAATTTTTATTTCAAAATGAAATTTTAACTCTAGTAAAATTATGTCGTATTTTATCACGAATGTGAAATAATTTTTATCCAATGAGAAAAAGAATGTGATAAACGAGCGATCGGCGGGGTGTGGATCCGCGCTTTAAAGTCGCGCCCACAGCTCTCTAAAAGAAATAATAACTAACAATAAAACAATTATAATGGCCGACGAGCAAAACGGGCGATCCGCCCGATTCTTCTTCTTCTTTTTTGCATCGATTATATTGCGAAAGAGCGCGATAACGTATTTCGCATGTACAGTAGAGAGAAGCTCGCCGCCAAAGAAAGTCGCAAGGTAAAACAGAACGGAGAACAATATTTTTCGCGTAGCTCGGTCGATCGGATCGATTCTTAGGATCGGTTAGCAATGCTTGACGCGCAACGCGCTTGAGCTTGTTCGATTTTTCTTTTCCTTTCATTGGAAAATTTCCATCTCGCGCGGCACTAGCCGCTGATAAATACGCGCCATGCTGTGCTATTAATGCGTACATACATATAAATAATATGCGGCTTTAGAGCAATAAACGATTAAGCAATAATAACTTATTCGCGTAGCGCACACAACGAAAATCCGCAATATTGCGCGCCAATCGCGCTTTACTCGCATATGTATATCCCGTACATAACGTCTCTTTGTTGTTTAATTTGTATTTTTTTTCTGCGTTACTTCTCAGACAGCACAAAAAGGCCAAAGATGTCTTAAAGATGTCTTAAAGATGTCTAAAGGATTTAAGACGTCTTCAAGTCGTCTTTTACATGTCTTTTGGACATGTGTGCTGTCTGGGTTGACACTCGTTTATATCGTATTCTTCGTTCTACGCTTATTTTCTTATCACATCGAAAGTATCATTATTTTTCCAACAGTCATTATAATTATTCTTACAATTAGTCGTAATTATTTGTATTTATTATTGACGGATTGTGTCAAGATATTGAAATATGTGAGAATATATTAATACGTGCATGTAAAAAATATACATAATTTTTGGAGATATGTAAAAAGTTACCAATTTTTAAGTACTTTGCATATCTCAGATTTGTGATTCGAGCCATTTCGTTTTGAATGTGTGTGTATTCTTATACATCACAATGTCTTGGCAAGCTGTCGTGTATTTATTGATGTTAATATTAATATTATCACATCTCATTATATTATTTTATTATTATCTCTCATTTTATATTATTATTATTTATTATTATTTATTATTATATTATTATTATTATTATTATTATTATTATGCTAGTACAACGATTCGATACAACGATCGATATCCATATGTTACAAGCGAAAAAGCTAAAACATGTGCAATTTCCATTCTGATTTGTAGGTGGAAACGCCAGCATTCCGTGCGATAAGCTACTTTACTTAAGGTAGTGTCTCGCGTATATAGTTACTAGTCAATACACTTAAACTTCCGAATCATGATAATATATATGCATATATATAGCACATACACACACACACACACATACACACACGTACATTTATATAAATATATATTATAATATACGTATAAATACAGAACGTCCCCTGGAGGTAGAAGTAAACCAACTTCTCGACTTTTACTAGAAGAAGAAAAAAAGCATAATGAGGCAGTTGAACAATATTTAAAAGTAGCCATCTTATTTCATTCTACAGATTTTTACTTCTCTACGTGTATGCTTTTGTCTATTTTTAATCTATTTTAAAATGTATTGTTCTCCTTACATTAATTTTATTAAACCCTTTTCAATAAAACAATCATTATTGCGAAGATATAAAAAATCACGCCATAATTCGTGGCATTTTGCAATTGGAAAAATTTTTGTATCTTGAAAATATGTACTGTTTAGCTATAATCCTAGAGATTGATTTATATATTTAATTAATATTTAAATTCTAGAATAGCCCAGACAGCACACATGTCCAAAAGACATCTAAAAGACTTAAAGATGTCTAAAGTCCTTTAGACATCTTTAAGACATATTTTGGCCTTTTTGTGCTGTCTGGGAGTTTGGAGTAATAAACCGCCGGTCTTGGGACACCCTGTACATATTTACAATTCATAGCTCGAGCGTGTATAGAGACAGGCTTAAATGCCCTTAAGAAAAAAGAAGTCGGAGAGCTTTAAAAGGGACGATCGAAAGGGAGCATATCCACTTTTCGCACGATTCGCGCGTAGAAATCGAACAGCCGTAAAACGCCGATTAGAGAAGAGCAAGTCGATGACTATAGTCGTGATTAGCGGACAGGCGAGGGTTCGTTGTGGGAATTGCGCCAGTTCGTTAGACAGTCATCTAGTCAATTTCTTTCCTCGTTACACGAATGATCGTTAATCGATAAAAGAAGCAGAGTCACGCCCGCTGCCGGGAAAACTTATTCCCGACGATTTATTTTTTTAACCCATTTTAAGGATAGCGATTATATAACGACTATAGAAATGTGAAATTTGTAGAGAGAGAGAAGAGAGACAATTAAAGACAATTTATTAAAATTACACAAATACTTTCCCTCTTCGCCCTTTTCAAATAAGACAATGTGCGATGTGCGATGAGCGTCGCATAATTTAAATTTATAATTGTAAAAGAAAAAGAGGAAGGAAAAATTTTTTCCATGATCAATCTCTATCGCGATACCTTTCTCTTATTGCCACTGAATTCTTCACGATATATTAATTTGGCAAAATAATTTGCAACGTTACAATATTTATATTTACGCAATCTTGAAATGTCATTTCACGCTCTGTATCGAATCTTTCTATGATCTCTATCACCTTTCGGAAGATGATAACGTTCCAAAGGAATCGCCACATTTTGCCTATTTTTTTCCCCTTCACAAATACATGTCATTGCCTTAAATGCCAACAACAGGGCGGCTACTCCTATAGCGAATTTCTCGAGCCTCGCCGATAGCGTTTAGAGTCGAGGAAGAAACTTCGATTCAAGCTCAACCATGTTATCGTAAAATTGATGTTACTTAGAGGTGCTCAAAGAAGTGTGTACAAAACAACAGAAGAATATAGATAAACCGCATTAAAATGGACGGTATATTTATTGATAACGAGAGAAGTAAATATATTTAACGCAGTAGGAGCTCTATATCGGGCGTAGAAGAGGAAAATAAATTGCGTCTCTCGTAGCCGATGTAGCATGTACATAATTCCAATCTTACTCTTGCACTCTTTAATCGCAGGATTATATAGTGATACGTAAGACGTAAGCTCTCTTCTATATTATACTGTATATCGAGACATATGTACACGATTGATCGTGGGAAGAGCCCCCTTCTCTTAAAAACGCACCATTGATGCGCGCGAGTATATGATACTCTTTCATTTCGGCCGAAATCAAATCGATAATTTCATTTGATTCACACCGCACGACGAGCATCATTTATTATCGGTTTATAAAATAATGTTTATTTTCGGGATTTTCCGATGAAATTCATTTTTTTCCCTTCATTATCATCACTAAAAGTGTAAAGATGTCTTATTAATTTTGACGAGATTAAATTATTCTTGCCCAAAATTTTGTCATTTCAAAATTATTCGAATAAATTATAATTTTGTCGATCAAAATTATTCGTCAATGGCGGTCGCGCGCAAAAAAGCTCAAGACATTCTTATCGCTGTCGTCACGGTGTGATATAAACTAATGCGCGAGGATCGCAGGCATCGTTGCATAACACGAGAGACCACTTAAAAGTTATATTTATATATTATATATAAAAAAAATTATATGCATTATAATAAAATATACATTTAAATAAAACGTAATGATAACGTATTAGCAGTCCACTAATTAATCTAATCGCCTGACATCGTCTTCGATAATTAGGGCATTGTTATACGAAGTAATAATTCCCTCGGGGAATAAAATGAGTAGAAGGAAGCTCTTCCCTCGATCGAAACTTGAAATCCTCCTCTTTCGTACTTTCGATCTTGGAAACTCGAGTCCTAGGAAAAGCCCTCTCACGTGGTTCGGCGTGCTCGACATCAAATCGAGGTCAGAATCAACGTCGAAAATGCATACTCTTCGTGACACACGATAAACAGTTTCCACCAACAAAATGAAGTGCGCGTGAGAGGGATGACTTTTGCACGATTAACGTGGTTCAACGGGGATTCTTCTATGTCTTCTCGCATGTACGCATCCTACGCATACGCGTAATGACGTAGCACATATACACACACCCACACCCGCATACATACAGTAAACTCTCTCTAAAGACTACCACAAGTTCTTCTACTCTTCTTCTCTTCTATTTCGAACATTCTATCTTACTCCTCGGTGGTTTTAAGGTCAGATTGGGAAAATTTCGGTAGAATCGTCGTACAGTTTAATTAAGGGGATCCTAAAGTCGCCTGTTTTATCGACACAAACGCCGTAATTTTCGGAGGTGTGCCAGTTTTTATTGCCTCTATAGAATTAAAAATCTTTCTTCAGAATTGAAGTATACACGCAAACGGACACGTGAAAACTCTATATAGCATGAGATTTTATATTGAGAAAGAAAATAAGTATAAAATTACATTTTTATTTATCGACTTCTTAAATCAACATGGCGTCGGAGCTGTCAACTTGTACAAATATTAGCTTCTTATAAAAGTTTTATAGCTTTTATGCATAAAACTGTAGTTTTCACGATTGTGTACTGCATCGTAGAACATTATCGAATTATAAAAACTGAATTGAATTGCCTAATTAATAAATGGAATTCTTCCGAAAATTTCAGTCTGTATGTACCTGAAATATCGGTAAAGTAGAGTGGAAAAAGCATTGCATCTTCTTTATAAATAACGTGATAGAGAGAGATACGGGATGAGGATTAGATGAGGGCGCTGTAATCGTGTAAAAGTTCGCCATTCAATTTTAGGATTCCCTTAACCACGGAAATGGCAGCGTGTTTGCCGTTCGTTCGCGTCTGGATGTATCGTTTCGTTTAATTACGCGTGTCTTCGAATCCGACGACGGAAATCGCCGTATTTTTTATCAAACTGATATCAAACCGGCGTTTAATTTCGTAATATGAATTAAAGCGAATCTGGCCGCCGGCCTGTAAAACCCAACGTTGTTTTTAATTCACTTCCACGCGGGGCGAATTCGCGCCTGTGTCATTTTGTTTTAATCTACCTTTGATTTAACTTTAATTTAGCTCGCACATACAGATCGGCCGTCATTTCGCTTCAATTTATCTTTGATTTAATTGCAATATCCGACCGCGCCGCGCGCGCCCGGACCGTCGTTTTATATTTCAATTTATTTTTGATTTAATTGTGATTTCCGTCCGCGCCGTTATTTCGTTTTAATTCGCAAGCGGCGTCGAAATTCCTCTTATCACCCCGTCGCGATAACGGCGCGTTTTCACGCGCGCGAAAAAACGCAGAGATCGAATTAGAATTTTCATCCGAACCTGCGAAATCGCACGTGACGAATCACCCTTATCGTGTAATAGCGACCGAATGTGAGGGATGCGAGGGCAAATCGGATTACATGATGAAAAATCCGCGGCCTTCGTGAAGAAAATGGAGCGGGAAAAGTGGATGTTATTATCCTTCCCTCCCCTTTTCTCGCTAATGTCGACGCGCCGAGCTTTTAATCCGAAAAGAAGAAGGTTCGCGCACACGTCGATTCAATTTGCCTGCTGCATTCGAGTTGCAACTGCACCGCTGCTGATCGATAAACGTGTCCCAATACAATCCACGTTAATTGACGGCGATGGCTTGCGTAATTTGCCGAAGACACGCGACACAAGGATGTATAAACGATCAACTTAATTTGCTTGTCGACTCGAATCAGGTGGTTCTCGCCAGTCCCTATAGCGAATCGATACTTTTGCATGCTGTGCAGCTCGCGATGAGGGCTGGTGAATATGATTAGGTCGCAGAGGAGGGCTTTACCAGCGATCGAAGATGGAAGGATGCGCACACACGTGCAGCATCAGCGCTTTTCGTCACGTATCGCGAAGAGCGCTCTCGATTGGATTCATTCCGATTGGATCCTCGGATGGAAATTCAGCGAACATTTTCACGGGGAGACGAACCGCCGATTCCTAATCTTTCCCATAACTGACCGAGACTCTTCTGTGGACTTCGAATTTCACTCTCGGCGCGCGCGACGCGACAAGATTCTCCTCTCGGATAAGATAAACTGTGTTAGACACAGACCAGATAAATGATGCGTCACGCATTTCGTAATTCCTTCCAGCGAGAGCCTTGACAATTTTTTAAAACCGTTTGCTAGTTGCTTTAGGCATAAGTCAGAAGGAGAGAGTAAGGACGAAAGGAAGAAAAAATGGAAAAATAAATATAAGAAACGATCTCAAGCCCGAAGGTACGTGCTATCCTGCAGTCTCAGCTATCATTGCAACAGACTGCAGTTTTTGCGACACCGTAAATCAACCGAAAACGCAAACGAGTCTAGAACGCTCGTTAGACTTGCTACGCGAAAAAAAAATCGTTGGTTGCAAAAGGAGCCGGTTCTGCCGGCACTAATCACTTGGTTCAATGAAATCCGTTTCACTATTCGAACAATGTCCGTGTCTATGCTTGAAGAAAAGAGAATCGCCTACGCTGAAAATTATCGATGAAACTGACTTTCAAACTGGCAGCCTATTGAACGGCTTGTGTTGAAATTTGCATGTCGAAAACGGTAATCGTAACTCAAATGAGATGAAATCGATGTAATCGAGCTCCTTAAAGGAGAAATCAAATATTTCATTACGAATAGCACAAATATTATAGTTATGGCGACCAAACTACGACTAAAGTACGTAAATTCGAGTTATAGAATTCTCTCTCTTGTTGGATTCGTGTTTTAAAAAGTCTTTAATTTTTTTTACTTCAAATATACGATATGGAATAGGCGCCTACTAATTAAATTATTAATTATATATTCCGTACTCTCTAAAAGTGAATCAGTGTATTATCACTGAAAAACAGTAAATAGTCACTGATTACAGCAGTTGCTGTGCAGTGTATTATCACTGAAAAACAGTAAATAGTCATTACAGCAGTGCTGTAATCAGTGACTATCACTGAAAAACAGTAATAGTCACTGATTACAGCAGTTATAAGTATAGCACTGTAAATCAGTGATATTTTATTGAAAGAATCAGTTAATAATTTTGACTGTTTCAATCAGTAATATTTCTCAATATCAGTAATATTTCTTTCGTTATTGTCAGTAATATTAAACTATAATTCATCTCCCTATCTATTTCATATGAAATTAAAAATTTTATTTATATTTACTAAATATTTATTATATTAAAAATTTTATTTTATTTATATTACATGCATATTGAACTTGTTATTTTAAATAGATAACGAACGAATAATTTTCATTAAGTCGCCAGACATTTATTTGTCCGACTTAAGTAAAGATCGATTTAATATCTGAAGCCTTTCTATAAGATTGTATCAGAAATTAAATCGAAGTAATACTTCTAATTTTAAATGTCGCTCTTTGCAAACTTTATATAATTCTTATAATTAAAATTAAATACGAGAGAGATAGCGATCATAGCGGTAAATGAACGAACTAGCGATTACTGGTTTTACAGTGAAATTTACTGATTTTACAGTGAATTTTATTTTAACTGACCATAATCAATGAGATATAAAATAAAATAAACAAAAAAATAAGCATTTCCACTGAAAATCAGTAAAATACTCACTGATTCTCAGTGAAATCTTATTTTACTGTTTAAATTAGTGATATTTTCACTGATTCATTTTTAGAAAGTATTATACTTTCGTTAAAGCATAGGGATGTGTTAATCACTTTACGATTATTTGCAAAAATTGCTGCAGCATTGAAATATATTAAAACACTAATGTATGACATATAATTTACATCACAATATCACTATCATTTATCAGTGGTACTATATATGATTATCATTTACGCTGACATTTCAGAATCGGACAGGATTGAATAGCGAGGGATGAATGTAGATCTGACGATTTTGGCAAAATACGCTAACATCGAGGTCCAATTTATAATTCATGATAGGGATGCTTACATTAATACGGTATCAAAATACTATTACCGTGCTTTCTTCAATATTTTGCGATATAATATCTTTTGTGATAATAAAAATTGCAACAAAATGGAATAAACGAAAATTGATATAAAATAATGTAAAAAATAATGCGTAGAATAAGTAACTACTATTCGTAGCGTTTTATCAGCTATTATACGTAATATTATTAAAAATATAATATTATATTGAATAGTCAAGAGTTTAAAGTTTATGCACGTTTTTATATTTTTTCTTTCAAAGTAATGATAATTATCTAACAAAAGTATTCAACATTAGCAATAATATGATACTATAAAAGTATCGTAAGCATCCTTAAACAGATGTGGTATCAGTTTTTCGCGTTGTACATCGAGTTTTAAAAGATCCCGGAAGTACCTTAGATTCTTCTCCAATAATAAGAGATGCGCTTAACAGCACGACACTTAGAGATCGATGTGTTCAAAAAACCTAGTTGTTACATTATAACATTAAATACACACCAAATATACCGGACTCCTCTACTGCTCGAGTCAAAAACGAGTCAATAACGAGTTACCGATCCCTTATCGATCCCCCAAAAGAATATTAGAAATTGAAGCTTCTGCTTACACTTTATGTAAATTCTGTCAAACTATATATCTGGAAGTGGCTCAAAAATCGTAACGAAAATTCCGTGTGTGTACGCGTACGTGAATTAAATTGTTATTTTGACGAATATCAGCTTTCCGAAAGAACTCAAGAGTGCTTGGTGAAAAGTCGATTCTTTTCCGGTTTTTATTACCCGGAGATTCGTCAATTAATATCCGATGCTCGAAAATGCATATTTCTGCGAAAATAATTCCCGATGAATCATCGACAGATATCGCGTAGCTCAATAATAAATTTCCGACAAAAAAGCGACATGTCATCATTTATATAAGCACAGAGGAAGGAAACTATACCGGATTATACAGATGTGTCGATCATACATGGCGGCAAATCGTTAAGTCATATACATATATATGATTATGCCAGAACGGAATATTTTCGTGTCACGATTGCACAAGCTTCTCCACTGATCATATTCTCGTTATGACGTTAAAACATAATGATAACGCTTCCGGTACGCGGCGCATTACTAGTCGCGATGGGAGAAATATTGAAGGAGAAGACTCCATTTTCTCCCGCGGGGAGTGAAAGCGCGCGAAGCGCCGGGAAAAATCGAAAGTCGAGAAGCGCCCGATAATTAAGCCCGCCGATTAATCATCACTTCTCTACACTAAACGAATACAAAACGGGAAACATTTGTATCGCACACGAGGATGCGTTTCACGACGCGCAATGCATTATATATCTAGTAAGTATATTCCAATACTTACATAAACATGCATACAGGGTGGGTTTTATTTCCTGTGTCAAACTTTTTATTATACGAGAGATTATCGACTGCAATTATAATAAATTTATCGATACACAGATGTCAGTTATTTGGATCGGCCGTATCGATATATCGATATATCGATAATATCGATCCATATATAATATGTACAAATTAAAAGGTGAATCAAATTATGTGGTTATTAACAAATTTAATAAATTTTATTAATAAATTATGGATTTATTATTATTATTATTAAAGTTACGTATTATTATTATTATTATTATTATTATTATTATTATTATTATTATTATTATTATTATTATTATTAAGAATGTATTTCTTATGAAATAATTGTGTAATTTTATTTTAAGAAGGGAGAAAATTTTTTGCCGCATACTTTTACTATAAATCAATAATAAAAATTTATGAATCATAAAAAATAAATGCGGATTTTGAAATAAAGTTTTACATAAAAAATTAAAGTGTTAAATTTGAAAACTGAATTTTTAAATATGTATTTCTACTGCTTTAATATATCGAATATGTATACATAGCTTTAATAATAATAATAATAATAATAATAATATATATATTTAATAATAATAATAATACTCTATTAATAACATATTTAATAATATATTTAATAATAATAATAATAATAATATATATTTAATAATATATTTATATATAATATATATATTATATATAATATATAATAATATATTTATATATTATATATAATATATAATAATATTTAATAATACATAATATATTTAATAATAATAATAATAATAGCTCTAATAATAAATCCATATAATCGCATAATTTGATTGAACTTTTAACTTGTACATATTATATATGGATCGATACGGTCGATCCAAATAACTGACATCTGTGTACAGATCAATTTATTATAATTGCAGTCCATAGTCTCTCGTATGATAAAAAGTTTGACACAGGAAATAAAACTCACCCTGTATATACACATGTACATATATGTATATATATATATATATATATATATATATATATGTAATATGTGTATATGTGCACAACATATGTTACGGAATCACATATAACTCACACTCAAATATACAGTACATATGAACATGTATACACTTATACACGTATACATATATTAAGACAACTCTCTCGACTATAAAAATATCGTTATATTAATATCGTTATTATTAACATCGGTTTTAGTCTCGCGTCTCACGTTTTCTTTCTACCATAAAGAATATGTATATAATTATATAAATATATATATATATAAGCAATACACACAGCAATGTCACGAGTACTAGAACGTAGAGGATATAAAGGAATATTTAAACGAAAGCAGCACTCTTAAAGCATATTGTATAAGCGCAGCAGGATGAAGTAAAATATTATAAATAATGTTATACTGGCGAGAGCTGGGTCCCCAGTCGGGCCAATATTCGATAAATATCGGCGTGAAAGTCTCAATCAAATTCACTTTTTCTTCAATAGATACGACGCGTACATCGTATATTTATATGATCAAGTGGCCGGCGTCCATTTCTACCTTCGTTTTACTCCTAGACGTGTGCCGCAAATGTCAAAACAACTCTTCCGTGTCGAAACCTTTCCGAGTTTCGTTTATTGATCGTGTGTACAACAGCTATTATTTACGAGATATCGCAAGTAACGCATGTAAAACGTAACAATTCTTTTATGAAATTTTTCGGAACAAGCTTTCCTTTTATATCACTGGATGCGATAAATTTTCATTTATTCAATCATTTAAAAAAAATTGTATAAATGATCTGTCAAACTGGAAATCTTGCAAGAAAAGCTTATTTTTTTTGTTGAATTAAATATTTCACGTCCAGATGAGTCTTAATCCAGATAAATCTTAGTCTCATTTTTATATTTCTTATTTATATCTGATTTTACTTCTTAAAATGATAAAAATGCATTACAGAATCAAGAATTAAGAATGCATTTATGACGCGACATTAAAAATGTATTGTACTGCATATTGTACAATACAATAATGTAATGTATCGACATTCAAAGTATTGTGATATAATACATAACATTAAGAAAGATTGCAACTATATTTTGAACACATAATAGCATTTAATAAAGAATAAATAGCATTGTTATGTCAAAAACAAAGATTAATTGAATATTGACAAGTTGCGAATTTTACATGCAATATTATATTTTGCTAGCTCATTAATATAAATAAATCGTAATTTAAAAGACTTTAAATTAATTTAATATTTTATTATTATGATACTGGTGAATTTTTTAGATAAAGTTATGTAAAATTTGTTCAGAAAAATAATAAAATTAACGAATTAAATCACACATTCTTATCATCTGCCGTTTATGATTTATTAATTAATCATAAAAATTTCAGAAACTAGGAAAGGTTATGCATGGAAAGCAATTAATCGGTAAATGTCACATAAGTTTCTGTCGAAACGTATGAGAGGTGTTAAAACACGTAGAAAATAGAACCATCTTTTACAGTGGATTAAGCTCACCGAAAGCGCATTCGTTAAATCCAGCACTCCGTATCGAGAGAAACTTTAAGTAGATAATGGACGTTTAAGCCGATCCAAGTTTTGTACAGCCGGAAACTGTAAAGTATTTACGAAAGTTTTCGGACTTCTTTATTTTCATTAAAAAAAAAAAAAAAACAAAGAGTAAAGAATATATTTTCCTAGTTCCCGAACGATTCAATCGTTTTAATTACGGCGATTTTTGCGACGAAGTTCGCGTTAGTGTGCGCACTTTCCAATACAAGCGCATCGACGAACACTAAGCGTAACACTTTTATCCGGATAGAACGAGAGGAATTTTATTTATTCGCGACAGTTTTAAATTAATAAGCGACGAAAAGCGCACACCATACCAAGCGAATCGCGAATCTAACTCAAGAGCAATAACGAAAATCGACGAAATTATAATTAGTCGAAAATAGCGGCGAGACGTACTCCGCGTCGCGAACTATACTTGTTGATAGCGGGTATAGTGCCAGGTCAATAATAATAAATATTTGATAATGTCTCGGCTGTTTTTTCGAACTTCCCTCCCGATGAATCATGCCGATGAGAAATGCAGAATACCCTTTTGATATTTTAGAATGCGCGCGCGAGTAATTGAGAAACTCAACAATTCAACTCGTATCTCTAGTAGAAGAGCGACCGTTAACGATCGCGCTTGAGAATCAGGGCAAAGCAATACTCCATCTAGCATAATTTTACGTGTAATGTCCAAGCGAATGTACAAATATTTGAGCCAATCTAAGCGCGGATTTTCGATGTTCAGCTATCTCGGATTACTTTCGCGATATTCATGATGATTCGCAATTAATTCGACGGCGCGGAATGGAGGGGGAAATGTTCGTGATCGATACATGCAAAAATGTCAAACTGATGAAAACAACTTGCACACTTAACTTGTTTACATACGTGAGAAAATAAATAACACAAGCCCGCAAAAAAGGGGGTCAAAATTTCTTTTTAAGATGCAATAGTGATTTTTGACGTAATTTTGTACGCTGAATCCGAATCTGGCCGCCGAATTTGCGTAGCACAGGTTTTTGAGTTATTTGTAGTTGAATAGCCCAAAAATCGCTATTTTGACCAATTTCATGAATTTATTGTGAGTAAACCAAATTTTTTAAAATATTTCTGTCAATGGCATCGTATAGTACTCACTTTCATCTTTCGAATCCACTTTCGATTACCGCCACACGATTTTTTTTCGCTCAGATATACAAGTTATAAGACTGGTCATGCATAGGGATTTAATAAGCCATTCTAAATCAACCGTGCCACCTCTCTATCTCACTACGAATCAAAATTAGAGTAAAAATATACATTTTTAAATACCTTCTGTCATCTTTTGAAATTAAAAATAGCGCATCCAATATGGCGAATAGAATCACAATAAAAAGGCATAAAAAATTATTTTAAAAAATTTATCAAAATGTGTAACAACTGTATTAGACATTTCTTTACAATATTTCTTTGGCCAACCGAACCTGACATATGTCAGTCTTTTCAAGATCATGGATCTACCATATTGATGTCTATATAAATTTTCTTTAACGTAAATTTTCTTACAACGTTATACTTATATATCTCAGCGAAAAAAAATTGTGCAGCGGTAATCGTGGATTTGAAAGGCAAAAGTGAGTATTATACGATGCTATTGGCAGAAATATTTCAAAAAATTTGGTTTCCTCGCAATAAATTCATGAAATTGGCCAAAATAGTGATTTTTGAGCCATTCAATTACAAATTAAAACGTCAAAAACGTGCTATGCAAATTCGGTGGCCAGATTCGAATTCAGCTTACAAAATTACGTCGGAAATCACTATTGCATCTTAAAAAAAAAAACTTCGCAGGACTGTGTAATCACAGGACGGAAAAATCTTTTACAATTTACAAGCAATAAATCGTAAAAAATCCTCCATGATATTTACTAGTATATTTACTAGCGTCCAACTTGCGGAGCTAAACAGGCATAATTGCAGAGAGTATAATTGAACAAAGTTTCATATAAGCTAGGAATCAATTCGATAAAAATACGCGCCGTGGAATTATTGTGTTAATTACGAAACGTGCGGATGTTTCATTGTTTTTCACGAAAAAAAAAAAAAAACGTGGCGAATGCGATCGAGGAGATCGAGATCGAGAGACGAGCAAGTGAGAAGCAAAAAATCTCTCAAGAGTGTAAAACGAGTCAATATCGAGTCAATAAAATCTTAGTAAGCGACATAAAATCTATCGACTACAATAGTGATATTAAGTACAAAGGGAGCGAGAAAAGCGAAAGGGATTCGCGCAAACGAACCAGCTTCGAAGTAGCTTCCGATCTCGCGAGTGCTCGATCGATTCGCGCGTCCGTCTGATATAAGAGAGAAGGGAAGGGAATAAAAAAAAAATAAATAAATAAAATAAATAAATATAATGCCGCGCACTTTCGGGATGCCTTAAAGCGAAAGCCGAAATTCGAGCTCGGTTTCGAAAGTGTCCGGGGTTAATCGGAATGTTAATGTTGTAGAGTTAGGTGGTTAATAAGAGGCCGGTTCCTTGGAAATTGTGAGATGATCACTTTTCGTACTTCGTGTCGTGGAAATGTCTTCTACACCTGTCGTCGTTTACTGTGCTATCCACTTTGTCTGTTAACGCTATACACGCGTGTCTATGTTGTGCATGTGTGTGTCTGTGCGCATGTGTGTGCTAAATAACGGCTGTTGGTTGTCCGGAAAGCGCATAATTAAGAGGACGATTTGCCTGTCGTGGAAATTATACGCGCTCGTATGCGAGGTAACGCATTTACGATCGATAATGAACGGCCTTTCGATTCACTTTGAAAACGACCATCAAACGATAGAATAAATAAACGACTGAATCGATAGTCTAATTGTGTACGCCTGTACATCAAAGGGAATTACAATATATTTGTAATTGAGTTACCTCGCGTGAGACGCGATCAGAATTCGTGTCCTGTCATTAAAGCCCGGTTCCAAGCGTATCCAAGCGGATTTGTAAAGAGAAATAATTGCACTCTTCAAGTTCTTTAACGTCAAACTCGACGAATTCAATACTTTTTAGCAAATCCGCTTAATTGATTTACATACATTATTGCAAATTTTCGTGGTTCGAAAAGTCCGTGCAAAAATGAAAACTACTTCATTTTTCGGGATAAATCTTTTTTATTTTTCAACATAGTCTCCTTTTAGGCTTATACACTTCGTCCAATGCTCCTCCAGTTTGTTGATCCGAATAATAGGATTGATCCAACTCTGCAAAATAGGATCGTTGGAAAAAATATAATCGACCAAAACTAGCCAGAAATTATTTTTTGTTTATTGATTACGATATGATTGTGGTCCTTTTCAAGTAAATACGCGTTTTATTAAAGTATTTAGTTTCTTAGTTATTTTATAGACGACATTAAAGCCACTAGCTCGCAATAGACGGCACAAGTCATGACTCCAAAATCTGCAAAATAGGTATTCGTTTCCGCAATCATCTCGTTTGAATAAAATCTCCTTCACGCCAGCCATTTCTTCATATTGGGGCACAAGTAGTGGTCCAAGGGAGCCAAATCTGGAGAATAGGAGAGATGCGGAACGAGTTGGAATCTTAACTCTCAATTTTGCGGCCAAATTCTCTTTCATACATTTTTTAGAAATCACTCGACTTCCTCGATTCAAACGAACGCCAAACACAGAGAAATAGACCGATCTGGCTGAAACTTGGTGTGTGTTCTTCCACGAGATGCTACTAACTGAAAATAACCTCGATACACACACCAGTGCCATCTCTCTGATTTTGCGCGGACTTTTCAAACCACCCTCGTAGCTTCACATCGTTCTCTCTCAGCAATAATTACGATATTCAAGATATATCCTATAAAAGATTACATGTATTATTCAGAATACGTATAGATAAACGGCGAAGTGTTTACAAATGGAAGAATATATTTTGGAATGTGGGAACCGGGCATAAAACTTTCTCTGTCTATTACAACTTTATCGACGCGAGTCTTTTCTTCCCTTTTTCATCTTCTCGACCCTCTTTTCCTGTATCAAGCTGAAAGCTCAAAGTCCATGTTAATCCAATTAAACGTAATCTTAAATCGTTGTTAGTGATAAGGAATGGGAAGGAGATACAACGATAAAACGAAAGCAACAAATTCTACAGAGTGAGACTGTTCCCCATATGAAGGAGACAAAAGAGTGAGAGAGTGAAAGAGAGAGAGAGAGAGAGAGAGAGAGAGAGAGAGAGAGAGAATGAGAGAGAAATAGTGAGAAAATGTGAGAGAAAAAGAGAGAAAGAGAGAATGAAAGAACGATAGAGAGGAGAAGAAACAGAGAAAAAGTGCCTATACGCCAGTAAATTATTGTTTAGCGTGTTTAATGCGTTTCATGCAGAGTACGGGCAGTGTCAATTACAGGTTTGAAGGAACTGAAAGACAATGTTGAGACAAAAGCAATAACAATGGCTCCCTAATGTAATAAAAAAAAACGGCAAATCTCATCGACGGCTACGGTAATGTGATTCTCAATTACGGTTATCATTATCCCTTTGTTATCGACGGCGAAACCAATAATTACTGCTTGTCGAACGGCATGAACAAAAAATTTACCAAGCAACGGGGATGATCCCTCCGCGGTTGTTAATGTGCGGTTCAACGAAAGTGAAACCCGATAAAACGCTCTTTCATCCGCTACTTCCTCAACACACGATTTCGTAACATTTAGTAAGATCAACAGATCGTATACTTACAATAATAAAAAAAATTATGAAATTCTCATGTGTAATTTGCTCTTGCCCGTTTACGCAATTGGAGAATACACAATTTCACGTAACTCGAGATCATAGAAAACCATCAATCGAAAATATTACTACCTCCGCGTTCCTTGTCTGCGTTCGCTTTCTCATATCTTGCGATATCTGATCACAGAAGTATATATTATGCAAGAATAATTCGATATATTATTGGGAAAAAAATTACCACCGCGGGTAGAGGGGCGCTCGTGTCGCGTAACAAATATGGCTGTCGCAAAAGGCGATTTGACATTTAGGAATACTGTTTGAAAAATTCTTGAGAAAACGCAAATGTTGTCACTGCGTTTAGATACTTCGTGTAGCTATATCAGTGCTGCACCCTCTTCAAGAAATATGATCGAAGGCCAGAATGTAATAAATTCTGGCTTAATCATCATGTAAAAAGTCGGTGAAAATGTTTATTTATCTTCCTTGTATCTTCATTTGTTTGTTTATTCTAATACTTCTCAATGTATTATTCACTTTTATTTCATAGAAACACACTGATTGCCGTATCTGAACAATATTAAATCGCCCTTTGCGACGACTATATTTTTTAATTTGCGTTTCGTCCACTAGTGTCGCATGGTAAATTTACGTTCCCAATATTATACACACAAAAAGGAATCCGGATACAAACTGATCCAGATTCTCAGCGGGATCATCCTCGTTGATGATAGCGAACAAAAACGGCCGCGACACTTTCAGGATGTATGTGATATAAGGTGAACCTTTTACCTTAACCTATAACGCATATATAGATATTGATACTGTACGTATTGTGATAGAGCAAGTTGTCCGTATATAAACCCACTACGAAAAAAGGAAAAAAAAAGAGGAAAAAAAGCGAGAATTTGTCTCATTATGAGCGATCCTCCCTCTCCATCCCTCCCTATCCCGAGTACGACTGATATTTACAGGATATTGTTCCAATTGGATGCTCCCAAGGAAGCCGGGGTATTCAAAAGCAATAACTTCGTAGACGGTCGCGCGTCCTCGATGAGGCGCGCGTCCGATATAATATATAATTATTAAGTAAAGAAAAAGAGAGAGAGAGAGAGCGAGAAAATGTAAGAGAATGATAGAGAAACGAGAGAATGGGAAATAGATCAACGAATTTTTCATTCGCAATAGTTTAAGCCTACGCGATGACGTAATCGAACACGATTATTTATTACGTACACAATTGCTATGAATGATCGAATTAGCGGAACGTGCGAAACAGAAGGGAGACGAGACGATGTAATAACGAAGTAAAATATAATAGCTCGCGTAAGAGAAGCAGAATGAATCAAGCAACGCTTGTAAATGCTACAGAAAACTTAGCGAGGAAGCATGAGATTAGTATGAAAATTAAAGAAAAAAAAAAATAGAATTAAAAGTAGCGTGAGAAAGGTGTGGGGTCCTTTTGATTTCGCGAGGAATAACGAAAACGTAAGATGCGCAGACGCACAGTTTCGTCGGGAACACGTGCAAGGTGAAAGATTGAAGGAAAAAAAATCGCACACGAGGAAGCAAGAAAAAAAAAGAAAGAGAAAAGTTGTCAGCGTATTTTGGGGGGGATGAGTGCGCGCACACGTGTGCGGTGTGTGTATGTGCGTGTACATGTGTGTGTGCGCCGCACACAGGTATCTATATTTTGTAGTTTTTACTTAAGAGTGCAGTACACACACGCAAAACACATAATAAAGTTAACTATATTTATAAAGATAACGTTAACGCGCGGTTATATTATCGAAATTATATCGAATTAATTAATAGAACAGCGTTATCACGATTAATCGCGCGTGCGCACGAACGCACGTGTGAGCAAATGAGAGAGCGAGAGCGAGAGAGAGAGAGAGAGCGAGAGAGAGAGAGAGAGAGAGAGAGAGAGAGAGAGAGAGAGAGAGAGTGTGCGTATACTTTAGCAGCTATTGTATAGTGCGTTCGATAGGAAATCGTGGATTGAGAATTACGACCATTATATACGGTTATCATTATATACAATGATAATGACGAGCGAAAAATGATTATTATTATTACGATTATTATTATTATCACACTACTCCCACTCTATTATGATTACTTATATTACTTAGTGACGAGAAAACTACCAAATAAAATATACCTTGCATGATTACGTAGGGCTATACTGCCGCCGAAGCAATACAAAGAGCAATATAGAATTAATGCGAGCGTAATTAACGACGTAAAAAAGGTACTAAAGGTAAATTATATTATACCGATAATGCAGAAAAATAATAATAATTCGTAGATAAAACATACACATATTGTCTACACTGTGCATGCGACATATATACTCGGCGCACACGGAGAAAGGCACACACACGCATCAGAAAAAAAAACACACACACACACACACGCACATATGCGTATTTATACATCCAATACACATACATACATGCATACATATATAAAAACACACATATACACGCCTAACACAGACATAATGTATGGCCCTTAACTTATTCTGACCGTAGTGCTAATTGTACTTAGCATTTACGTAGATGACACTAATTGCCTAGAGATCGACCAGCCTGGCTGGCATTAATTATATTGCCGATCGAGACTATTTTCGACGGGAATAACACGTCGGCGCGTTTAGCACGTAGAAAGCGACGATAATAAACATTCCAGACGATTGTATTTCGCCTCCGAGGTAGTGATATAGAGTTATCGTAGATTGCTAATGTATTTCACTCGGTGCCTGTGACAGCTGGGATCGCTATTTGGGCGTATCGGGGATTTCGGTTCTTTTCATTAAAATCGAAAGAGTTGAAAGAAAGGAAAGAAACATACGGCAAACTTGTGCCGTCTCGCTCAAACACTCTCTTGTGCAAACACTCTCTTTAACTTTTAAATAAATCGTTTCCTCGATTCTTGAATACCGCAATTGCGGCATTGAATTTAATTCAATCGACATTGCACAATAGAAGCGCATTTTTGACTCTTTAGCGAAAAGAATAAACGAAAGTACGAAAATCAATTTAATCAGATATACTCTCTAAAAGTGTATCAGTGAAAATATCACTAATTTAAACAGTAAAATAAGATTTCACTGAGAATCAGTGAGTATTTTACTGATCTTTGGTGGAAACGCTTGTTTTTTTGTTATTTTATCTTATATCTCACTGATTATGGTCAGTTAAAATAAAGTTTACTGTAAAATCAGTAAATTTCACTGTAAAACCAGTAATCGCTAGTTCGTTCATTTACGCTACGATCGCTATCTCTCTCTTATTTAAATTTAGTTATAAGAATTATATAAAGTTTGCAAAGAGCGACATTTAAAATTAGAAGCATTACTTCGATTTAATTTCTGATACAATCTCAATAGAGAGGCTTCAGGTATTAAATCGATATTTATAAGTCGGACAAATAAATGTCTGGCAACTTAATAAAAATTATTCATTCGTCATCTATTTAAAATAACAAGTTCAATATGCATGTAATATAAATAAAATAAAATTTTTAATATAATAAATATTTAGTAAATATAAATAAAATTTTTAATTTTATATGAAATAGATAGAGAGATGAATTATAGTTTAATATTATTGACAATAACGAAAGGAATATTACTGATATTGAGAAATATTACTGATTGAAACAGTCAAAATTATTAACTGATTCTTTCTATAAAATATCACTGATTTACAGTGCTGTACTGATAACTGCTGTAATCAGTGACTATTTACTGTTTTTTAGTGATAGAATGCTGATTCACTTTTAGAGAGTATGTTATCGTGTTGCGATTACAGATTATTTAATAAAGAGACATAAAATATAGACAAGAATAAATAAAATTCTTATAATCATTATATCTTTGAATATACGATTGACATTAACCTCGATCTTTCGTAGCCATAATTTAATTACCGCGAATAGACAGTAAATCGATAATATCCGATAAAAATGAATCTCGAGCTGAGACTTCGATAATGGAAGATTCGAAATTGTTTAGTCCTTTTAAGAAGGTACACGATTTATTTACACGTCGAGTCTGCGCAAATCTTTAATTGCTCCTCTGATTCAACGAACCTTTTCTTATCATTCATCGAGAGTCAAACGCAAATATCAGAATATAAATTATTCTTCATGTCAAAGAGAATCAATATTTAAGCTCTATTGTGAAGCCGATCTTTGCCAAAACGATTATTTTCATTCAATATTCAACAACATGATCGATTCATATCCTATAATTAAGCGTTAAATGTATCCATCCCATTTTGTCTCGCACGAAGATCGCAGCCAATCACATTTAACGCTAAATACAGGATACGAGTCGTGGACCCTTATCTTTATGGATTTTAATTAGTTGTTAAATTAATTAAAATCTCGAGGATCTTCGATTGATCAAGCTGTTCATGGGTACCAGCTGGAACACGTAGTATTAGCACGGTGTGAAAAAAAACGATAGTGACGCTAGATGAATTAGCTTTAAGCTTCTTTCTCGCTAAGAGAGAACCTATTATTATATAACAAATATTTACATACATTTGTATTATTTGTAAACTAGCGCTAATACAAAACTCCAATTGTGCATCGACAAGACGCGACACAAGACCTAAAAGATCCATCCCGCCCTCGCCCCCCCCCTCACTCCGCTCCCCTCCTGCTCTCCTCATCAATCTTCCTCTGTCATTTCCCTCCCTTTTGCCCTACTCTCTATAAACTCTGTCCTTTATCGTCTGGCTCGTGCTCTAACGGGCGCTCCTTTTTTGTAAAACTAGTTTGATTTCTTCGTTCCGAGATCTCTGTAATCTTGCTCTATAACGTTTCGTCTATATATCTCTCTGTATATCGGGCCTTTTCTCCAATTGAAGAAGGAAAAAGAATAAATAAAAAAAAAGAGGAAGAGACGAGAACAAGACCTTACCTATCCCGACATGCTTCTCATAGTGTTGGATGGTAACGTTACAAGACAAAAGGAAAAAAAAAAACGTTAATTGAGCATTGTTATCTATGTAATACAACATAGGATGTTTTGTATTATATTTTCATAATAAATAGAAACGTAGAAAAAGACGTATTAACCACACTCGTGTCATTTCTCACTTGATACCCTTGTATCGCTCCAAATCCTTACTTTTTTGTAATTATTATATCTCTATCAAAAACTTCATTAAACACACAATAGTTTGCGTTCTTATTTTAATCATCAATTGGAGAAGTTAAGATATATTCTATGATGCATTGGGAGATTAATTTATATTTTATTTATTGAAAAATAATTAATTATACAGGGTGTCCCATAAGTCCCGGACCGGTCGAATATTTCATAAACTATGCACTTTAGAAAGAAATGTTTCAGACAAAAGTTGTATGGCTTGAAGGGGGCCATCAGATAGCAATAGTAGCAATGATTTGACATGGGAGAGTCATTTGAAAGTCACGTGAAGATCACCGTCAATTTCTTAAATGGAACCTCCTATTTTTTATTACATATTCGTGTAGCTTATCTCGAGAGCTTTCCAAAACACTATAATTAAATATTTTTTCATTGAGTACTTTTCGTGTTACGAGGCTTGAAATCATTTCTTAATTTTGCATAAACCATAAAATATCTAGTAAAATATTCATTTTTCGATTATCTTACTTTAATACTTTTATGTACAAAATAATGAGAGGAATCAATTGGTGTAAAGAAAACACATAGTTGTTTTAAAAAAAAAATGTAATTGTTAATTGCAAATTACATATTTTTTTCTTAAAAACAACTATGTTTTTTCTTTACACCAATTGATTCCTCTCATTATTTTGTACATAAAAGTATTAAAGTAAGATAATCGAAAAATGAATATTTTACTAGATATTTTATGGTTTATGCAAAATTAAGAAATGATTTCAAGCCTCGTAACACGAAAAGTACTCAATGAAAAAATATTTAATTATAGTGTTTTGGAAAGCTCTCGAGATAAGCTACACGAATATGTAATAAAAAATAGGAGGTTCCATTTAAGAAATTGACGGTGATCTTCACGTGACTTTCAAATGACTCTCCCATGTCAAATCATTGCCACTATCTGATGGTCCCCTTCAAGCCATACAACTTTTGTCTGAAACATTTCTTTCTAAAGTGCATAGTTTATGAAATATTCGACCGATCCGGCACTTTTGGGACACTCTGTATATTGAATAACAGTAAGTTGCAATTGTTTTCTATTTTAATAAGGTTTAAAAAAAATCTAAATTTGATTACATGAATCGAATATGATTTAATTTTTAATATAAGTTTAATTTTTAAGTTAAAAGAATTATTTTATATATTTATGTTATTTTACTTGTATATTTATTAAATTATAAAGTTTTTGAAATCTAATTAATTAAATTAGAAAATATATACATACATACATATAATATATGAGGGATATTTTATCAGGATATATTATCGTATTACGTGATTACTTTATCTGTAACTTTATCTATAGCTTTATTTTATTATATTTGATGTATGATATAAATTGTGAGAAAGTGAAAACTTGGAATACTTGGAATTCTTGTTTTTGATCGTATGAAAAACAACGGAGAACACGAGCGAGTTAAGGAAACCTGTTACGAGGAATTGCAATCGATTCCGTCATTTCGAGGCGATGGTGAAAAACAGGTGTTGGGAAAAACAGGCTATATTTTCAACGCGTGCCAAAAGATTGAACGATATTTCTCAGAAAAATCACGGCTTTCGACTGTAAAAAAAATATGGAACATAGACGATTTTAAAATATTCGAATTTTGGTATATTTTTCCAATGTGAGTTAAAAAATGAGAATAATTAAGATTTTTTAATTTAGTTGCAAAAAGAGAGGAAATGCTTTCAATTTCTCTGTTAATCCTAAAAGTTTTTTCACGAAAATGGTTTCAGTTTATAATATGTAAATTAAATTATTTTATCTTGTATGCAACCATTTTCTTAGAGAAGAGCGACATTAGTTAATTAATAATTATTTAACCAAAATATTCGCATGTAGAAATTATTCAACGATTTGAATAGCAATTTTACGCCTTTCTTTTAATATTTTAATATATTTTAAAAAGCAAATGTATGAGAAAATGAAGATGGATTATATCGCGTTTCACTTGTAAGATTTTCACCAAATATATTCATTATCTATTTGCATATTGTATTCCGTTCAAGCGAAAGCCGTTCAAAAGGGAGCTTTAAAGAAATGGAAACTAGAGCAACGTATTCTAGTTAGAACACATGTATCGAGTTTGATGTTCAGGCACGTATCACTCGATATTCAGGCACGTATTATTGGCTCAAGCTCGAGTGGCTCCGCGAAATCTATAGAAGCGGTCACGTATCAGCTCTTTTATTATGAAGCTTCCATACACCCTTCCACGATTACTAACACAAGAATAAGTACGCGAACGTGTTGAGCTCTATTCAGCTTTGCTTTCGATCTCGATCAAATTCCGCACATTTGCACACCGTTCTTTACAGCTCGTTGCATTGTTGCCGCATGTGACAATAAATGCAAATTTTTATACAATTCTGATTGTTTCAATCGTAATCTGTAAGTATTTATTGACTATTTCAACAGAGATTTGCAAAACTTTAGTATTTTTTTGTTTATTTGTGAAATCTTGTAATAACATGTAATGGCTTTTGAATAAAAATTTTATCGCTCGCAAAAATTTCTATTTTACTCTCTAAAAGTGAATTAGTGAAAATATCACTAATTTAAACAATAAAATAAGATTTCACTGAGAATCAGTGAGTATTTTACTGATTTTCAGTGAAAACGCTTATTTTTTTGTTATTTTACCTTATATCTCACTGATTATGGTCAGTTAAAATAAAATTCACTGTAAAATCAGTAAATTTCACTGTAAAACCAGTAATCGCTAGTTCGTTCATTTACCGCTATGATTGCTATTTCTCTCGTATTTAATTTTAGTTATAAGAGTTACATAAAGTTGCAAAGAACGACATTTAAAATTAGAAGTATTACTTCGATTTAATTTCTGATACAATCTCATAGAGAGGCTTCAGATATTAAATCGATCTTTATAAGTCGGACAAATAAATGTCTGGCGACTTAATGAAAATTATTCGTTCGTTATCTATTTAAAATAACAAGTTCAATATGCATGTAATATAAATAAAATAAAATTTTTAATATAATAAATATTTAGTAAATATAAATAAAATTTTTAATTTCATATGAAATAGATAGAGAGATGAATTATAGTTTAATATTACTGATAATAACGAAAAAAATATTACTGATACTGAGAAATATTACTGATTGAAACAGTCAAAATTATTAACTGATTCTTTCAATAAAATATCACTGATTTACAGTGCTGTACTTATAACTGCTGTAATCAGTGACTATTTACTGTTTTTCAGTGATAATACACTGATTCACTTTTAGAGAGTATTTTCCTTATTAAATATCTCAAATTTTAGCTTAATTTAAAATTTTAAGAGTATAAACACATATAAATAATATATATTATATCTGATTTACACGCATACATGTTTAAATTTTTTTTTAAATTTCCTTAAAAATTATAAAATAAAATTTAGAGAATAAATTTATATATAATATTATATACCGTATTTAAAATAATGTGCAGTTTTCTCCATTAGGTTGCATCTTGAATAACACTCTTGGGAATCTTTTAACCTTGTATATGTTACTCGTTCTAAACAACACATGAACGTTATACATTTACATCAGAGATACTACGAAATTTATCACAGCTGATAAAAACGGCAAACAAGTAGATGCAAATAAATATAGCGGCGCCGCTTGAGCTTATGTATGAACGCAATAAAATGCGGCTTCTAATACAGCACATTACAACGATACAAATGTATGCATTTGAAAAAACAGTTACTGATTGTTTAGATTTAGAATATTAAAAACCGTATATTTTTCACACTTTAAAATACTGCAAGATATCTAAGACAATTCAAAGTATATATATATATTTATTTTTTATTCATTATATTCATTTTTATTTATCCATTTTTTATTTTATTTTTTTATTCCTTCCTATTTATTTTTATTTTTTGAATACATGTAATTTCTTCTGTAACGAAATTCAGAAATTTATTAGAAGACAACAATTTGATTAAATATGGAATTAAGGATAAATTAATTAATCTAATAACAAATTAATCTAATCGTTAAGTTGCACATTTTTCTGTTTTTATGATATATCTGGCAATCGAAATAAAAAAAACGTCAAGTCAAGAGTAACGTTGAATGAGGCAAATGGCTCGAGAGAAACGTTCGTTCGTTAAATGAGAGGTCAAGCACAATCATTTATGTTGTGTGTATTTTATGTCAGTTCGAATTATCGGGTTTAATGAATATCATGCGCCCAATGAGCTCTGATCAGTCGTATCTGCGCAAACAAGGAATGAGAGAAACTTGACGCGAATACGTAACAGTACAGCAGTGCTATCCAACGTTCGATGGATTAAGGTAGAATAGATTTCGGATTCTAAGTTTATCGTATCGTCCTAAAGCGATACAACAAACTTATCGCGAAGAAGAATAACAAGAGAGAGATTACCAGTCTAAATCTTGCACCAGTATAAATAACACAGTGTATGTACATCTACGGACGATGAGACAGCGGCAAAATGGGAAATTCCAAGTCGACCAGCGAGGAAAATCTGGTAAGTAATATTTATGAGAGAAAGCGAAATTTTTAAAAATTTTTTAAAATTTGTAAAAAGAGGACTTTCCTCTTTTTTAAGAAATATCCCTCCCAAAAAATCATAGACGTCATATTTCTCACATAATGTAATTATGTAGATACATACGAGCAAATAATCAAGAAGTACAAATTAGAGGAACACAAGTATACTTCTTAGAGATAACGATATATACAAGGTGTCCCAAAAGTTCCCTACCGGTCGAATATTTCATAAACTATACACTTTAGAAAGAAATGTTTCAGACAAAAGTTATATGGCTTGAAGGGGGCCATCAGATAGCAATAGTAGCAATGATTTGGCATGGGAGAGTCATTTGAAAGTCACGTGAAGATAACCGTCAATTTCTTAAATGGAACTTCTTATTTTTTATTAAATATTCTAGCTCACGTCGAGAGCTTTCCAAAACACTATAATAAAGAATTTATTGAGTACTTTTCGAGTTATGAGGCTTGAAATCATTTCTTAATTTTACATAAACCATAAAATATCTAGTAAAATATTCATTTTTCGATTATCTTACCTTAATACTTTTATGTACAAAATAATGAAAGGAATCAATTGGTGTAAAGAAAACACATAATTGTTTAAAAAAAAAAAATGTAATTGTTAATTGCAAATTACATATTTTTTTTTTAAAAACAATTATGTTTTTTCTTTACATCAATTGATTCCTCTCATTATTTTGTACATAAAATTATTAAGGTAAGATGATCGAAAAATGAATATTTTACAAGATATTCATAGATACTCAATGAAAAAATATTTAATTATAGTGTTTTGGAAAGCTCTCGAGATAAGCTACACGAATATGTAATAAAAAATAGGAAGTTCTATTTAAGAAATTGACGGTGATCTTCACGTGACTTTCAAATGACTCTCCCATATCAAATCATTGCATCACTATCTGATGGCCCCCTTCAAGCCATACAACTTTTGTCTGAAACATTTCTTTCTAAAGTGCATAGTTTATGAAATATTCGACCGGTCCGGGACTTTTGGGGCATCCTGTATAATCTTCTATACTTCTAAATTGTATTTATTTATTACGAAAAATTTGATATCACTATGCAAACTGAGAATTATATACAACCCTAAATCTGAACGCGAGTCTAAGTACATAGATTTAAATTCCTTCCCCCCTCCCCGCCTCCTCCCACCCTTGTATTAGAGCGATCATGCATGCGAAACGTTTGCACAATCATCGTTTGCATTATTTCAACATTTACAACTATCAAATTGATTGTTTGCTCTTCCAGAGCATATTATATCAGAGAACGAAATTCAGTTCAAGTACACGCAAACTGTACAAGTTTACATTTGAACACACGCACGCACGTGTCACGGATGAAAAATTCATAGCGCATATCAAACCTGCGGAATTTTATCTCTGATTTTTATGCTCTCCTTATTTATAAAATGTTAAAAGAAATGAAACTCGCCTTAAATTCGTCGTGACTACCTGCGATATGATCGATAACGCTTCGTATTATCAAAATCATATTTTTCTTTTTCAGCTGAGCTCCAGCGTAACAAGCTACGGAGGAGGTACGTTTTGCTTGATATCTTTCGCCGTGACATAAATATTGAGGAAATTTGCTCGTTGATTAATTGCCGTAATATATCTCGCGAACGATGCGCTTGAAAAAAAAAATATTTCTTCGTTAAACGCTCATAAATGATTCTACTCTCCGTTTTTATACGTTATTCGCTATTCGTACATATTTTTTAAATTGATGCCCGGATACTGCTGAAAGTTCAGACATAAAAAATTTCATAGTTATTTAAAGGTTATTTAGAGATCATATCCACTTCATATCGTGACCAACAAAGTGCATACAGCGTCATTTAAAAAATGCAAGAATCTTGTATTTCCGACATGTGCAAAAAATAAAACTGTTTTCAAACACAATTTATCGTTTCAGGCAGTTGAAAAAAAATTTTTTAAATAATTATTATATACTTACTCTAAAAATAAAATCGTCAGAAATGTGCTCCGAAATAGTGCATTCAAAATGCATTAGGATATTTATGATGTCTAATGCACCTTGAGGCGATTTCGTAATGAAAAAAAAATTTACACGCCTCTCGTCGCATATCGATGCGTTTGCCCGCGTGATTTCTCAAGATCGGGAGAGAAATCGACCGATATTCATTGTTCCTCGCAGAAACACCTCTGTTTGATTAGGGCCAATAAACTAAACGGTAAAGTCACGCTGACGCAATCGGATGAATTCCCTCGAGATTCCGTGAGTAGAATTTCGGCGGGCGGCGAGACCGGCAGTGTTTGTCGTCTATTTAGGTGCGACCCGTTAAACGCGTAATCAAAATTGTCTTACAGAAACGAACACGTCGCGATTTACGCGAAAAAAAAAAGAATCAGTGAAACGAATTTCTCTTCGTCAACAACAAGAGATCCTATTATCGCACGTTTCTTTTATTTTCCTTTCCTTCTTCGATTTATCGTGCAATAGATCTCTCTTGGATGTGACATTTTCTCCTCAGAATTGGATCAGAAGGACGTTCGCTGTTATTGTTAAAATATATAAGTACGAAGGAATGAACTATCTTATGATTTTTTTTCACATATATAATAATAATAAATAAAATGAAGAGCTTTAAATTAATATTAAATAGATTAATTAATGTAAATTGTGTGTTATTAAAGTCTATTTAAGGATGTTTTGTTTGTACAATCGCAAGAAAAAGTAGCTGAAAATCAATATTGACGAATATATCCACTTTTGGTGTATTTTGAGTAAGAAATTGTATGGAATGTTACAATTTGATCTTGGCTACAGTGCAGAGATGTATTTTTTAATATTTATTGCTTTTTTTACTGAAATATTGATCCGAATTTTGTTAAGGATGTATTGGAGATATATTACAATCAATGAAGTCGCCGTGAATTTTTAATTTAACATTCTTAATAATATTCTAAATCACATCATAAATTATTTCAAATTTTTTTACTTGTTCCTTTAAAAGTTATTAATTTTTGAATTTTGCGATTTTAATATAGGATCTTATGTAAACGTTCAAGAGACAGATAATAAATTATTCACAAATAATAAAAGAACGATGATAAAAATTTCATTTTGTAATATTATATTCTTCATACATGTAAAAATGTTCCCATAAAGTTTTAAAACGATTTACTTCCTTGTTTTGAAATTACTATTAAAAAAATAACTGTGATTATCGGTTTGACGCAATATTGATGATAAAACGTGGCAACATTTTCTTGGAAATTAAGACCTATTTATATTAAAGAATACTTTGAAGTATGATTTCGTGATTTTTAAAAAATTTTTGATCAATTAGAATTCGTATTCTGCCCAACTTTAATTTTTTGGTACTTTGGATTAACTTTTGAGACAGACGATCCAATACATCCTTAACTTTTGGCAGAGAATTTCGCCTTGTGACAGATACATGACTAACTTCATTGAATTATATTTAATATCTTTTTAACGAGTTAGTACTTGTATAATATTATTTGACCAAATATTTCCTCTCTATCTAAACTTTTGCAAATTTTAAACAAATTCTGAATATTATTTCCACGTGTTTCTGTCATTTGAATCGACGTGGTTATACGTTTCCCATAAGAACACATGTTAATTCGATGCAAATTAAAATCCTTATAACTGTACAATTTTCATTAAATTCTCAATATTTTGAAAATAGATACAAACATCCTTACATTTTTGAAATCTATTAGTGTGTGGATACATGTATACACATTGAAAATTATCTATTGTTTTATTTCGAAGCTATGTAGGGAGCGATAATTTTTCACGCACGTGTGATTTATGATAACACAATGAATGAGGAAAATTGGCGGCGAACGATGTCTCGACATAAACTCAATCCATCCTTGTCACTCCATTTCGTATAAGTATACACGTAATTTGACAACAAATGGATTTAGAAATCCCGAATTTACAAGCACATTAAATTAATCCATTGACACCAACGTGATTAAATTGTGATAGAAGCCGAGGAAGATTCGTGTCTGTTGTTTCCGCGCGATTTGCTTTCTCGTAACACGCGGTATATGATGATATATTACTCCAGGGCAAATGATATATGTCACGTCGCGATTATGAATCTTTTGAAATTTGTTATATAGCACACGTGTGCACTGTCATCGGAAGCAGCGTATTGCATTATGCGTTCGTTTATCACCGCGTGCACTTGCGGTCTGCGAAACCGCGCGCGCGAATAATTATCGAATTGGCAGTGATTAACGCGAGCTATAGTTGATTCGAGTATAATAAAATCGAGTTCAGTCAACCGAATATCTCTAATTTTAACCTCATATCGCGAAGAATATGCTGGTTGCTTCTGTGCTTTATTTTTTTATTCAATAATTGCTACAGTGGATTATACATATTTATATGTTACAGTAAGTTTGCAATGATTACACAGACCGACAAAATTTGGTCAAACCTCAGACCCAGAAACCAGAATATACTTTTTCGAAGGTTTTCGACGCGCTGAGTTCGAATCCAAGGTCAGAATTTCTCTGATGATTCCGGTTTTCGAGATATTCTAATCTAAAAGTGCCAAAATCACAATTTTTCGAGATATTTGAGGTTATGTTATATCGCAAGGTAATTTTTTTTTCATAAAACCATTAATGGGATTCGAAAGAACTACTCTTATTCTTTAAAAAACATTTTGATTTGTCCGGATATCTTTTTTTATCTTTGAGAAATTGAATGTTCAAATCGGATTCGAATTCAGCGCGTTAAAAACCTTAGGAAAAGTATATTCTGGTTTCTGGATCTAAATTTTGTCGGTCTGTGTTATTAAATTGATATAAAACCAATCATTAAATGCGTTTAAAAAAAATATCAATACTTAATCAAACGCGATCTGCTTTATTTTATAAGAAATTCGTTATCTGTTTTTTAATTTGTCAGTCACATTTTATGATAATGCTCACACAGGAAAAAAGAACATTCTTGAAAATATATTTATTTTTTTATTTAATGGATATATTTATTTTTTATTTAATAGATATATTTATTTTTATTTAATAGAAATCTTGAAATGAGATTATATTGTTAATTGAAGAAAAATATAATTGTTTGAATAATTGCTTGCCTGAATGAAGCCATTTTATATAATTCAATCGAGAAAAATATATTCTTATAATTTAAGATTTAATTTTCTTGAATAGAAAACAAAAACAATGTTAGATAGAAAATAATTTTTGAATCATTTTTTAATCAAAGATTATAATTTTCTTAAAGTGGAATTAAATAATTATATATTCTTGAGGTGACAATTACAATATTAAAATAAGACTGTAATATTGAAATGTTGAATTGTAATGTTGAAATTTAATTTGATTTGACACTTTTTTTCTGTGCAATATATCTACATTTTAAAATGTTTCAAAAATAACAAACTTTGTTATTATATTTTTAGAAGGAATAATTGTTATAATATCGCGGTAGCGAACCTTAAGAAATAGAAGTGCTGTCGCACAGTAAAAGATAATTCAAAAATATGTAAAAATATGTGAAGTTGCCACTCTTTGTTCTTGTTCATTATTTATGCGGTTAACTCAAAGTTTCATAAATCTTTTGCTTTTATAATAAATTAACGATGTAATATACATATGTATATTGTGTCGTTATTTTTTCATGACGTTACGTTTCGATACGTCACGTTTATTAAGATAATTTTTCTTACCTTTACTGTATCAAACGTCTTAAATGGTGTTCGGGATATCTATTAACAGCTGTCTAATGTCTTATTTCATTATCTACTTATCTAAAAGATTACTTATCTCAATCAGTGCTTTCAGCTGAATCCAATAAGTAGTACAAAATCTTGAATGTAAACTATGTATTAGGTGGTAGGATAAGTGACAGATATGACTGTATTAGGTGATGCGTACATTTTGTGTTCATTAAAAAAATTATCTCTATTGAAAATATTGAATCAGGATATCGGCCAATTACATTGACAATAAAACTGAATAGTACCGACTAGTGGCGCGTTACAAACGCTCATTTAGTTAACAGATCTACTTAGCTCGTGAAAGTTCGCTTATCATACCACGAGACAGAATCGTGAATAATCGAGTTCCGAGATACCTCAAGATACATTTTCACGATGTCAACAGGTAGTTTGTGACCAAAATACTAATAATTATATTATTAAATATTGATATCGTTGCGTAATTTAATTTTAATCGTGATAATATTCATTGATGATTGTAATCAATTAGAAAGTCGCATTATTAAATTAATCGTGTGAACGCCAATGTGACGCCTTACATTCAGATCTTACAATTAGTTTACCTCGATTGCATTAAACTTTTGTAATATTTAATAGATTGACTTGAGTTTATGAACTTGAAATTATGTTAAAATTTATCGTTTCTTTTTTCGTTTCACGTAATAGAGTTTTTACATCAAATTTTAAAAGAAATAATGGAAGAAATAGTTATACATATATATTTCTTCTACTAAATCTATTATTTCTTTTAAAATTTCAAATAAAATTTCTGCTACGTAAAACGAAAAAAGCAATACATTTTAACATAATTTATATATACCTATATATATATATATATATATATATTTTTTTTTTTTATTTATTTATTACCACTCATTTAATAAAAAAAAAATAATTTTTAATGGTACATCGATCTTTGGTCAAGTTATCGCACATTGTAATTTAAATTTTCCGAAATAATGACTGTAAACATTTACCAATAAAACTTGTCAAACGCGAACCATACAATTCTATCGTATAACTCGATCGCATATTATCGATTACGTGATCAATTTCTTTCGACAATGCCGGCCATGCCAAACTAATCTTTTCATAATACTCGTTTCGGTTTACATCGAACAAACGAAATTTGCTTGCCTTAACCTAATAGAAAGGTTGCAAGCTTGATAGATTGCGCTCGTTGTTTACCGAAGAATTCTTGGCGATTATATCGCGCGATTAATACGTCATTTTAACAAAATACGCGTCATTAAATGTGACAAGCGTATGACATGCTTAACAAAACATGTGTACACACATAAATATAAACATAAATATCTCCTCACTTACTTAATCCATAATCTGTCGAATAAAATAAATCCTATTTCATTTTATTTTTGCATACGTTAGTTTTATTCAGGCGTTTCTAAATTTTTATATTATTGATAAATTATTTTCTGCAATATCTGTATCTTTTCACATCATTACACGATTTTACTTAAATTATATTTTATTAAAATTTATTAAAATATTTTATTAAAATTATTTTTTTAAATTATTAAAATAAAATAATCAAAATATTATGTTTAATTTAAATTCAATATCTACATTTTTCTCCAATGCTATAAATTATGTTGAGGGCTCTTCAAATCATATGAGTCATTCGATAATGAAGATAAAAATAATAAGGTTCCGTTTATCTAATCTACTAATTATCTACTAATTATATTCATTAACTTGAATGACCGAACACAAGAAAAAAATTCGAACTTTTCCATGTTACGAGGATAATTTCTATAAGTTTTTAATTTCATTCAACTATTATTCGTTCGTAGACTACTGGAGCGACGACATGTCGGCGACTGTTCCAGAATTGACAGTCAGACGACCGATCTATCAGCAGGACGAACTTAATCACTTGTGTAAATATGTGAAACCCAAAAGAACCCGTAAGTGTCAAAATCCCTTCAACATGAATGAAGATACTATTTATTTATTTATTTTATCACTTTAGCCTCACACTTTTTCGACAAATCATCTTTCCGTGCTCGAAACATTAACCGTTATTAATAAAATCGTTATTAGTTGAAATTGATATAAACCGATTGACAGAGAACGCATTAAGATTCTAAGAAAGGTCATCGTTTTTTTCAAAAATTAAGTAGAATTATATCTATGCTAGAAAAAATTTAAAGTTTCATGGTTTTAATAAACTTGAGATAATTGTTACAAATTACTCGATATTCTTTAATAATAATTCAATTGTATTTGAAACATATAAAGTAGAATTGCTTTAAAATTTTATAAGCGAATTATTCTTCTTGTTCTTCTTTCTCTCTCTCTCTCTCTACATTACTAAAAACATTACATGACATTATATATTTAATATTTGATGATATAATAATTTGATATATTTAAAAAATAATGAAAATATTAAGATTCTCTTTTTTCAGTTATTATTTAATTTAATCACAAAAACTTCTGGTTTTCTTTAGTTAGAAATGAAGTGTCAAGACGATGCAAAAATATCAAGCCAATTAAGCTTTTAAAAAGTTCAATACCTCTAATCGACTGGTTTTCTTCGTACGATTGGAAGAACAATATTTTGGGAGATATTATTGCCGGAATTACTGTTGCTGTAATGCATATTCCACAAGGTATGTTGCACTATATGATTCCGAAATGATAATGTATAATATATTGATATTGGTGAGAGGGCTCATTAACTGGAAGGTTTAGTCTGAAAAGGAAAATAAGTATCCAAACGCGATCTTTTAACGTTTATAAAACGGTTTCATCGATAATAATTTGTTTAAATTTTGCGAATTCATACATATCATTTTTCTATGGATGATTCGTTTCATATTAATTAATTAATTATCACGCGCATTTTCATTAATATTGACATAAATTCGCGAGTGAATTCAATGCGCGAATGTCTGATAAATCTTAAGAAATCTGAGAGGAGAAGGAAAAAGTTTAGGAAGCATCAAGCAACGGCGGAACAATTTTGAGGTAATTAATTTTTTTAATATGTTAATTTGATATCAATCCCGCACGCGCTTTTCGATTTTTTTAAATTTTGTCCTTCTTTATTATATTATATATTTATTTGAATGATTGATTTGGATGATTTAAACAAGAATTTGAAAAATAATTTTTAAATATCCTTTAAAATGTATTTACAAAAATAGTTGTTCGAAAATTATAATATAATTATTTCAAAATATCTGCTGATTTTCTTGTATACATCAAACATGAAATGCGATGCACAAAATAATAATTTTTTGAAATATTAGTGATTTTGAGTATACAACTTAAATTTTATATTAGTATGTTACAGATCAAGATAATTTACGTAATCCACTCCGCTATTGCATATCGATTGAAATGAGTGAAAAACTTTTACCTCATGATAAAGAAATGCCAAATACATATATCTTAACATACATTTTGCCTTCCTAATTTTTTTTCAGTTATTTATTGCATTATTAAAAGTTTGGATACTTATTTATTATTATATTTATGGCTTGTTGTACGGGATACTTATTTATATACGTAGTTTAATGCGTATTTAATGTTCTATTTCGTTCTCTTTTCTTTCTTCTTTTCAAGAAATGTCTTTGTATATTTTGTTCTATGAATATTCGATAATACTTATCATCATAACTACGAATTCTAGTATCTCTTGTTATACTTATCCGGTGATTCGTATATTATTTAAGGCTCTATTGTCGATATTGTTCTCATAGGTATGGCGTACGCTATTCTGGGCAATGTTCCGCCAATTGTTGGTATATACATGGCTTTCTTTCCGGTTCTGGTGTATTTTTTTCTCGGCACATCCAGACACAACTCCATGGGTAAGCGTATTTTGTAGATTATATTAAAAAAAAATTAAAGAACACGGAACATAAACGAACATTGTTCATATTAAAATAATTTAATCCAGAGGTCAACAAATTATTTAAATTAATGCAAACCTTCGAGTCAATGTTTATTCAGAAATTACGTTTAGCTGCTACTTAATTCAGAGAGCACCGTAATTAAGCAGGATTGCCGCTTCTATGTTAATTAAGGTACATTCGCGCTCATCTGCATGATGACTGGAAAAGTCGTTACCACATACAGTACCAGTGCAATTTCGGCAAATAGCACGTCAACCGAGAACGGCACCTTCATTTCCGACATAAGCCATCAATACTCGCCGGTGGAGATTGCAACTGCAGTCACATTTACGGTTGCAGTTATACAGGTATAACAACTTTATATATATTCCAAATCCAATTATTTAATTATATTATATTATATTATATATAATTAATTTAATGCTCTCTATGAAAATCACCATTTTTTTGTGCTTTCAACTTTTTCTTTGCTACATCTTTCTTCCGGAATCATTTTAAGTTAATCTATTTAATTATTTATTAAAAAATTAAAAATTAATTTAAATTTTAAATACCTTTTTATCCCTCTTCATCTCTTTAAAGAATCCAATTTAATAAATTATTTAGTATTTTACTTAGTATTTCGGTTGGCTCATTTTAATTACTTCGTTTCCACAATCTGGGGTATGTTTATACATTTCGCTCCCTTGACCTTTCTTGCGTATTGCTCAAAATATTTCATCTAGTTAGGAATGTACGTGCTGCGTTTGGGCATAATCTCGTCTCTCCTTGCGGACAGCCTCGTGAGTGGATTCACGACTGCAGCGGCATTGCACGTGTTTACATCGCAAATAAGGGATCTCTTCGGGCTGAGCGACCTGCCACGACGCAAGGGTGCGTTCAAGCTTATTCTCGTGAGTACAGTAACGGCTAAGTTTTGTTTGGCGATGCAAACATTAGTCGAGTCTTCTCTCTAACTGAAATGAGTACGGCACCACTAATACACTTCTGCTCTTACGTTTCTTCTTCTTGTTTTTCCTTTTTCTTTTTCGTCGTCAAACATATAACGTTTGCACTCGACAAACATTTAAGCAATCGTGGCGAACGCTTCCTGTAGATATATCTCATGTAATCAAGTTGTAATTTAAACGCTGAGAGTATATTACGTGATATGTATGCAAAGATTACGTGAGGTTGCCAAAAGGTCAGGGAGCGTGAATCGCGATATATAATATCTCATTAATAGAAACTAGTAATAAAAATTATTTTTGACAATACACAAAAACAAAATTCAATATACAGGGTGTCTCAAAAGTCCCGGACCGATCGAATATTTCATAAACTATGCACTTTAGAAAGAAATGTTTCAGACAAAAGTTGTATGGCTTGAAGGGGATCATCAGATAGTGGCAATGATTTGACATGGGAGAGTCATTTTAAAGTCACGTGAAGATTACCGTCAATTTCTTAAATGGAATTCCCTATTTTTTATTACATATTCGTGTAGCTTATCTCGAGAGCTTTCCAAAACACTTAATTAAATATTTCTTCATTGAGTACTTTTCTAGTTATGAGGCTTGAAATCATTTCTTAATTTTACATAAACCGTAAAATATCTTGTAAAATATTCATTTTTCGATCATCTTACCTTAATACTTTTATGTACAAAATAATGAGAGAAATCAATTGGTGTAAAGAAAAAACATAGTTGTTTTTAAGAAAAAAATATGTAATTTGCAATTAACAATTACATATTTTTTTTTTAACAACTATGTGTTTTCTTTACATCAATTGATTCCTCTCATTATTTTGTACATAAAAGTATTAAGGTAAAATAATCGAAAAATGAATATTTTACTAGATATTTTATGGTTTATGCAAAATTAAGAAATGATTTCAAGGCTCATAACTCGAAAAGTACTCAATAAAGAAATTCTTTATTATAGTGTTTTGGAAAGCTCTCGACGTGAGCTACTAGAATATTTAATTAAAAATAGGGAGTTCCATTTAAGAAATTGACGGTGATCTTCACATGACTTTCAAATGACTCTCCCATGTCAAATCATTGCTACTATTGCTATCTGATGACCCCCTTCAAGTCATATAACTTTTGTCTGAAACATTTCTTTCTAAAGTGCATAGTTTATGAAATATTCGACCGATCCGGGACTTTTAGGACACCCTGTAGATATAATTATAGCACTGATTTCAAAGAACTATGTTAATAGCAATTGCACTGAGAAAAATCGTTTGATTGTACCAAGACGTATATGATTGAAGGCATTTTGGTTAAATCAAACAAGAATTTCTAGTTATTATGATAAGACTCAATTTTTTATAACTAAAACGTTTAATAGATTTTACTATAAGGATTTGGTTAATATTTTCTGGTTGGATTTATAAAATTTCTTGTTACATTAATTTCTTTGCTTGCCACTAGGCGAGTTACATTAATTTCTTTGCTTGCCACTCTTAACTCATACTCAATATTTGCCATTAAATGTATATAAAGAACTAGTATTAACATTAAATCCAAAGTATATTTTTTTCTCTTACGAGCAGTAGTGCCAAAAAGAGGACGTTAGCTCTCTGATTGTGTGTGTTTGAGCTGCATCCTCTTCTTGCATCACTGTTTATCAGTTTAATTCCTAACAAACTGAATTTAAAATAATTTATTTAATAATCTGGATTGAATTTATCCAATAATCTTGTTGGAATTCAAAATATTAAACAAACTTTTGAAATTAGTTGGAAAAAATTTTAGACGACTTGGTGCTGATAAGTTTAGTATTATTAACCAGAAAATTTAGTAAATTTAACAGGAAGAAATTAATCAGATTTATCTGATAATTCCTACAAGAATTCTGGTTCGTCCATTTTCCAACAGACTTACTGGTTGAACCTATCAGAATTCTAATTAATGCAACCCTATCAGAATTCTAATTAATGCAACCAGATTTTTTCTCAGTGTGATAACACAATTGTTACGAGAAAATGCTCTATTATAAAACAGTTGAAATAGCACGGCAAAAAATATAGATTTTTTATTATGTCGATTGCTTCAATTTTCTTTTTAAAAAAATTCCAAAACGTCAGTATTTCTTTTCATTAAACGATGCATCAAATTCCTGACAATTTTTGTTATGTGTATATTTTTAGTTTTCATATTCTAAAAATATAAAACGCAAAAAAAGTAATAGATAACACGTTTTTACAACGTATTTTCGTTTATTCCAAATATATTTATTACACTTATTACTTTATAAATTACTATTTTGTGTGATTTTGGCTCTGATATTATTATAATTTCAGCGGAATAAATTTTTATTTCAACTTAATACAGCACGAATGATTTTTTTCAGACTTATGTAGATATTTTCAACAATTTCAACGATATCAATACAACAGCCGTAATATTATCTTGCATCACTATCTTAGCACTTATTTTCAATAATGAAGTTCTTAAGGTTAGTAAAATACGTAATTATGCTTTTTGAGTGAAACAAAGAATGTATTCTTGCCAGAAAAGCATGTACCATTTTTTTGCATTCTAAAAAGAAATAATTTGAATTTCAGCCAAGAGTCTCAAAGTTATGTTCCTTCCCAGTTCCTATAGAAATGCTTGCAGTAGTAGTTGGTACTGTGGTATCAATGCAAATGAATCTAGCGGATACTTACGGCGTAGTAACTGTCGGCGATATACCGGTGGGGTAAATACTTTTTGAATCTTTAAACATTTGATCGATTTATCTTTTACAGCTTTTAGTGAAAAATTTGTAGTCTATTGCGAGAATATCATTTTCGTATGATTATATTAAAAATAATTTCGAAAATTTTATACATCTTTGAAAAAAAAAATATATATTTTAATATTGAAAAAATAAAATTATTAAAATATATACATATACTTTACATCACAAGGAAGCTGTGAAAGTAAACTATTAAAATAAACTTCAAACTATCATAATGTCAAGATTTTTAGATTGCCAGTCCCATCAATACCACCGTTATCGCTTATACCTAACATCTTAGTGGACAGTTTCGTGATTACCATGGTCGCTTACACAATATCGATGTCTATGGCATTGATTTTCGCGCAAAAGATGGGTTATGAAGTTGATTCCAATCAAGAATTGATAGCGCAAGTAAGCATTGAAAATATAATATATTTATAGCATATTCAAACATGAATATCGAAATGTATTCAAAAAAATATATTTAAAAAAAATAATTTTTATCTTAATTATCATTTTCAATTAGACTATTTCCTTTCACTATATGTATAATATATTAGAAGCTGATGTTGCCTTTAATAAATTTAATAAGTATAAAAATATCAATATATTTCAAGAAAGTGGAACATTTAATTCTTTTTGCAGGGATTAGGTAATCTTGTAGGCTCCTTCTTTTCCTGCATGCCTATCACGGCTTCATTATCCAGAACGTTGATTCAGCAAACTGTTGGCGGACACACACAGCTGGCAAGCTTGATATCATGTGCAATCCTAGTCAGCGTATTACTATGGATCGGGCCATTCTTTCAACCTCTGCCACGAGTAATTATTCTCCTTCGATTTCGTATGATATTTTCATTTAAGGATGTTTTGTACCTATTTTAAAAATATTGAGAATTTAATTAAAATTGTACAAAATGTCCTTACATATGTTTAGAATCTTCAGTATAATTTTTAAATCAATTCACTAAAGCGTTCACGTTATAAGGATTTTAATTTGCACCGAATTAATATGTGTTCTTATGGGAAACGTATAACCACGTCGATTCAAATGACAAAACTACATAATATTCAACAAAATAATATTCAAAATTTATTTAAAATTTGCAAAAGTTTAGATACAGAGGAAATATTTGGGCAAATAATATTATACAAGTACTAACTGGTTAAAAAAATATTATATAATTCAATGAAATAAGCCATGTATCTGTCACAAGGCGAAATTCTCTGCCAAAAATTAATCATTAATCATTTCGATTAACAAAATTCATATTTCAGTAAAAACGCAATAAATATTAAAAAATACATCTCTGCACTGTAGATTAAATTGTAATATTCCACCCAATTTCTTACTCAAAATACACCAAAGTGGATATTCGTCAATATTAATTTTCAGCTACTTTTTGCTGGGGTTGTACGTATAAAACATTCTTACATCATGGATATATTTATTCGTTTTTTTTATTATCTATTTTTATCTATTTTTTTCTATGAAACTTCTAAACAGATTATTAATAACTATTAAGGATGTTTTGTACCTGTTGTCAAAATATTGAGAATTTAATGAAAATGTACAGAATGTACATTTAATTGTACAGAATGTCCTTACATATGTTTAGAATCTTCAGTACAATTTTTAAATCGATTCACTAAAGCGTTTACAAGTTATAAGGATTTTAATTTGAATTAACATGTGTTTTTATGGGAAACGTATAACTACGTCGATTCAAATGACAAAAACACATGGAAATAATATTCAGAATTTGTTTAAAATTTGCAAAAGTTTAGATACAGAGGAAATATTTGGGCAAATAATATTATACAAGTACTAATTGGTTAAAAAGATATTAAATATAATTCAATGAAGTTAGCCATGTGTCACAAGACGAAATTCTCTGCCAAAAGTTAATCATTTCGATTAACAAAATTTGGAATATTTCAGTAAAAACACAATAAATATTAAAAAATACATCTCTGCACTGTAGCCAAGATCAAATTGTAGCCAAGATCAAATATTCCACACAATTTTTTATTCAAAATACACCAAAAGCGGATATTCATCAATATTAATTTTCAGCTATTTTTTGCTGCGACATACAAAACATCCTTAATTTATACTTAAAAAATGTATTGACAAATATTTAAGAACAAATTCAATAGCGATTATGATATCCGTTGGGGATTCACAGTGTGTTCTAGCGAGCATAATCGTGGTGGCGTTGAAAGGGATGTTGATGAAGGTCACTGAATTCGGGAAATTCTGGAGACTGGACAAGACGGACGCCGGCATTTGGGCCGTCACTTTTGTCATCGTAGTTTTTTTCGACGTAGAATACGGTTTATTGGTCGGCGTGCTTCTCTGCGTCGTGCGATTACTCGTCCTCGCAGTGCGTCCTTACACGTGCAAGCTCGCTCTTGCGCCCGGCACCGAACTCTACCTGGATGCCAGGAGATACAAAGGAGTATGGAGAACTTATAGTTCAACTTTCCTCGGCATTGTTTCATTTCTCTAATCTCTATCTCTTTTATGATACTTTAATATTTTGATACTCTAATTTTTTGACACTCTAATTCTAATAATGTATGTAAATTTGTAAATTAAAAGAAATGATGAATTATAATTCAGAATTGAAGTTTGAATTTTCGGTTTAATGTTCGAGCAAAATCATAAAATCTGTGGATTATTCAAATAATTTGAATCTTCCTACCGCTGAGAACGATTTACTGAATTTAACGAATCGTTTGAATAGCAAATTAATGACAATAAATATTTTCAGACCGTAGAAATTCCCGGTATTAAAATCTTCCATTATTCCGGCAGCCTGAACTTTGCGTCCAGGCAATATTTTTATGAGGAAGTATACAAGATTGCGGAGTTAGTGCCTCGAAAAGAACTAAACAGACGTCTGAAAATCTCATGTAATGGAGAGACGACGGAGGAAATTAAAAAGGTAATTTAAGGAAATTAAAAAGGTAAATTTAAAGAAAATAAAAAGGTAAATTTAAGGTATATAATTTAAGAAAATTCAGTGAAAAAAATCTGCGTAGAAAAAAAATTAAATTATCCGGCGCATAATTTTATATTCATTCAAGATAAATAACTATCTTTATCATATTGATTTATATTATTTCAACTATCTTTCTAACTTTACGCTCGATTCTTAATTTATACAGTTACGCATTCTCATATTGGATTTCACCGCGTTGTCGCATGTCGATCTGGCAGGTGCGAATGCGATACGGAACATCATCGATGATTATTGCAGCATAGGAGTGTCTGTTCATATAACCGGTTGTTCCGGTAAGTATATCTATATAAATCAATCTTCGACGTAAATTTATATTCATGTAATTTCGATCAATAAGAGGTTAATTATATGCAAAATTTAATCAATGTTATTTATCATACATGACATTTCCTTCCCGATTAATATCTTAATGCATCCTAAACACGAAGAAGGCTCGTACCTGAATCATCGCATTTCTATTATTACAAATAAATAAACGATTTCTTTTTTTACTTTTCTATAGCATAAAAATCCATATTTATCGAAATTACACCGGCTTTGATATCCAGAGTCAATTTCTTAAAAAGAAAAATTTAATAAATCGCGATTTTGTGCAGGTCCAGTTTATGAAACAATGAAGAAAAGCAACATAACCGAATATAACGAGAATTTTTTCGCCATGTTTCCCACCGTTGCCGACGCAGTTCATTTTGCACTTTCTCACAACGAGGTGCCATCGATACCTACATGGAATACTAGGATTCACGATGAGAACTGCCTTAGTAGACTATGAGACTTACATAGCGTATATACAACGAAAAAGAAACGAATAGTTTTTCTTTATTATCGCGATTCTTATTTATAAACGTTAATACAAATTTAAGTACTGATATTTAGGTACAAGTTAAACTTGAACAAGAAAGGAGTAGAATATAATAACATAACTAAATAAATAAAAATTATTGACTAGCAATAGCAATATTGCGATTCATTATTATATTAGCAGAAGCTTAATGTGGAACTTTATATAAAAATTTACAAACAAAGAAGAAATGATAATGTTTGATGTCTCATCGAATATCATATGATAATTAAAGTCATCAAGAGATAGAATAACAAATTATAAAATTCACATAAGAATTCTTCATACGAAGAATTCATATAAAACGAAGTTAACATTAATAAATAATAAATAATATATAGAAATAAGTAGAAAAGTTTTGTAATAATATTTTTTGCCATGTTGTAATAGCAAAATTAATAATAAATAGAAATTATTAAATAATAATTATATTAGTAATTATATATTAATATAATTATATATTAGTTAAGTTATATTAGTATTAACTTTAATATCAGTATTATATTTAGTATTATATTAGTATTAACTAACATGTTATACACATATCTCTAGATGTACACTACAAAGAGCAAAAATTTATTTTTGAAATTTATCTACGAAAATATTTTTAATCTATCTTTGACCTGACTCATTCAATAAAGCCAATATCTTATGCAGGTCGTAGTATGGATTCATACGGTGATTTTTCCAATAATATATCTAGCAATGAATTCTTTTTCAATCTCAATTATTTCATAAAAAGTATTATTTTTGTCGTTATTATCAATTGCCGCCTGAATATATTATATAATTATATAGTATATATAGTTATATATTATATATATTATAATTATATATTATTCAGCAAAATGTAAAAAAATTAAGAGATTTCTTTAGAAAAATATCGTGTATGAGAAAATTAAATTAACTCAAAATTAGCAAATTAGCACCATAGCGCGATTGCAAGGAGGAAACAACATTTCCTTCTTCCCAATTACTATATTTCAAATTAAATATAATAATTAAATATATTAAATATAAAATTAAATTAAATATAATAAATTAAATTACATTAACAAAAACGAACATTTCGGTTCATGTTTTGATCCATCTTTAGCGACATTAACAATACGCAGAGTGTTACAGAATGTTATACGCGATGACGCATTAAATTATAAAAATATCTGTCCTCGACGCGCAGTTACGCTAAATTGTATCTCGCAGAGATTAGGCAAGCACACTATTTCAAATAATTCTTCCAATTACACCTGCGACATTTTAGATTTTCTTAGTTACAAAAGCAGAGTAGCTAAATCTGATAACTTTTTTAACGTTGAAATCTAATCTGGCAGCAGAATTTCTCTCAGCACATCAGGTTTTTAAGAATGTTTTGTACTTATTTTCAAAATAAATTAAATAAATAAAATATTGGGAAATAAAATATTGAGAATTTAACGAAAATTGTACAGAATGTCCTTATATATGTTTAGAATCTTCAGTACAATTTTTAAATCGATTCACTAAAGCGTTCATATTATAAGGATTTTAATTTGTACCGAATTAACATGTGTTCTTATAAGAAACGTATAACCACGTCGATTCAAATGACAAAAATACATGGAAATAATTTTCAGAATTTGTTTAAAATTTGCGAAAGTTTAGATACAGAGGAAATATCTGAGCAAATAATATAATACAAGTACTAACTGGTTAAAAAGATATTAAATATAATTCAATTAAGTTAGCCATGTATCTGTCACAAGGCGAAATTCTCTGCCAAAAGTTAATCATTTCGATTCACAAAATTCGGAATATTTCAGTAAAAACGCAATAAATATTTAAAAATACATCTCTGGACTATAGCTAAAATCAAATTGTAATATTCCACACAATTTCTTACTCAAAATACCCCAAAAATGGATATACTCGTCAATATTGATTTTCAGCTACTTTTTGCTGGGATTGTACAAAACATTCTTAAGTAATTTGTAGCTAAATAATCCAGAAATGGCTATTTCGCCAATTTCATGAATTTATTATGGGGAAAGTTAACTTTTTCAAATATTTCTGCCAATGGCATCATATAGTACTAGTTTTCATCTTTCAAATCCGTATGACATACTGGCGAAATTCTGCGGTCAGATTCGTTTTCAGCATCAAAAAATCAGATTCACCTAACTCTGCTTTTTGTAACTGACCCGCAAACCGAAAATATAAGACATTTGTTTACATATCTATGTTTGTTATTATCAAATCAACGGAGTTTGTTCTCGATTGAGTTTATGTTTACGATCTATCAACCGAGAACACATTTATATATTTCATCATTGAATTTCAAGTCACCATGAGAGATATACAACAGCATACTGTTATCAATTTGTGAAAAGCGTAATTATATTTAATGTGAAATATACGAGTAGTTAAAAAGAAGGAAGTGTTGTTTCTCCTTGCGCTCTAATTATCGCGTTATAACTCTAATTTGCCAATTTTGATTTAATTTTCAATTATCATTATTTAAGCCAATTTCAATTTTATTTAATCGTAAGAGAACAAAGACAAGAATAAATTAAATTTATATCGCGAGAGATGAAAGTAAAAGATTGGACTGCGAAAGAGATTTCAAATAGAACAAATTTCGAAAAAAATTAGTTTATATAGTCTCGTGCTATTACGCGAATATTTGCGACAAAATTTTTCAAAACAATCCATCAATTTTTATCAAATTTAAATAATTTGAAAAACTTTTAATTATTTCGAATGTAATTTTCACTCGTTTTTTACGAGCTTTCTGACGGCGTTATATATTCAAAAATTTTTTTAAATTCTATTAAAATATTTTAAATTAAAAAATGTTGAAGCTAAATTTTCACTTTACTTGTAAAAATAAATATATGCAAAGTACAACTTGAAAAATTACAATAATTTAGACTTTCTTAGGAAATATAATCAGAAATAGATATCAACGGATATTGAGAAAAAATCGTCTATATTATTATAAAATTATTAATTTTAATAGTTTTATACGTAGACAGTATCTATCTTCGCGAGATTTTCGTAACGAAATCACGTTAATATGTATTTGCTTATTCGAAAAGTAACTGAAATGGCAGTTTGTTTACTTAACGACATATTTGGTATACAATTGTGCAATTATAATAAGTAGCATAATAATTAAGAGCTCAAATTGTAACACAATATTCTTCTTTTTACATTAACATAATAATAACTTCTACTCATGTACAACTCCAAACAGAAAACAGTCTCCTTCTGTAAGACGGATCTTCGTCTAAAATGGCTATCTCATTCCATTTAAACTCATGTCCCATAATTCTATGGCAAGAGATAACAGACAAACGTACGTCTGTCGTTTTAATTATGTGTCAACTGATTATGATTATATGAACATGTGTTGACTTATTATATATTAAAAATTCTTTCATTTTTAATTGTAGCTACCATTAACCTAGCGCTGTGGTTTTTTTTGCTTTTTCCCTATTTTATTTTGATAAATTAAATTTTCCAATAAAAACACGATATATATAATTTGTTAAATAATTTCAAGAGACGTATAAAGAATCAAGAAAAATTTTAATCGCACGAAACAAAAGATTCAGTAGTTATATTTAAATTGATCATTAGTTAAAATGGCGCAATAATTAATAAAATTACTAATTTAATAAATTAATAATAAATTTTAATAAATTAATAATTTAATAAATTAATAATTAATAAAATTATTAGAAATAATTAATGAAACTTTTAGAGAAAAAATATCTTCCATTTATCTATAAAAAAATTAAGTCACAATCACAGGAAGATAATATTAAATATTTTAACCTGTACTGTTATTTCATTAATACGCAAAATGATTATAAATTGATAAAGAATACTCTGCTCTTCTTCCACTCTATTTCTACAAGATTTTGCTCATTTTGAAAATCCTGACAAACAAAAACGAGAATACACTAGATTTCTTCTGTATCGTAATTAGGTGTGTAACGCGACAATCGCTATTTTCGCGCATATTAAACACCTGTATCGCGTTTCCCACGCCGATTCATTACGCATGCAACACGTGCGCGAAAGAAGTCGCGTCCGAGATATACGACGTACTGCCATGGGATATCTAGCGGCGTTTAACAGCGTGACAACGAAGGAATCGCTATAGAGAGGTTCTTCTTTTAAGAACGCCAGAAATTATACCGAACGTAGAAATTTGGCATTCTTTTCTTTCTTTTAACGTTGCGCACGTGCACGTTAATCGTCAATTATTCGCATCGTCGAGATAGTCCGTATGTGTTTTCGAAAGTCATGTCTTGTCGTTTAAATCAAAAGATACAGTCTCGTGCCAAGTCACGTGCAGCGAGATGATCATATCTGCCAAGTGCAAAAAACTAACAAAAGTTACACGTGGCTCATTAAATACCACGATAATTAACACTGCTTAATGAACACAAAGATTATTGAGGAAACGATATGTATGTATTATAATTATACAGAAAAATATTCGATTATCCGCGATTATTTGCATACCGTCTCAATCAAACATTTGAATTGCTCTAATAATGCACGCATATAAATTTACATAAGTGTCCAATAGCATAAGATAAATTTCTCACACGTATATTTTTTATTACGAAATTTTAAAATCTTTTGATATAATAGTTTCATTAAATTAATATTAATTATGATTGATAAGGAAATAATAATTTACTAAACAAAAAATATAAATGGATCGACTCACCGTTATACTGCTTTAATATTATCACTGAATATTATTATTATTGAATATTATTATTGAACTGGCATAGTATTACTGTTATATTGATATCGTATTATCATTGTATTTTCACTGCCACTATAATATTGCTGCAATGCCATTTCAATCCCACTGTTGTATTTCTGCTATCACTTTGCTATTTGTTTCCCTAAACATTAAATTAAAACGTTTAGTAATATACAGGGTGTCCCAAAAGTCCCGGACCAGTCGAATATTTCATAAACTATGCACTTTAGAAAGAAATGTTTCAGACAAAAGTTGTATGGCTTGAAGTCATCAGATAGTGGCAATGATTTGACATGGGAGAGTCATTTGAAAATCACATGAAGATCACCGTCAATTTCTTAAATGGAACTCCCTATTTTTTATTACATATTCGTGTAGCTTATCTCGAGAGCTTTCCAAAACACTATAATTAAGTTAGTTTTCATTAAGTACTTTCCGAATTATGAGGCTTGAAATCATTTCTTACTTTCTAACTTTACATAAACCGTAAAATATGTTGTAAAATATTCATTTTTCAATTATCTTACTTTAATAATTTTATGTACAAAATAATGAGAGAAATCAATTGATGTAAAGAAAAAACATAGTTGTTTTTAAGAAAAAGATATGTAATTGTTAATTGCAAATTACATATTTTTTTCTTAAAAACAACTATGTATTTCTTTACACCAGTTGATTCTTCATTATTTTGTACATAAAATTATTAAGGTAAGATAATCGAAAAATGAATATTTTACAAGATATTTTATGGTTTATGTAAAATGAAGAAATGATTTCAAGCCTCATAACTCGAAAAGTACTCAATAAAGAAATATTTAATTAAGTGTTTTGGAAAGCTCTCGAGATAAGCTACACAAATATGTAATAAAAAATAGGGAGTTCTATTTAAGAAATTAACGGTGATCTTCACGTGACTTTCAAATGACTCTCCCATGTCAAATCATTGCCACTATCTGATGGCCCCCTTCAAGCCATACAACTTTTGTCTGAAACATTTCTTTCTAAAGTGCATAGTTTATGAAATATTCGACTTCCGGTCCGGGACTTTTGGGACACTCTGTATACTTGTACATATACATATAATATATCTGTTGTAAGCACTACTTTAAATTTAGGGCATGAAATTATTGATTATTGGTAGGTAACTTTGGCCAGCGGCATTACTCTTTCGGCGCGATTCTCTAAAATTTTCGAAATTTCTAAAAGTCGGAACAATATTAAAATTTCTGGGCACCATGTGCGGAAGTCCGCATCACTCTAACAAAAATCTCACAATAAAATACTCTCAATATAAATTAATTGCAACGGAATACGCTTGACGGAATACGCCCCTTTCGAGAATGATAGAGGGCGCCGTTCCTTAAATTAATCGGCAGAAAGGATTGAGAATACAAGGTGGTTGAAACGAAAGAGAAATTGTTAAAATATGATATATCCGACAATAATAAAGAAAGATGTCAAAACAATTTGGAAATTATTATGGATGGAAAAGATGTACACTTTCGATTTTTGGTCGCGAACGTGCCGATCGATGTTCGATCGCGACCAAACACAATGATATCGGTTGATGCGCGGTTGTAAAAAGCACGAGAAAAAGCACACGAATTCCGCTCGATACGAGGCTTGTCCGGGCCTCGTCAGCTAAGAATTCGCGAAAAGATTAATAAATTGTCAATTAATACTCGTTCCCGGTACGAAAATTAAAAGATATTCTGTTTAGGCGAAAGAACAATCAATCCGCAATGATAATCTCGATATGCTGTACACAAATGTAATACAACTAATGCGATCTATGATATATCATAGTTTTACATAAGTCGTACCAGGGCCGAATTTAAGGGGGAAGGGCAACAGGGGTTAAAGCCCAGAGGCCTCCACAAGCAAAGCTTTTTAATATGTTACACTACATAAAAATGATGGACTATAAAAAATTAAAATAATATCGGTATGCATTATAAAAGTAAATTATTATTTAGTATTAAGAAATAAAATGACTAGTATGTTCTTTATGTTTTATATTTATATATATTATTTATTTTAAATAAAATATATAATTGATTATAATGCAAAATTAATAAAAAAATAAAATTTTCCTTTAATTAATATTTCAATTTTGCACTTTTAATAACCTTTAATGTATTAAAAAAAAACTTCAAAAATTATATTTAATTTGTTCTAGCCCATCCATTTTAAGGTAACGTATCTACAATCTACAATCTACATCTACAAGCTTTACACAAATCCGTTATCTTAAAATTAAATAAAAGTTTTTCACTCACCGACACTGATGCGCAACAACGGAGTTGTCAATATTGAAGCTACAATGTCTGTAACATATAAATATAAAATTCATATAATTGGCAGCTCTTACAAGAATTAATCTTTCATTATATTTAATTATTATTGTACGCACCGAATTTTATATCCGATATGTGCATTAATAAACGAATAAATAAATATGCAATAATTTTTTAAATTCTGAAAAACATATTTTTTTAAATAGAAAGTTTTATCGGATTATTTACATACAACCTTTTTTCTTTGAATCTTTTTTGTTTCATCATTCAAATAAATAACTTAAATTAGTACATGTACGTGATATAATAATTAATATAAATAAATAATATAAATAGTACTCACCATCAGATTGTTCCGTCGATGCAGGATGCCTTTTCTAGTCCTGCGCCTCCTTTCAAATCATCAGGATTGTTAGGTTGATCTATAACAAATAGAAGATTTAAATTGTAATAACATCCAAATAATTAATATTACAAAAGTTATTACATGTATTGAATTTTACATTCGATACATATAATAATAACAGATTAATAAAATAATTCTATAAGTTTTAGAAAAAAACATTACTAATAATTCTCTAATATCTTATAAAAGCTTATATAAAGCTAATTTATAAGATTATAGATTTTATATAAAAATCTTTTTCTTCAAAATTTTCTCTTATTTATGTAAATTATATGTATAAATAAAAAATCAAATTACGTGATTGTTATAATTGTTTAATTTAAATTATAATAAGTATATTTAATATTTAATATACACTTACAAATAAATAAATTACTAGAAGGTTGCTTTGCCGGAGCCCGATGCCTCTCCTAGGCCTTCTCCTCATCTCAGTCTTGGACGCGCGATACTTTACGGCACTCCCGCACTCCCGAGCGATATTTTTATCGCTATTTTCGCACTTTTACGCGCGATACTAAGCGCTTCCCGCACTATTTTGGTAAAAAATTTTCTATTTAGTTGCGCGATGTATATACTTAATATGTATATACTTTGAACGATACTCCCGGTTTCGGTACGAACGAAAATCTCATTTCATTTATGAGAATCAGCTTCGAGTCAACAGGTTAGGAATGCAACGATACAACGAACATGGATTAAGTCCAAACTGGAAAGAAGACGAAACGATTGACGGAAGTAGAGGAAAATGAAATTTACCAACTCTTTTTCGCGCATAATTATCCTATCTCGTATCGATCCCGCTAAGCACGATTTCAGGTGCTCCGTCCGGACATATTATGCCTCCAGCGATTGCTATATGCTACACCAGGCTGGTAGACGGCAAAAAGAAGAGGATACCCACATTTTTTAAATGCTAGCAATCAGCAATTTAGAAAATGGAGAGGCAAACTCTTTTACCGAGCGAAAATCGTGTCTAGGGGAATCCACTCGACTCCTCGATAGGATTAACACACGCAGTGCGTGTGGTTGTAGACGAGCAAAGAGAAGGAACCCATTGACGACCATTCCAAACAATCGAGTTCTAATCAATTCGGACCGAATCACTTGACCGAGCACGAAGCACGAGTGTACGTTGCATAGCGCAACATGTGCAAACTCGAAATCATAGTTAATTGACATCGGAAGTAGAGACTCGTGATAATAATGAAATTGGGATTTTTATACGAAGAGTCCAACGCGGAAGTGCGAAAACGCGATGACGCGAGAAAGCTAAATGCGAAAATGCGGTAACGAGACGCTGCCGTTCGCGACACGTTAACAGCACCGACGACGGAAAATCGACAACGCAATGCGTGACATATATGAGCCATTGTGCGACTCGTGGCAATGCTATGCTGGGTACTTAGCTTCCCCTTCAGGCTCCTTGAGATTTATCCTAAATAAAAAAATTTAAAATAAATCTGAAGGCACCATCCAAGTAGCCATCCATGAGCCACCTCACCGCGTCAAGATGTACCCGTGGGGGGTTGCATTATATAAATTTATAATATAATATAATTTATACATATGAAAAAGAAAGAGAGAAATTTATATTATATATAATTTTATATAATTTGTGTGTGGGATTGATTATATTATTCAATAATGTAATCTGACTCATTATAGCGCTTCCGATTTTTACGTCACGTACAAAATAAGTATGTAAGCATTTAGTTAAAATAAAAATTTTTTTTCTTATTGTAATGTTTACTTATATGAATATTATTGAATAAAAGATTAGGTACACAACGGTCATTTTCTTTAATAAAGAATAATTGGAATCTAATTAACAAGAGATGTTAGAATAATAAATAACAATAAATAATAAATAACAATGAGAAAATTATATAATAATTATCTTATATATAATATTGTATTGTATATATTATATATAATAATTATTATCGCAATTGCTGCTCCTTAGATTTGCAACAGCGTTCATATTAATACATAATAGCTTAACTCTTTTTTTTATTATTTATTTCCGTTCCTATATGCAAAATATCGACCGAAAGATAAAAGCAATCAGAATAAGAAAGCTGTCTAATTGTATATATAAAATATACTATCTTAAACTGAATCAATGAAAATTTTTATTGATTAAAAATGTAACACAACGTATCTCTCATTTAAGTAAGCATTGTGTCTTTTTATAACATTTTTTGCGAATTATTTATTAGGGTTGCACAAAACTCAAGACAAGACAGTATTCGTAAAAATATTGTATTGGTATTAAAAATTTTGAAAAATTTAAATCTTGTCTTGGTCTTGAGTGAATATTGGTAGCAAAAATCTTGTCTTGTATTGTCTTGTCTCGATTTTATTAACAATTTTTTATCTAATATTAAAAAATTATTTAAATAATATTTAACATAATCTTTGTAATATAATTTGAATTAATTATTACTATTGTATTATATTTTAATTATAATTATTACTATGTAATAATTATAATTAAATGTCGATATAAATGCCGTCTATTTACATAAAAAGAACATTTACTGTTTCATGGAAAACAGAAATTAATAATTATTTACAGGCTCCAAGGGAATGTGCAGATAAATATTGATAAATATTGATAAAGGAATGATAAAAAAATCAGGTTCATATTTACCCTACATTGTCAAAAATGGCTCGAGACATTTTAAGTTCAACTGCCTCGTCCGTGTCAGTAGAAAGACTTTTCTCAATAGGAACTCTGATGAACTATATGTCAAAAAATAGGACCAGATTACAAAGTAAATTTTTAAAAACACTAATGTGCCTGGGTGAAATATACTAATTCCTGGGTGAAATATACTTTAATGTTTAAAATTTGCGAGTTTGATTTCTAATTTATAAAAATGTTATATTGTATTAATATTAAATGTTTTTAAATTTACTAATATAAATGTTTTTATTGAATAAAATTTTTTAAATTCGTATATAGTGATTTTTTTTTCATTTACAAATATAAATATTTTAGTTTTTTTGAGAACCAATAATCTTGACAAAACTAATAATATTGACAGTTTTAATCTTGGTATTGTCTTGATCTAGCTAATTAAAAATCTTGTCTTGATCTTGTCTTGAAATTCAAGACAAGACAAGACAATATCAAGACTAATCTTGGTGTCTCGTACAACCCTATTATTTATATAGAACAATAAATGTGTTTTTAAAATCTGCAAATAATTTTTTAGAAGATATAGTTAAAATAATTTAAATATATTTTTTTCTAAATGCAAATCGAAATTATCAATGAATTAATGTACGTTAATTACAACAATATTTTATAGCTGAAAAACAAAAGAATATATGTATATCTAAACATTTATACAGATGATATTGATTGCTTTAATTGTAACATATGAATAATATATAAAGTGAACCTTTAATAAATCGAGTTTAAAGAGAAATTATTTAAAACTACACCGTTACAAACGAGTGTGTAAGTAACTGAAATAAATAAAATAAATTTGTGCGAGTAACTAAATTGAGACATAAATCTTGTACGTGATAAGAAAGTGATGACAGGTGGACATGAAAATCGATATTATTTTGGTTTAATTTTTATCTGCGTATCGAGTTACAATAGATAAAGCCGAGTCGAGGCACGCTCGAGCTTGTCCTTTAAAAGCAATTAAAGAAAAGGATGCAATGAGGGTGCGACAAGGATGTGAGAAGAAACGTGAATAAGACGCGAGATACTTCGCGAGTGACAAAATCCGAGTTTTCTATTGGATTTAAGGATCGAGGATCTATGATTATTGGATCGAGGATCTATGACTATCGACTGAGTCCGCGTGGAATATTTAGCTCGGCAATCCTCGCGGATTATTTAGGTCAGGAAAAATTCGGGATGCTACCGATATATGCGGCGTCTACAATGAGATTTTATTATTGAATGATATAATCAATGCCACACACAAATTATATAAAATTATATATAATATAAATTTCTCTCTTTCTTTTTTATATATATAAATTATATTATATTATAAATTTATATAATGCAATCCCCCACGGGTACACCTTGACGCGGTGGGGTGGCTCAGTACTTGGATGGTGCCTTGAGGTTTATTTTAAATTTTTTTATTTAAAATAAATCTCAAGGAGCCTGAAGAGGAAACTAACAGGGTTGGGAAGTAACGCGTTACTTGTAACGTCGTTACCGTTACAGTTACTTTTTTTGGTAACTGTAACGGTAACGACGTTACAAATTTCGTTTGTAACGAAAAAAGTAACTTCGTTACATTTTTCGGTAACGAGTAACGAATTTAACAGTTACTTTTATCGCTACTTTTTGCAAATTTACTGTGTAATTTTTATTCAACGAAATGTGTGGAATGCAGAATGACATATACGCGTCATTGGGCACATGTGAAAGAAAAAGAAGTAAACAAAAGCTGCGTTCATCAATACTGGCAACGAATTTCGGAACATAGAATAACAGTCTAACGTGATTGACTCTTACTTTTAGAACCAAATCAACAAGTGTTGATAAGACAACGAGCAGAGTTGTTTTATTGAACGCATTGTATGTAAAAATCAAGTTAGATTTTGTTTTGCTTTTCGAAGTCGGTAACTTCAAAGTCTTAAAACATTAATAATTGTGAAGTGTATAGATGTTTGTCGGAATTATAATGACGGAATTATATTTCTTAATGTTATGAGAAAAATCTCATCTTTGAGATTTTGTAACAACTTTTGTTTCTTATAATAGTGTGCAAGCACGTGCTCGCATAAGCTGCTTAGTTTGCCGGCATTATAGTCATTTTCCACATGGCATACGTATTGATATTCAATCTCAAAAAGATATTTGTATCTTAATCTGAAGATTATAGTAAAAAATAAAAAATAATGGAAGAAACAAGTACATCTCAATCTTCAAAGGAAATGGAATGTGAAATTCCATGGCCGGCATATTCTAAAGTTTTTCAATTTCGATCAAATTTTAGCAACGAAAAAAATTTTGCCTTTGCCTATAAATTTTGTGCAGGAGGAAAAATTAAAATAAACCTTGTAATATTTAATAAACCTATATTTAAAAAGTAACGAAAATTGTAACGACGCGTTATTTTTAAGTAACGGTAACGAGTTACTTTTGAAAATTGGTAATGAGTAACGGTAACGAGTTACTTCTTAGAAAAAAGAACGGTAACGGTAACGAGTTACTTTTAAAAAGTAACTTTCCCAACCCTGGAAACTAAGTACCCAGCACAGCATTGCCACGAGTCGCACAATGGCTCATATGTGGCACGCATTGCATCGTCGACTTTTCGTCGTCAACGTGTCGCGGACGGCGGCGTCTCGTTACCGCGTTTTCGCGTTTAGCTTTCTCGCATCATCACGTTTTCGCGCTTCCGCGTTGGACTTTTCGTAGAAAAATCCCAATTTCATTATTGTCTCTACGAGTCTCTACTTTCGATGCTAAATAATTAGGATTTTGAGTTTGCACACGTTGCGCTATGCAACGTACACTCGTGCTTCGTGCTCCGTCAAGTGATTCGGTCCGAATTGATTAGAACTCGATCGATTGTTTGGAATGGTCGTCAATGGGTCCCTTCTCTTTGCTCGTCTACAGCTACACGCACTGCGTGTGTTAACCCTGTCGAGGAGTCAAGTGGATTCCCCTAGACACGATTTTCGCTCGGTAAAAGAGGTTGCCTCTCCATTTTCTAAATTGCTGATTGCTAGCATTTAAAAAATGTGGGTATCCTCTTCTTTTGCCGTCTACCAGCCTGGTGTAGCATATGTCCGGGCGGAGCACCTGAAATCGTGCTTAGCGAGTCCAGGTTCGATACGAGATAGGATAATTATGCGCGAAAAAGAGTTGGTGAACTTCATTTACCTCCACTTCCGTCAATCATTTCGTCTTCTTTCCAGTTTGGACTTAATCCATGCTCGTTGTATCGTTGCATTCCTGATCTGTTGACTCGAAGCTGATTCTCATAAATGAAATGGGATTTTCGTTCGTACCGAAACCGGGAGTGTCGTTCAAAGTATATACATATTAAGTATATACATCGCGCGAATAAATAGAAAATTTTTTACCAAAATAGTGCGGGAAGCGCTTAGTATCGCGCGTAAAAGAGCGAAAATAGCAATAAAAATATCGCTCGTGAGTGCGGGAGTGCCGTAAAGTATCGCGCGTCCAAGACTGAAATGAGGAGGAGGCCTAGGAGAGGCATCAGGCTCCGGCAAAACAACCTTCTAGTAAGTAATTTATTTATTTGTAATTGTATATTAAATATTAAATATACTTATTATAATTTAAATTAAACAATTAATCGTGTAATTTGATTTTTTATTTATATAATTTAAATAAGAGAGAATTTTGAGAAAAAAGATTTTTATATAAAATCTATAATCTTATAAATTAGCTATATATAAGCTTTTACAAAGTATTAGAGAATTATTAGTAATGTTTTTTTCTAAAACTTATAGAATTATTTTATTAATCTGCTATTATTATATGTATCGGATGTAAAATTCAATACATGTAATAACTTTTGAAATATTATTTATTTGAATGTTATTACAATTTAAACCTTCTATTTGTTATAGATCAACTTAACAATCCTGATGATCTGAGAGGAGACACAGGCCCAGGAAAGGCATCCTGCATCGGCGAAACAACCTAATGGTGAGTACTATTTATATTATATTTATATTAATATATTATTTATATTAATTATTATAATAATATGTTTATAATTATTATATTAATATATTTATTTATATTAATTACTATATCGTACACGTACTAATTTGAGTCATTTATTTGAATGATGAAACAAGACAGATTCACAGAAAAAAGGTTGTATGTAAATAATCCGATAAAACTTTCTATTTAAAAAAATAGGTTTTTCCGAATTTAAAAAATTATTACATATTTATTTATTCGTTTATTATTGCACATATCGGATATAAAATTCGGTGCGTACAATAATAATTAAAAATATAATTAAATGTAATAATTAAAATAATAATTAAATATAATGAAAGATTAATTATTTTAAGAGCTGCCAATTATATGAATTTTATATTTGTATGTTACAGACATTGTAGCTTCAATATTGACAACTCCGCTATTACGCATCTGTGTCGGTGAGTGAAAAACTTTTATTTAATTTTAAGGTAACGGATGTGTATAGAGCTTGTAGATGTAGATTGTAGATCCGTTACCTAAAATGGATGGGTTAGAACAAATTAAATCATATAATTTAAAAAAATTTTTTTTTCAATACATTAAAGGTTATTAAAAGTGCAAAATTGAAATATTAATTAAAGGAAAATTTTATTTTTTTATTAATTTTACATTATAATCAATTATTTATTTTATATAAAATAAATAATATATATAAATATAAAACATAAAGAACATACTAGTAATTTTATTTTTTAATACTGTATAATAATTTACTTTTATAATGCATACTGACATTATTTTAATTTTTTATAGTCCACCATTTTTATGTAACATATTAAAAAACTTTGCTTTAGTTGATCTAAGTAAGTAAATCTAAGTAAGTTATCAATCTATTGAACCATATGTAATATTTAAAAAGACCAATGAATAATACTATAGAGTGAAAATTTAGTAGAAAATGTATAAATAATGTGGAATTAATTTATTTTATCGTAAATCTTTATTTTACATTTTTTATTATAAATAATATTATATATTGTAAAAATTGCAATCATTTAATTTTGATTAATTTGACACTATATAGCATTATATTAATTAAAGCAAAGTTATATTAAGATGATAACAAACGGTCATAATATTACGACTGTAAATGAGCGTAAAATTATGCTCATATACCGGTGAAAATAAGTAACCGGCAACGGAAGGAGTTTATCTCCTTCATTGACCTATGATACAGGTCAAAGCTACTTTATCCTTGGCTAAAAATAGTCAAATGCCTGGATATTCGAAAAGTAAATTAATCTAAAAACGTGCAATGGCAAATAATAAACGCGTAAATTAAACGGATAAAATAAACGGATACGCATAAAATAAATAATAATATATAAAAATAAATTCAGAAACTCGCGAAAAATAAAGAAATACTGCGTTGATGTAATAAAATCCTTATAATTAGGATCCCTTAGTAGGATTGTTAGGACACGAAAATTGTTTAGGATTGTTAGGATTGCTAGATATAACATTTTATATAGCAGAATTATCTATTTATTATAACTTTATCGTATTATAATTTATTATACTTAATTTTAATATACTATACGGCTTTTCTTATAGAATATTAAAATTAAAAGTTATAATTAAGTTAAGATCCAAAAATTATATATCATTTTTACAAAGCTGTACAATCAAGATTAATATACAGGGTGGGGAAAAAGTATGGAAGCAAACAATTATTTCCGAAACTATTCATTTTTCGACAAAATGTCTTAGACATAATTTTTATGGTATGAAAAGATATATTATGTGGCATAGACGGCATGACCTTGAAATGACCCTTACAAGCTGCATACAAATAACATAAAAAATTTCAAATGGAACTCGTCAGTTTTTGTTACAGATTCTTGTAGCTGATGTCGAAACGTTTACAAAACACTGCATATGAGCCCCATTTCCTTAAAAACACTCCCAGTTACGAAACAATTGTGATACAAACAATTTGTATGCACATTGACATTGCTTACTGATTTCGCATCATGACGTTCAGTTGCGTCCACTAATAACATGTAATTGTACCTGTTGTCATATGATACACTGTCTATGAGTATTCATAGAATTTTTTTGATTTCTTGATCATCGCTACCTTATTTATTATTATCATTTATTTTATCCTTAAAAAAGTAGTGTCAATTGGCATATAAGTTTCGGATATTGTGTTTTGAAAATTTGCTATTTTTGTCGTTTTCTATCATAGGAAATGTTACTGATTTTCATTTCTGTAATTTCAAATGTTATTTTCATGATGGCCCGATTAACAGAACGAGAGTGAATATCGCTGTTGATGATGCGTGGTTGGGGTGAGAATGAAAGATTCAATTTCGTCGATACGAATTATCACAATTGTTTCGTAACTGGGAGTGTTTTTAAGGGAATGGGGCTCATATGCAGTGTTTTGTAAACATTTCGACATCAGCTACAAGAATCTGTAACAAAAACTGACGAGTTCCATTTGAAATTTTTTACGTTATTTGTATGCAGCTTGTAAGGGTCATTTCAAGGTCATGCCGTCTATGCAACATAATACATCTTTTCATACCATAAAAATTATGTCTAAGACATTTTGTCGAAAAATGAATAGTTTCGGAAATAATTGTTTGCTTCCATACTTTTTCCCCACCCTGTATAATGTTCGACCTTATTCTTGATTTTTAAAAATATTTACATTGCATATATATATAATGGGAATTATATGTAATGTGAATGTTTAATTTTTACGTTGTTTAAATAATTTATTGCGAAATAACAAGGTCAAGCAATATACGTAGACCTTGTAAGTGTTGTATTTTATATTATATTTTATATTTTATACTCTCTCTCTCTCTCTCTCTCTCTCCTCTCGTTTCTTTTTTCCTCTCTCAAATACGACATTCTTTATATTAATAATAATAGTAATAATAGTAATAATATTTCGCTCAGTATTATCTAGTTCGAATTTTTCTCTCTCTATATTATATATATTATATATATTATATATATGTATATATATATATATTATATAATATCATACAATGTCGAAAATAAATCAATTATCTATCATAAATATCACATTTATTGATAGCTAATGACAAAAATTATTTTATATTTATATATTGTATATATATAATTTTTTAATTTTGTATAAATGATTTTATACATACTTTTAAACATGCAATGTCGATCGTAGACTAGTATCTAGATGGTTTTTTATTTTTAGAAGCATTAAGAATAATTAAGGATAATAGAGAATCAACATAATTATCTTGCTTATTATGAAAAAAACTCAACTGATATTTATGATAGATAATTGATTTATTTTCGACATTTGTATGGAATACATAAATAACGCAAAGAGAATTTTCACGATACGAGTGAGAATCGCAAAAATTCAAATTAATAAATTTTGTTCCAATAATCAAAATAATATTAATTAAACAGAAAGAGAAAGAAGAATTCTAATTCTTTACCTCTTATTATCTTCTTATATCCAACGGGAGCACGCGATCTGTCTACAAATTTACGATCCAATCGAATTCACTAGCTAATGCATACTAGTGCATCGAATAGAATTCGCTAATAGAAATTAGCGCTCGAATAACTCGCGTCATAGACATATTTAATTCGCATAATACATACATATGTTTGGTACACATGCTCAGTATTATTTTGTAACAGTGATTAATCATGGTGGGACGTTAGTGCAGATGTAAGCACAATCATCGTGAGTGTCGAATCAAAATTGGTCGTAGTAATTAATTATACTGATTAATTATACGATGTTACCATCGTGAGAATCATTTTTATCATATTTAAATTACGATTCCAAGTTATCGTGACAAAATATCACCTGCAAATATCATCTGCGATTTATCATCAGAAATGTCGACTCTAATACCGGACGTTTAATAATCGACTCGCGTATGGAATTTTAGAAATTGACACTTTGCAAGTGAAATCCGAATGAATTCATCATCATCAAAGTAGGGATGGCAGCGGCGAATGGAATGACTGAGTAAATTTATTTCTTATACATACTTGTGTGTAATTCTATAAGAATCTACTTTTTCAAAATGGCGCAATTTACGCGCTTAAGTACAGCATTGTAAATTAGTGATATTTTATTGAAAGAATCAGTTAATTTTGACTGTTCCAATCAGTAATATTTCTCAATATCAGTAATATTAAACTATAATTCATCTCTCTATCTATTTCATATAAAATTAAAGATTTTATTTATATTTAATAAATATTTATTATATTAAAAATTTTATTTTATTTATATTACATGCATATTGAACTTGTTATTTTAAATAGATAACGAACGAATAATTTTTATTAAGTCGCCAGACATTTATTTATCAGACTTATAAAGATCGATTTAATATCTGAAGCCTCTCCATTGAAATTATATCAGAAATTAAATCGAAGTAATATTTCTAATCTTAAATGTCGCTCTTTACAAACTTTATATAATTCTTATAACTAAAATTAAATACGAGAGAGATAGCGATCGTAGCGATAAATAAATCTAGCGATTACTGGTTTTACAATAAAATTTACTGATTTTACAGTGAATTTTATTTTAACTGACCATAATCAGTGAGATATAAGATAAAATAACAAAGAAATAAGCGTTTCCACTGAAGATCAGTAAAATACTCACTGATTCTCAATGAAATCTTATTTTACTATTTAAATTAGTGATATTTTCACTGATTCACTTTTAGAGAGTATCCCAGGTAGAACATGAAACTCATAATGACATCATTATGACGTCTTAAAAGTCACCTAAAAGTCACCTAAAAGTCATTTTAGAAAAATAATGATATCATAATGATCTCATTTGATATATTTTTGGCAATGTTTTGGTGACTTATTTTTGATATTAAATAATTCTAGCAAACTCTGTTGGAGAATATATATACTTCGCACATGAAATCTTAAGAATCAATCATAATAATATCATTATATATATATATATATATATATATATATATATATATATATATTACGCAATTACTTGTTTATTTAATTATTCATGTATATTTTAATTATATTTAAGCAATATTTAATTATATTTAATTATATTTAAGCAACATAATCTTTTTAAAATTATATAATGCGATTATTGAACTTAAAAATTTATGATTCTTTTTGTCATTTTTAACTCATTTTTTAATCATTTTTGCTTAGGTAACTTTTAAGTGATAATTAAAATCATGATGACATCATGATGTCATTATGAGTTTCATATTCTACCTGGGATGTTAATTCGGTGCAAATTAAAATCCTTATAACTTGTGAACGCTTCAGTGAATCGATTTAAAAATTATACTGAAGATTCTAAACATATGTAAGGACATTCTGTACAATTTTGATTAAATTCCCAATATTTTAAATATAGGCTTGTTTATTTAATTATACATGTATATTTTAATTATATTTAAGCAACATAATCTTTTTAAAATTATATAATGCGATTATTGAACTTAAAAATTTATTATTCCTTTCGTCATCTTTAATTCATTTTTTAATCATTTTTCTTTAGGTAACTTTTAAATGATAAATAAAATCATGATGACGTCATAATGATATCATTATGAGTTTCATGTTCTGGGAATATCCTTAAGATTCATAACTCTTATATTATAGACTGATCTAACGCATAGTAGTGTACCAAAAATAATATATCGACACTCGAGAAATATCCGTCAAGAGTTGTTGAGTAATTTTGCAAAATAGCTGCACGCACGATATATCAATGTATTACATCTCTAAACACATTAGACCGTACGCGACACTAGCACAAACATAAAAGAGCGCGCATTACGCATTTAAACGAGTGTAGAGATCTATTTGAAGTTGGCTTTAAAATTTGCGCCGCATCTGACAGCTGGCACGTGCGCCGACTTTCGCGCCTGCGCACTTGACACGTGCACTTCTTGTACACGTCTGTCGTCCGTGAAAATCGTAAGGAAGGGTGAGTGTGTGTGTCAGTTCCTTGCCTACGTTCTTATATTTATTTACAATGAGCGCATGGATGCAGTACTTCAAATCCATTCCAACGCATATGGTAAATAATGCAATGTTTATATTAAATAATTAATCGATTGTGTCCTCCATGATTAGTTCAATATCATGTTAATTCATTACAAGGAATATAAGGTTAGGTTGTCGAGTCATATTAACCGTATGTTAATTTAATTATGAACTTTGATAGAGTCTGTAGTAATTATTTATTTATTTATTTACAATTTATTTATTTACAATTACATTGTAAATATTTATTTATTTATAATTACATTGTAAATTTATTTATTTACAATTACATTAACAATTACATTAACAAATAAATAAATTTTAGCGCTTTACGTTTATTTTTACATATGAATTTTTCTGCTGAATTATTCATACGAATATTCCTGAGGAAATTTCATATTACGTTTATGTATCATTACTTGTTTTAGGATTATGATGGTCAAGCCAGAGCAGAGAAATTGTCGCGGGTTATAATAACATTATTTGGTGTAAGATACAATTTTTCTCAAAATACAAGCAGCATAAATGTTGGTAATTTTGTGCAAAGACTTTATATCGCCCTGTTTACAGGTGGTTGGTTTAATCTGGGGTTACGTTATTCAACAATTCTCACAGACGATATACATTTTGGGTGCTGGTTTTGTTATGGCGGCATTAATTACTGTACCTCCATGGCCTATGTATCGTCGCAAACCATTAGACTGGCAAAAGTCGCAGTCTGAAGTTACTACCAAACTGAAGAAGAAGAAGTAAAATATTTTTGATATTTTAAACAAAGTATTTAATATAGCAATCCATTGTGCAATCTTGCTTACAATAATGTGCATTTGATTGCTGAAAAATGCGGATCTATACATACCATTGAGCATTTGTCTTTATGCAATCATGAGATGTGAATGTCTTTAGTATGTGAATGGGAGTAATATCTGAATAAGAATGAAAGACTTTCTTTTTGTAAAATTTAACATACACAAATATTATCTATCTTGTAATATTTGTTGGCTGTATAAATATGAAATCACACGAATAAAAATATACATTTTATTTGCATATCAAAGAATATCAAAAATAATCCTGTAATATATAAATAATAATAAGTCAAGAAAGTTTCATAAGATTTTAATATGCTCATGAACACAATTAAAAAGTAATAATAAAACTATCATTAAAACTATCATTGAAATAACTTTTTTCTTCTCTTTATTAAAAATTTTTATTAATATTAAACAATAGCATTTAATGATTTCTACCTTTTTATTAGAAAAATATATTTACTACTTAATATTATTTTTTTACACATATACTTTTGAAGTTAATTAAAGAAAAGAAAAAGAAAATATTCAAGTAATTATTCAAGTAAAATAAATATAATAAAAAAATAATTTTTTTTTACTTATATATTTCTTGTATGTAATATATGTTGTAATATATAATGTACAATATCCAAGTTTCTTTCTGTATTAAAATAGAATTTAAATATTTATGTATATTATAATTTTTCTCTATAAATAACTGTATATTATAATTAAAATATAGAAGAAATAATTTTTATAATTTAATTTAGAATAAAAGAAAGCGATATATGTGGTGTATTAAAAGGAAATAAAATTTTTATAGATATTTTTAAATTTTTCATAAGGTTGACATCCAGAAATATTATTGATTGTCTCGAATGATCTATTTTAAGCGCTTATTACTTCATTTATGTAGAAAATGCTTAGTAATTATTATCTATTGTATACATAATACGCAAGCACAGAAAACATACCGTAAAGCGTAGATACATAATCAAATAATCATCTGGCATTATATTGCTTCGCCTTCACGTTACGAGCAGTTACGTAAAAAGGGAATGAAAACGTGAAGCATAATCATATCTGTGCAACAGCGGGGATAGCGTTTCCCTTCCTTAACGGAACCGCCTCTTATATAATCGTAAACCAGAAAACGTGGTATAATATAACAGCAGCAACTGATCCGGCATCGCCTTTCCGGTTCGCAAATCGTCGCTTAATTAAGCATTTTTTACTCTCGATTACGTCGTCCCGATCGGAGACCCGTTGGACCTGCTCCAACGTTTGACTTTCATCGATCACGCCGTCTATTTTCTCCAATCGTGAACTGACCAGGTCATCATTTCCATCAGAATTGTTGCGCCAATTGACTTTCACGCGCTAATGCTTTCGATCATAGATGGTAATTATCAAGATACTTGATGTAAAAGACTACATTTAAGTCTGTGATTGCATAAGCTAACATTTAAATAACATTTAAATAAATAATTTAAAGATCTTTTTCTTTTCCTTTCTTTTATTAAAAATTTTTATCAACAATAGCATTAAACAATATTAAACAATAGCATTTAATGATTTCTACCTTTTTATTTAAAAAATATATTTACTATTTAATATTATTTTTTTACACATATACTTTTGGAGTTAATTATATATAAATATATATAATATTTATATATTTATTTTATTATAAATATATATAAAATATATATTTATAATAAAATAAAAAAGAAAAGAAACAGAAAATATTCATGTAATTAAAATAAATCATGTAAGACGTTGCCTCAACTATACTCAAAAAAAAAAAATAATCACTAATTAATTAAAATCACTTACAATGCTTGCCTTATTCTTATATAATATTATATCATAAAAAGTTCTTATTGAATCCTAATACTTTTTCTTCGAAGTTTATTAAATTTATTACCGAACCGTAAATATCAAGCGCAAATAACTCGCACTTTAATGAGCTTACATGACGATGAGGTAAAAGTCATTCGACGGGAAGCATCGATATATTTTACGTAATCGAAATATCGGATATTGGCGAATTCGATGGAAATGTGGTCTCTCCTGGATCACCTTTTATTTTAATTTCTTTTTTTCTCACTTTTTTTCGCCTGCCCCCATACAAGGTTGTAATGTGTGTGTAAGAGTTACGAAACGCTTTCTCCCTGTATGATGGATATTTTAAGTATGCAACTTGCACTACTTCCTGTGTAACGCCGGTAGTCCCACCGATTCGCGATCAGACGAAGAGAAGGAGGGGGAGAGATAATTGCAACTAAGCATGCAATGTACGACATGGTCTCGATCATTACCTTGGTCTTAACACTGAGACACTTGTTCATTTAAGAAACTTTATAATTGATCTGAAAACAGGAAAACCTTGCAAGATCAGCAACCTATACGCAACCGATATCCGTCTCGAATCGAAGTTCTCATAACAAGTCGCGTTTAATATTTACTTTCTTTGAAATTTGTAATTTATTTATTTATAATTTATAATATATTTATAATATATAATATATAATATATTTATTTATAATTTATAACTGAAATTATATAAATTAATTATAAATTATATAAATTATATTTTTTCCAGATCGATTTTAACCGACATTTCTTTTATTCTAATCTTATTATAATCCCTGAAAACTATTCGGGAAATATAAATGTATTAATTGATGTGTAAAATATTTTATATATAAATTTATAATATTTTATATATTTTTACGGGAAAATAAATTCCGCAATGTGCAATTACGCGCGTATAACGCACCATTTACGCGTTAGACAATTAGAGATATTTATCATTCGTGTTTATGTAAATTTTCGCTGGTCTAACATTGATTCACATTAACGATTGCGAGCAATCAATTAGGGGCTGAAATAATTTTACTCGAAAATACGAACGTGTGTGTTTAGGGTAGTCGCGAATTACGTCATGCGTGACTACGTTATATATGCGTCCGCCGTATCATCATATCACGCTTAAATAATGAATTTGCATTTCGCAGAGAACTCTGACCTTTTGCATGAGAATCAGTTGAAACTCAAATTTCTCTCCGAAATCGGAAGTTATTTTGTAGCGTTGTATGTATGCGCTACGGAATGAAATTACTATAATTTATCTATGCAAATTCAAAGACTTTCATGCACTCACATACATGTATAAATAAAAACATTTTTTTAAACTTAAATATATGTAACGCGTATTCGAAATGAAACTTTCGTTTAATTAAGCATTGATCGAATCCAAACGAATATTCTGCACAGATTAATTCGCTTCGCTTCGTATAATATCCATTTTTTTGTAATTTTTTTGATATGTCAGTATAATCCGGTATAATTTATAGTTCCAGATTTATATTTCCAGGTTTCTGTGCGCGCTCTCACTTATTTATTCACTCTTGCGGAAGCATTTCTTTCTCACATACTCGCGCTACGTGCATCTTTATTATATCATAATAAATAATTAAAACATGAAATTATAGTATATTATTTTTTATTATATATCATATTATACTTTATTATATATTTATTTTATTATATTTTTTATTATTTTTATAGTATAATATTTTTAAAATGAATAATATAATAATATATAAAATAAATATAATATAATATAATGCTAAAAATATATTAGAAATTATAAATATATTAAAAATATATTCATTTAAATTTCCACAAAACTGTGCACGTTTGAAATAAAAAAAATTAATCTTTCAATCTCAAAAAGAGATCATTCTATCTATTCGAGTGATTGGAAACAATTTTGATAGCGACGTTACATCACGATGAAAGTCACATAATTGTTTCATAAAGAAATTCACGAAAATATTTTGTCGATAAATTTTCTCCCGAATCATCGGAATATCCGGTTTGAACAAAATTGCTCCGAATTGCATCGCGAATTATGTTCGATCACGAGGACTCGTACGCACCGTACGATGGGTTACGCAGCTTCGAAACGAACGTAACACGAGCTTTGCGCGTTTCCTTGCTTTTACGTAACTTGCGATCCGTCTCGCACCAGCTCTGTGTCTCCCACCCCGGGTCCCACAATTTCACCGGGTGGTTTTGATCATCGCCGTGTCTGTTCTTTATAAGCGGACATCCCCGACGAACAAAACGCAGAATCGTATCAAACACAGTTCGACAAACAAGGCAGTTTGCAACGCACAGCACGCACCAGTCGGCGCGAATCTTTTTCCAAAGTAATCAAGATCGAGATTAAGAGACAGACCGAATCCAAGATGCGCTCCCACGCAATCACTGTGAGTGATTATTTATAATATACACAGTATTGTTTCGTCGTATTTAAATTTTCGGACGTTCTTCGTTAGTTTTTTGTGGCCGCCAGTGCTTTTGACGCGCCTTTCGTACGAAGCTGAGTGTGTATTCGCGTTAATTTTGTGCGCAAATTATGTGATTTCAAGATTGCTTTTCAGAGAATTTCTCTTGAGATTCCTCAAAAATATTTCAATCGTGATCTCGTACTTATTTAAATTAAATTACGCGCTAACTCAAATGATACTTGACAGTCAGATATTTGACAGAATGAACAGTCGCTCTCAAAAATCTTCTGTAAAATTACACAATACTTTTAAGGATGTTTTGTACCTATTTTCAAAATATTGAGAATTTAATGAAAATTGTACAGAATATCCTTACATATGTTTAGAATTTTCAGTACAATTTTTAAAGCGTTCACAAGTTATAAGAATTTTAATTTGCACTGAATTAACATGTGTTCTTATGGGAAACGTATAACCACGTCGATTCAAATGACAAAAACACATGGAAATAATATTCAGAATTTGTTTAAAATTTGCAAAAGTTTAGATACAGAGGAAATATCTGGACAAATGATATTATACAAGTACTAACTGGTTAAAAAGATATTAAATATAATTCAATGAAGTTAGCCATGTATCTGTCACAAGGCGAAATTCTCTGCCAAAAGTTAATCTCAGTAAGAATGTATTGGACGGACTGTCTGTCTCAAAAGTTAATCCAAAGTATCAAAAAATTAAAGTTGGGCAGAATACGAATTCTAATTGATCAAAAATTTTTTAAAAATCACGAAATCATACTTCAAAGTATTCTTTAATATAAATAGGTCTTAATTTCCAAGAAAATGTTGCCACGTTTTATCATCAATATTGCGTCAAACTGATAATCACAGTTATTTTTTAATAATAATTTCAAAACGAGCAAGTAAATCGTTTTAAAACTTTGTGGGAACATTTTTACATGTATGAAGAATATAATATTACACAAATGAAATTTTTATCATTGTTTTTTTATAGTTTGTGAATAATTTATTACCTGTCTCTTGAACGTTTATAAGATACTATTGTACGTTGATCCTAAGATCCTATGTTAAAATCGCAAAATTCAAAAATGAATAACTTTAAAGGAGCAAGTAAAAAAATTTGAAATAATTCATGACGATTTAGAATGTTATTAAGAATGTTAAATTAAAAATTCATGGCGATCTCATTGATTGTAATATATCTCTAATACATCCTTAATCCTTTCAATTAACAAAATTCGGAATATTTCAGTAACAATGCAATAAATATTAAAGAATACATCTGCACTGTAACCAAGATCAAATTGTAATATTTTACACAATTTCTTACTCAAAATTCACCAAACTGGATATTCGTCAATATTGATTTTCAGCTACTTTTTGCTGCGATTTTAGATATAGAACATCCTTAAATGCATCTTTTTCAAACAATATTTTTCTTTATATCAATAAGATCATACAAATACTTTATAATATTAAAAAATTCTCAAAAGAGAAAAAAAATGAAAAAATATCGAAACTATTGAATTCGAAATTCTTGAATCTAAAGAAATGATGTCTGTGTCGCTGTTTGAATTAGAAGCACCGTGCTTTTCATCGCCGCCGTGCACAATAGTATAAAAGAAACGACAAGAATGGTGAAACGGATAAAAAGAAAAGAAAAATGCCGTGCATTTAAATGACCTCTTGGCGCGATGCACTTTCGACATTACAAACAAACCGCAATTCCCTCTCGTATTACAGTTGCTCGTGTTCGGAATAATGGCCGTGGCTTTGGCAACACCGCTACCGGGGGGCCACCATCAGTAAGTGTAGTTCTTTTCAACGTTCTTTTTTTATCTAATTATTAAATATCAAACTTGACTTTTTGCTAATATTCTATCGCTTTCTAAGAAAATTGTAATATACACTGTAAAAAAAGTATGTAAAATTACACATATAATCAGTGTAATAATTATGCTATTTATAACGGAAATATATAAATTCATGTACTTTGACAAAAATTAGTTATTTTACTCTTTATTGTGTAAATATTTGTTTATATTTAATAAATATTTGTTTATATTTAATAAATATTTGTATAAATATTTGTTTATATTTAATAAGAAATTAAGGTTAAAAAAGTAATTTTTGGATTTTATGTAAATGTACAATTTTTTGCAACATTTATATAAAATTTAAAAATTACACTTTTAACCTTGTAATTTCTTATCAAATATAAACGAATATTTACACAATAAAGAGTAAAATTTTTGTAAAAGTACATGAATTTATATATTTTCGTTATAAAAAGCATAATTGTTACACTAATTATGTATGTAATTTTCAATTAAATTTAATATGTGAAATTGTATAAATACATATACAAAATGTATTATTACATAAACATTTCTAGAAATCTACTTCTAACATGTAAATTTATTAGTACAAGATGCTTACTTATCATTTAAGATAATAATTTTATCTATGAAATGTAAATTTACTAATGTATGTAAATATACACCTTTAATAGTTGGTCTTAATATTACCCACTATAATAGTTGTAAATTTACACAAAAATTTTTTACAGTGTATGTAATAAGTATAATTCGATAAGAATGTGTTGGTAGAGAGATATATCATGTTAATATATATAAATGTAATTTAATAAAAATGAATATACATGACATAACGTAAACAATAATTGCACTCTCTTCAGTGAACACGTCGTGATTCATGTGCCTTACAAAGTGCACACGATTCACCATCATCATGTGAAGAAGGTGCACGTACCGGTACATCACGTCGAAAAGGTATCCGTTCCTGTTCCAATTCCGATACATCACGTCGAGAAGGTACCTGTTCCAGTACCTGTGCATCACGTCGAGAAAGTTCCCGTACCTTACCCGGTTGTAGAAAAAGTTCCCGTACCTGTTCATGTGCCCGTACATGAAGAGAAGTTTCATGGGGGTTGGTATTAGACAACGCTTTATCGTAATTATCTTAGGTTTGTATTATTCATTTACAATTTGAAATAAATTGCGATAATTTATGTAGTAAAACAATAAGATAAAAAAGTATATACAGAGTATCCCAATAGTCCCGGACCGGTTAAATATTTCATAAACTATGTACTTTAGAAAGAAATGTTTCAAACAAAAGTTGTATGGCTTGAAGGGGGCCATCAGATAGTGGCAATAATTTGACATGGGAGAGTCATTTGAAAGTCACGTGAAAATCACCGTCAATTTCTTAAATGGAATCCCCTATTTTTTATTACATATTTGTGTAGCTTATCTCGAGAGCTTTCCAAAACACTATAATAATGTATTTCTTCTATTGAGTACTTTTCGAGTTATGAGGCCTTGAAATCATTTCTTAATTTTGCATAAACCATAAAATATCTAGTAAAATATTCATTTTTCGATTATCTTACCTTAATACTTTTATATACAAAATAATGAGAGAAATCAGTTGGTCTATAGAAAAAACATAGTTGTTTTTAAGAAAAAAATATGTAATTTGCAATTAACAATTACGTATTTTTTTTTTAAACAACTATGTGTTTTCTTTACACCAATTGATTCCTTTCATTATTTTGTACATAAAATTATTAAGGTAAGATAATCGAAAAATGAATATTTTACTAGATATTTTATGGTTTATGCAAATTCAGAAATGATTTTACGGCTCATAACTCGAAAAGTACTCAATGAAGAAATACTTTATTATAATGTTTTGGAAAGCTCTTGAGATAAGCTACACGAATATGTAATAAAAATAGGGGGTTCTATTTAAGAAATTGACGGTGATCTTCACCTGATTTTCAAATGACTCTCCCATGTCAAATCATAGCCACTATCTGATGACCCCCTTCAAGCCATACAACTTTTGTTTGAAACATTTCTTTCTAAAGTGCATAGTTTATGAAATATTCGACCAGTCCGATACTTTTGGGATACTCTGTATACAGGGTGTCACTTAATTGGCGCCCACTATTTATATAGCAATATTCCTCGTGGAAAACTGAGTAGAAAAGTCCTGAACCATTTTTTTCTATAATGCTTAATAAAGCAATAATTATTGAGTAAAGTTGCGCCAATAAGCACCGACCTTTAGCTTCCTTAACGAAATTTTCTTTAAAGAAACCCTTTTAACGGAAGAAATATGATTTTTAATGCAAAATAAAGTTTTTCGCATTATGGAAAAAAATGGTTTAAAAAAAAAATGATTTCAAAAAAATGGTTTCAAATTTTTTTCATTATAGAGAAAAATGGTTCGGAACTTTTCGACTCAGTTTTTCACGAGGAATATCGCTATATAAATAGGGCGTCAATTAAAGTCAATTAAAGTGACACCCTGTATATATATATATATATATATATATATATATATATATATATATATATATATAGCGATCATTAACATTTTTAATGAATTTCTACAATCTTATTATAAGAGTATTATAAGAGTAAAATATTAAAAAATTGATTCAACGATTCACATAAACCATTGATTTGCAGGTTATTATACAAGGTGGAATTCGAGTAAATAAAACAAATAGAAAATTCATTCTCCTCAAAACGGACTTAAGATAAGGAGTTTTTCTCATCGAATACAAATGAAAACGAAACCGAGCAGTACAAAATTACTCGAGCCCCCTGTATAGCATTTTAAGATTTAGCATAAGAACCAAATACTCTGTATACACGCGTGTATATTAACGAAGATACTTGTACATATTTTTATATTGTCATTATTTTTTAATAAATGTGTGATACAAAAAAGATATCCTGTACTTGATATATTTATATTCCTTGCTTTTATTAATTGCTTGAAAAAATTTCAAGTTTCAAATATCTCGTAAAATATCATTGATATTTAATCATTATCATTTTTTTAATTAAATCATGGATATATTTCGTCTAATAATTTCTTAAAATCATATCGCTTCTTCAGGAACATTACAGAAAGGGAGGGAAAAGTAATAATCATGCATACGCTTATCTTTAGAAACATGCATTCGCAGAAAGCACAAGAGAATTATTAGTTAAATATGAATTGATCCTAAATAAATATATATAACATATAATTTATTTTGCAAAATTAACAGTGTAAAACAATCAACAAACAGTTCACAGTAATCTTGATTAAATAATCCTATCGTGATCAGTTTTTTAATCATGAAACAAATTATTTATTTCGTTATTTTTACTAGATTTGCTAGATCTGCTGATGTCGCATAACATAACTGTAGTATATTTAATTAACTGTTGAAAGCAGAGTGCTTACAAGACCTCCGCGGGATGCAATTTAGCATTACCTACACGTCGAGAATAAATTCATTTAATGTAACGTGTCACTATCTGTAATATATATATTGTTAACATCGCGCTGAAGAAGGATCAAAAGATGATCCGAAACGTTCGTTTTTTGTTATTATAATTTTTTAATAAACTAATATTGAAAAAAGAAAGAAGTGCTATTGCTTCTCGCGCGTTGGCTCTTATGCCATTTTCTTTTTGATTTTTTATGAAATAATTTATGAAATATTTATCGATATTTATCAATTTTTATGAAATGATTTATCGATTATTCGTAATCATGATGGTCGTGATGATCATGGTGCTCCGATTTTTTTACCGGTATATAAATCTTCTTCACATGCTTATGATAATGCTTGTGGATATGATGTGGCACGTGGATGATGAAGTGAGTGCTAGAAACAATTTTTCTCTTTTTCTAAATGTTCTTATTATATTTATATATGTATATTAAAAAGTTTGAACTATATATTATCTCTAAAAAAAACTTGTAAAAGCAATAATTTAACGGAAAAAAGGAAAAAATACTGTTCGTGATCATCATGATCGGGATGCGGCGCCGTTGATACTAATGTCACTGCGAGAATCAGCGAAAGTAGAACCTAAAACAGAAAAAAATATTACGTAAATATGTTATAAGAGATTTTGCTTTGGAGAATTCGGAGAGAGATTGCCATCTTCCCATACATCTAACATTAATAGAAATATATTCACGGCTTAATTCTCAATCGGGAATTAGAAATAGATACCTTGTCTTTCACGGTAATGTGACCGGAGAAAGTATGATTCGATCGTATACTATCATTTATCAGGAAGCGGTAGTGATCGAAGTAAATGTAAAATTACAATCATATATTGGGTGAAACTGTATGATATTAATAAACTGATCCTCGCGCGCATGATTAAAACTATTCGAAATAGCTTCCTTTTCCATAGAAAAAATATCTCATTTATATTTTATTATTTTTAATTTCATTCATATCTTTAATTTTTTTTTGCTAATTTAAATTTTAAAATGTTGCAAAAAATTTAAATTAAAAAATTTTTGTCAATCTGTTATTAAAATATAATGATTTCCATTTCTTGGGTAAAAATTATGAATAAAAATTATATCCAATATTTAATACAATTGTTTCAAAAATCATAATTCTCTATTCATAATTGTCTCATATCGAAAATTATTCTACCTGTAAAATAAGGTTAGTCAAGAAAGTTAGTCTTTGAATTAAATCAGAATTAAATTAATAGTTTGATAAATCAGAATAATGCTATTCGCATCCATATCTTTCTAAAATATTTATACATATTTATATATATATATATATATATATATATATTTACCAGAATTTTCATAAAAAGAGTTATTATAAAATATACAAGAGTTTTTATAAAAACACGATATTCAACTATACGAATTCAACTATAGATATTTATATGTATGAAACAAGAAATACTTAATTTAAAGAGATACATTTTTTTTATTTATGGCGGCGAAAGTAAAGTCTAAGATTATTAAATTATATCATAAAAGATTTTAATTTTGAATTTTAATTTTGAATTTAAAGAGAGATTGTTATCTTCCCATGCATATAACATTAATAAAAAATACATTCATAATTTTCGGTCAGATTAAAAGTAGATCATAAACCTTGTCTTTCAACGATTATATTTAAAATGGAAGAAATAAATTTAAAAAATACATCACAAAAAAATTTGATTTTGGAGAATTCAAAGAGAGATTGCTATCTTCCCATGCATAAGATTAATAGAAATAAGATAAGATTAATAAATTCACGGTTTAATTTTCGGTCGGATTAAAAGTAAATCGTAAACTTTGTCTTTCAACAATTACATTTGAGGAGAAGGAAATAAATAAGAAAATCACTTTTGGAAATATCCATTTTCATGCGATCAAACCAAACGAATCTCACTTAACAAATTCACATCCATAAATTGATTGACACTCACATATGTTTCAAGCCTAACCATGTTTTAGACGCAATAGACGTTCAATTCTTCCGAAACTACGACTGTACGATAACTAATAAAAGTCTGTTTTACGGTCAGCCTTATAAACAGAAACATAATCAATGAACCGTGTGTGAGCGGTGCACGAGAAACAGTTCCTATGTGCACCACCCTGCCTCAAATCTCACTCTCACTTAAGTTTTTACTTGAAATCTTATATGCGGTTTTACGCGCGCGTATTGTTATAAACGCAATTTTCACGGACTTCCTATTACAACTTCACGCATCACTTAGTGGATATACCGCTCGTACCTTTCCCGGGCATGATATCTTGGAATCTTATCTAATTTAGAAGTGTTAAAAAAAGAAATGTTAAAATCAGAAATTTTATAATTTCTCTTTCGAATAGAAATTAACGGAAATTATTCTTCAATTAATTAAAGCAAATAGATTTTAGTTTTTCCAAAATATATCAGAATGCAATAATGTTAGAAAGTAAGAGAAAAATTAAACACAAGGGAATAATATATACATAAAATTGTTCCATAACTGAATAATCTAATTTTGTTTATAAAATAAATTGTAAATTTGATTTATTATCGCTTATAGAAATGAGGAAATACATTTTTTAAATGATGCACGCTCTGCGAGATGTATCTCTTACACATTCATTAACTCTCTTAATTTTTGCCTTCCACTTTCTTTTAGTTAATAACGAGAGTTCTTTGCATTAGTAATTATGTATTTATTTAAAATTTTTCGCAAATTAACATGAAGTCCACTATATTCGTTTTACATGTTGTGCTTCGCAATGCATGTACAATATGTACATGCATACGAGTGAAATCGCGCCCCGTTTATCATGTGATTCGTTCTTTCACTGTCCACTTACTTTCCATTTCGAACTAATCCAACACCAACGGACTTTTACGATCTTATGAATCCGATTTTATCATGACGTTAAGAGCTATCGATGATTGAATCACAAGCGAAATTAATATTATTTAGGAAGTGAAAATTATGCTTATGTCTATACGTAATATACACTCTATAGGAATAGAATCATACCTAACAAAGTACAAATCAATAAAATTACTAACGCGGAAACGAAAATAAGTTTGATAACACGGCCTGCGAAGGTCAGTTACAAAAAACAGAGTAGATAAATCTAATAGATTTTTTAACGCTGAAAACAAATCTGGCCGCAGAATTTTCCCAGCATGTCAGGTTTTCGAGTAACTTATAATTAAATAGTCCAAAAATAGCAATTTTGGCAAATTTTATGAATTTTATGGGCCTTAATTTTTTGAAATATAATTTTTGAATTCCGCCAATAGTATAGCACTAGTCTTTATCTTTCCATTTTTGATTACCATTGTACGATTTTTTTGTTGAGATATACAAGTATGAAGTTCTAAGAAATTTATTTTCTAAGATTTTCTAAAAAATTTACGTTAAAGAAAATCAGCATAAGTATCAGTACGACAGATCCGCCATCTTGAAATTTGGAAAGCCTTACATCTGTTAGGTTCGGTTGTCAAAAAAAGTTCTGGAAATACAGTTGTTACATTGATAAATTTTTCTAAATTTTATATCTTTTTAATGTGATTCTGTCCGCCATGTTGGATCCGCCATTTTTAATTTAAAAAAATGACAGGCGACGTTTAAAAATTTAAGACTAATACTATGACTATACTACGAGGTCATTGGCAGAAATATTTCAAAAAATTATGTTCTCTCATAATAAAAATTCATAAAATTGATCAAAATAGTCATTTTTGGACTATTTAACTATAAATTACTCAAAAATGCTGAAGAAATTCTGCAACTAGATTCGTTTTCAGCGTTAAAAAATCAGATTTATCTATTCTACTTTTTGTAACTAATCGAACCTAAAATTTCCTAGGCCTGTGTAATTAATATTTAATTTTATGTTGACATATTTTTTAATAAAAAAATTATATTTGCATTAAACTTATTTCCAAATAAAATAGGTTACTAAGAAAATAGCAAGATATATGTTTAAATATTAAAATAAATCTGTGCAAAAATAAAATAGTGAAAATTATAGAGATTATACAGTATTATTTATTTCAAAGGATAATTAATATATTTTCAATGATATTGATATCGCAAGTTATTTTTAATATTCCGAATTATATTTGCATCAGAAATGCAAGCAAGTACTTCGGGTTGCATATTCTTAGAAGTTAAGAATTTTGTTCGTGCTAGTTTATTTTTCTAAAAGAAATTCATTTTTGTTGACATTATGGCAATTAAAGATCGTTCCACTTTACTTAAAAAAATATTTAAAAAATTTATAAAAATATAAAAAGTTTTCCGCTTTAATATTTATATAATTCTTTTTAAACTTGTATACTCTGAAAGAAAAATAATAGAAAAATTGGGTTTTAGGTGACAAAAAAATATAAATATATAAAAGTCAAACATATTCTTTATTATCATTATCGTTATATCAATGCAATTTATGTAAATGCGTTTAATAAATCTTTCTCAAACAAAACAGTTAATATTATCATGTCGTCAGATATTTTTATTTTTACATCATAAGATGTTAATTGTAAATGAGAAAACATGAAAGGCTATAATTTATATGTTAGTTAATCATAAGCCTTCTTCGTAAATCATTTCCTATAATGCTTTTCATGTCATTTTTCATGATTAATGACTATAAAAATATTAATGATGGAATGGGCAAGTATTAAATATTAGCAATGATATAATATTAGTGGAGAAAAAATCAAAAAATATAAGTGAAAGTGGAAAATTTTCACGTTTGTATACTACACATGAATTATATTGAACATTTTCAAATAAAATATCACTAATAGGACGATTATTTCGTTATATTACATTAAAAAGCAATTTCTTCCTACAAGATTGCTTTTAACTTAATACTACTTGAGCGTTATTTTTAAAATGTGAAATTTTATCAATACATATATTTAAAAATTAAAAACAAGTGTATCTTTACATTCTTTTATTTTTATTAGCATGAATATTTATTGGTTAAATATTTCTGATATTTTTGCATTAAAAAAAGTTTTTTATTCTTTTAGAATTCATAGATAAAATTGCACATTTATCAAATAATTGTAAAAAATTATTATACTATAAAGAAATATATTATTATTCTATTGATACAGAAAGAGGTATATTATAGTGGATATTAAACAATGGTATTATTAAAAACACATAAAAAACTTTATTAAAAATAACATTATAACACACACAAATTGCTCTATTTACAAAACGTAATATATGTACAAATACAACATGTTTGCTTTGAATATACATTCAAATGAGTAAATCGCAATATTGCGTTTATATGTATGCGTAATACTAATCGCCAAGATGAACAAGGCACATAAAGATCTAAAATTGAAATGCGTGCCGGATTTAACAATGAGGTATAGAAATATATAAACATGATCGTGTAATAATGAGTTATAGCGACATGCGCTTTTATCACAAAATGGTTTAAATGGTCGGTAATCTATCTTAAAGATTACTTGAACTTAAGTGTAAATTCAGTTATTAATATTCCTAGTACACTTGTCATTTCTGAAATTGTCATCAACAATAAAATCGATAATTTCAGTTATAATAAGATTCATAATATAAAACACTTGTGATATAATATATAAATAAGTTTAAATATTTAACTTATAATTAAATAAAATTGTTTACTTTTGTAATGATTTTTGAATCGTCATAAATGTGTCATTGTCGTAAAAAGTCAAATTAAATCAATGTCAATGTCAATTTGGGAGTTAGTTTGCTGCTTAGTTATAGTCAACTAAGAAAAAAATGTCTATATGTCATAATGTCAAATGTGTCGGTCAAGTTTTTCCGTCTAATGTTAATATAAGAAAGCTCTATAATACGAAAAATATTTTTTCTTTCAAAAAAACTTTAAATAAATTTTTTTTATCAATTTTATCTTGATATTTTAAAAAAGCAATTTTTGATCATTTATAATTTTTCCTGTCTCTAAGCTTTGTGGAAGACTATAAATTTTAATTATCAGTTTCTTGTTGTCATTGAGTAACCGTTATTTTGTTGTCATTTTGTTCGTCACGTAAAAATCTTCCGCAAAATCAGTAAAACTGTTGCATTTTATATTCTGCCGTCATCGATATCTATCATCGATGAGAGTAATATCTGTATAAAATCTGAAAATGTAATAGAAATGTGTAAACAAAATTTGTAAAAAAATTTTGTAATATTCTTTTGTAATAGTTTAAAAATAATAACATTTTAAATCGTTTCTTTAACATAAAACGATTCCATTGATGAAAACAAATTTCAATCGATTGACTATTATTCAATTTACAGAAATGTACAGAAATCATAAAAGAACATTCACACATTATTGTGCGACACACTTTTTGATTGTTATATCATTATCAAAATGATAATACTGTGATTATTATTAAAGAATATTCAAATTTATACTGATACTGATCAATTGAAATTGAATTAATAAGTATAGAGATGTTTCCAATGCATGTTTTGCGCAACATATTGGTCAAAGCGCGATAACTCTTATTTTTTCTTGTGGTAACCAGAAAAACCTCCACCATGGCCTCCACTATCGCCACCACCACCACCGCCATGACCACTCGAATATGAATCAAAACTACCGCCGTAACTGCTTCCGCCACTGCCACTGAAAGATATTAATATATTAATATAATAACATTAATATAATAACATATTAATATAATATGTTATACGAGAATATATTCGTATATACAAGGTGTCCCATTTAAAATAATACGATCAAATATCTCCGAAACAGTACGTTAAATAAAAAAATTTTTCAAACAAAAGTTATATGGTTTAAAAGAGGCAATCAGATAGTGGCAATAATTTGGCTTTGAGAGTCGTTTGAAGGTCACTTTCAATTTTTTAAACAGAACCTATTTTTTACTTATTCTTGTAACTCATCTCGAGAGCTTTCCAAAACATTATAATAAAGTATTTCTTCATTGAGTATTTTTCGAGTTATGAGGCTTGAGTTTCTTAATTTTATATAAACCATATAATATCTGGTAAAATATTCATTTTTCGATTATGTTACCTTAATACTTTTATGTACAAAATAATATTTATTATTTTTATGTACACAATAATATTTATTATTTTTATGTACAAAATAATATTTATTTACAAAATAATGAGAGAAATCAATTGGTGTAAAGAGAAAAAACAACTATGTGTTTTCTTTACACCAATTGATTCCTCTCATTATTTTGTACATAAAAATATTAAGGTAAGATAATCGAAAAATGAATATTTTACTAGATATTATTACAATAATACAACTTTTGTTTGAATAATTTTTTTATTTAACGCACCGTTTCGAAGATATTTGAGCGTATTATTTAAAATGGGACACTCTGTATATATACAAGTTTATATAGAACAATCGAGATTTTTCTCATTCTAAATATATCTTTGTATTTATAGCAATCAGCTCTTTGCAAATTGCTCCAATTTACCTGCTACCGAAACCAGACGATATACTATTGCCATAACTGCTGGAGCTATGATGATCATCGCCACCTGTGTCATGTCCACCCCCAAATCCGCCGCCAAATCCACCACCTCCGTACCCGCCTCCATGACCACCTGAAATAATATTCCACCAAAAAACTCATTATCGTGATATTTTGTTTGAAATTTTGATCGTAAATAAATTCTCATTTAAAAAAAATATTTAAAAACGAAAAATTTAACATACGCGCACATTAAATAATAATAATCGCATAATCTTTATAAAATTTAAACTTTTAGTTTTATAAAGAAATTTAAAAAATATTTAAGTAAAACAAATTATTATTATTAAATATTATTATTAAAAAATACTTATAAAGAAATTTAAAAAAATATTTAAAAACGCAAAATTTAACATACGCGCACATTAAATAATAATAATCGCATAATCTTTATAAAATTTAAACTTTTAGTTTTATGAAGAAATTAAAATAAAAATATAATTTGCTCTTACCTCCGCCACCATGACCTCCTCCGAAGCCACCCCCGAATCCACCACCACCTCCATGCCCTCCTCCGTGACCGCCACCTCCGAATCCACCGCCACCTCCGTACCCTCCCCCATGACCACCGCCATGGCCACCACCGTGATCTACGATAATATCTCCACCTAAAAAAAATTATTATCCTGATACTTTGTTGTTTGAAACTTTAATTGTAAATGTTCGCATTAAAAAAATAAATATGATATTTTATCTGGATATACATAAAATAAATAATTGTTTAATTTTTTATCAAGAATTATATTTATAATTAGTTACATTTATGAAATAATGCTTTATATAGAACATGAAATGAAAGTAACAAAAATTTCATTTTATAAATATCCGTAAATGTGTGAATATATTGTCCAAATATTAAGATAGGCAATCTCAAATAATATTTATTATGTCAATTAATATAAAACTAAAATATGCGTTTAATACTCGCTTACCTCCGCCATGGCCTCCTCCGAAACCTCCACCGTGACCTCCTCCGAAGCCACCTCCGAATCCACCGCCACCTCCATATCCTCCTCCGTGGCCTCCTCCACCGCCGCTACTGTGTACGATAATATCGCCGCCTAAAAAATCATTATGTTAACATTTCGTTGTTTGAAATTTTGATTGTAAATGTTTTCATTAAAAAAATATAATGTAAATTTATTTAGTTGAATATACGTAAAATATAAGTAATAATTGCACAATTTTCATCAATAATTATATTTATATAATTATTTAATTTACAAAATGCTTTAAATGGAATAATGAAAGAAGGTAAAAAAAATTATGAGTCTTTTTATAAATACCCATGAAAAAAGAACGAGATAAAACTCGATTCAGTATATATTCAAAAATTTACTGCTGGCGTTATTACATTTTAATTTTATCATGATAAGTTAAAAAGTTGTTTGCAAATTGTTATTCTTTTTAAACAATACTTACAATACAATGCATTTTTGCATCGAGTATAATATATCTCTTTCATCAAAAGTTTATTTTATAAAGAAGAAAATTAAAAAATCAAAAATATCAAAATATCAAAAATATGAAGAAAAGATATAAAACTGAAATATACTTTTAATATAATTCGCTTTTACCTCCGCCGTGACCTCCTCCGAAGCCACCCCCGAATCCACCGCCACCTCCATACCCTCCTCCGTGACCACCCCCGAATCCACCACCACCTCCATGCCCTCCTCCGTGACCACCCCCGAATCCACCACCACCTCCATACCCTCCTCCGCCACCGTGGTCGCCTCCGTGGTCTACGATAATATCTCCACCTAAAAAAATCATTCTTGACATCTTGTTGTTTGAAATTTTGATTGTATATATTCTCATTAGAGAAGATTTAATGTAAATTTATTTAACATACATACAAAATAAATAATAATTGCACGATTTTTATCAAGAAACATTCATAATTAACTACATTTACATGACAATACTTTATATGGAGCACAATCGATGGAAATAAAAAAAATTTCTAACTACTATATTTTTTCTAACTACTTGTGAGTATACAAGGTGTCCCAAAAGTACCGGACCAGTCGAATATTTCATAAACTATGCACTTTAGAAAGAAATGTTTCAGACAAAAGTTGTATGGCTTGAAGGAGGCCATCAGATAGTAGCAATGATTTGACATGGGAGAGTCATTTGAAAGTAACGTGAAAATCACCGTCAATTTCTTAAATGGAACTCCCTATTTTTTATTAAATATTCTTGTAGCTTATCTCGAGAGCTTTCCAAAACACTATAATAAAGTATTTCTTCATTAAGTACTTTCCGAATTATGAGGCTTGAAATCATTTCTTAATTTTACATAAACCGTAAAATATCTTGTAAAATATTCATTTTTCGATTATCTACCATAATAATTTTATGTACAAAATAATGAGAGGAATTAATTTGTGTAAAGAAAAAACATAGTTGTTTTTAAGAAAAATATGTAATTTGCAATTAACAATTACGTATTTTTTTTTTAAACAACTATGTGTTTTCTTTACACCAATTGATTCCTCTCATTATTTTGTACATAAAATTATTTATTAAGATAATCGAAAAATGAATATTTTACTAGATATTTTATGGTTTATGTAAAATTCAGAAATGATTTTACGTCTCATAACTCGAAAAGTACTCAATGAAGAAATACTTTATTATAATGTTTTGGAAAGCTCCTGAGATAAGCTACACGAATATGTAATAAAAAATAGGGAGTTCCATTTAAGAAATTGACGGTGATCTTCACGTGACTTTCAAATGACTCTCCCATATCGAATCATTGCCACTATCTGATGGCCCCCTTCAAGCCATACAACTTTTGTCTGAAACATTTCTTTCTAAAGTGCATAGTTTATGAAATATTCGACCGGTCCGGGACTTTTGGGACAGCCTGTATATATTCTACAAATATTAAGATAGATAATCTAAAAGTCCTTTCCCTTACATCATTAAATTTTTAATAGTTAAACTAATATGATCACTTAAGGTATCTTTAACTTTTGTACACATGAGAGCAAAACTTTTTCAGTATTTACAAAAATAAGATATTCAATACTCAAAAATTCGAATTGGAAATTTTTTGTTTAATTTCCTAGCATTATCGCATTTTAATTTTATTGTAATAAAATTAAAAATTGTCATAATTGTATATAGTTATTTTTTAGACAATATTTACAAGATATTCTTACATCGATTGAAATATATTTTCTGTCAAAAATTTATTAAGTTGTGTATGCTGTTAAAAATTTATTAATATATTATTATAAAGAAATGATAATATATAAATAATAAAATAATATATAATCTAAAATAATATATAATTTAATCTTACCTCCGCCGTGACCTCCTCCGAAGCCGCCCCCGAATCCACCGCCACCTCCATAACCTCCCCCATGATCATCGCCATGGCCGCTATCCTCTATGATAATATCTCCACCTTAAAAAAATCATTATTTTGACATTTTGTTTAAAACTTTTGTTTAAAACTTTGATTGTAAATATTCTTTGATTGTAAATATTCTCATTAAATACAGTATGATGTAAATTTATTTAATTGAACATGTACATGTAAAAATCGTGCAATAAATAATAATTGTACAATTATCAAAAATTATCTTCATAATAAGTTACATTTACAGAACAATGCTTTATATGGGACAATAAGTGAAAGTAACAAAAATTTCTATTCAGTTTATAAATATCCATGAATACATATATTATAAATATCCATGTTTATAAATATCCATGAATACATATATTATTCTCCAAATAGACAATTTCAAAATTCTTCGCCTTTGTTACGAATCATGAAATCTCTAATTGTTAAAATAATGCGATCACTTAATTTTAATAATTTCTCTACAAATGAAAACAAAATTTTTTCAGCACTTTCAAAAACAAGATAAAATTTAAAAATTCGACTCAGTATCCATTAAAAAATTTGCTATTCAATTTGCTGGCGTCATCACCATCATTTTAACCTTATTATAATGAAATTAAAAATTGTTATGATTATTGTTTTCTGTTTATGACGTTTACAACGCATTTTCTCTAAATAAAATATTGAAGAAATATGAAGAGAAATAAGAATGATATAAAACTAAAATATGCCTTTTAACATACTCTCTAAAAGTGAATCAGTGAAAATATCATTAATTTAAACAGTAAAATAAGATTTCACTGAGAATCAGTGAGTATTTTACTGATTTTCAGTGGAAACGCTTATTTTTTTGTTATTTTATCTTATATCTCACTGATTATGATCAGTTAAAATAAAATTCACTGTAAAATCAGTAAATTTCACTGTAAAACCAGTAATCGCTAGTTTGTTCATTTACCGCTACGATCGCTATCTCTCTCGTATTTAATTTTAATTATAAGAATTATATAAAGTTTGCAAAGAGCGACATTTAAAATTAGAAGTATTACTTCGATTTAATTTCTGATACAATCTCATAGAGAGGTTTCAGATATTAAATCGATCTTTATAAGTCGGACAAATAAATATCTAGCGACTTAATGAAAATTATTCGTTCGTTATCTATTTAAAATAACAAGTTCAATATGCATGTAATATAAATAAAATAAAATTTTTAATATAATAAATATTTAGTAAATATAAATAAAATTTTTAATTTCATATGAAATAGATAGAGAGATGAATTACAGTTTAATATTACCGACAATAACGAAAGAAATATTACTGACATTGAGAAATATTACTGATTGAAACAGTCAAAATTATTAACTGATTCTTTCAATAAAATATCACTGATTTACAGTGCTATACTTATAACTGCTGTAATCAGTAACTATTTACTGTTTTTCAATGATAATACACTGTTTCACTTTTAGAGAGTAATTCGTTCTTACCTCCGCCGTGACCTCCTCCGAATCCACCACCCCCTCCATATCCTCCTCCGTGACCGCCACCTCCGAATCCGCCACCCCCTCCATATCCTCCTCCGTGACCGCCACCTCCGAATCCACCACCACCTCCATATCCTCCTCCATGACCGCCACCTCCGAATCCACCCCCTCCTCCATGTCCGCCACCACCGTGGCCGCCATCATGGACTACGATAATATCTCCACCTAAAAAAGTCATTATCATAATGCTTTCTTATTTGAAACTTTGATTGTAAGTTCTCATTAAGAACGAAATGTTGTAAATTTATGATATAAATTTATTTAATTCAACAAAATATAAATAATAATTTTTATCAAAAATTATTCACAATTAATTACAGTTACAAGATAATACTTTATATGGAACAACTGGTAAAAATAATAAACATTAAGAAATTTTTATTATTTATATTTCTACAAATATTAAGATAGACAATCTCAAGTTTCTATATCTCAATTTTCATACAAAAAAATAATATGCAATTAAAATTCGCTTTTACCTCCGCCATGACCGCCTCCTCCTCCAAAACCTCCACCGTGACCGCCACCGAAACCTCCACCGTGACCACCTCCGTAACCGCCTCCTATGTCTTTCCCAGGGCCACTTATCTCAACATGGTGATCATCACCGCCTCCACCTCCGTGACCTCCTCCGCCGTGATGCTGTTCTGGTAAATGTATCCTTATATGTACACTGAAATATAAAAAGTATCCTTAAATTAAAGAACGACGCGTTCTGGTTAACGTATTTCTTAAGGTGTTGAAAAAACCTTTTATTCTTTCATATATTTCCATATAAATTAATTATGTATATATTCAAACGTTACAATAATTACTCGCGATACAAATCAGATTAAACAGATGATACAAATCTCGATGTATAATAGTATAATAAAAATTTATAATTTATTTATCACGAATAATTATACTTGTGTGCTGCTAAAGAAGAAAGAAGGAATTTTTTTTATTTTAAGTACTTTAACAAAGTATTGCATTTTTTAACTAACGACAATTTAATCGTGTTAATTAATTTTATATAATAATTGAAACTTTTATAACTTGATAATAATTGGAATTTTTATATATTATAATGATAATTGAAACTCACTGCTCGTGTCCGAAAGTTGCAAAGCCTACTGATAGGATACTTGCAAGGACGAGAGTCTTTATCTGTAATTAAATAAATCTTCTTAATAATTTATCAATTTTTACACTCCTCAAATATTCGTAGTGACCCAAGAAAGTGTTTGTTTTTTACGATTTCCTGTATTTACAAATTATTTAATTATAAGTAGTCTTTAAAAAAATTGGAATAATTGTGCTTATAAGTATCCCTTAAGAATTCTTAAGGAATAATTTGTACATAATAATATGTACATGATTTTCACATCTTATCTTTAGTATTATCATATAAACACCAATGTGTGGAAAGGCCAATGATTGAGAATTTCAATTTATAATCACGAAAGTCATGATCGCGGATTTGAAAGAAAGAATTCCACTTTACGAAAACCACCTCCGAAGTCTCTGTATTAATTTCTCGGCAAATGATTTCCGTCCGTCTTTAATTCCTTACGGCGTATTTGGGTCCCATGCTGGTATCCAGGACACAGCCGGTCGCCCGGATCCCTTTCCTTGCCTCTAATTTCACGCACAGCTCACCACGGTGACCGGGCACACACTGTCATATATTTGCGGCCGCGATCTTACCTATATATATAGGTCCCTCCAGACGGGAGGAAGTACCGGAAGGAGGGGGTGGGGATGAAACGAAGAAGTTCATGGGTAGAACCGGACGTATAACCGTCCGGAGGAACGCTCCGAAAGGAATCGAACAGGCGAAACTGGTGGGCGCATATCCCTCGCCGCGTACTCCGAATACATGTACTCGACAGGTGATGTTCGATGTATATTGTACATGCATATAACGCGTTTCTCATGAACAAGAATGGCCGTGACCCACACTCTTATCCTAGAGAAATTTGCGTCTGGGCTTTCTCGACCTTGTCGACATATGTAGACGATTTATGTATCAATATCTGACATCGCCGCTAGCTGCATTTTCGATAGCACATATTCTACAATTCACGAAGTGTTTTCTACAAAGAAATCTTGAAAATGAACAGATTTTTATTCAAAAGAATTATATTTCTTCCTTCATTAATCTCATCTTATTTTAGCAAATCTTGATTAATTGATATCTTTATTAAGATAACTCGATGCATAGATTGATATTCTGTCTTGTGTTATTTTTATATAAAAATTATCTCGCTACAGCGGTGATATACGCGTTGGATTGACAGGTTGGTTTAATTTATGGCACGATATGTGAGCGAATATAAATAAATCTAAGTATTAATATTATTGCTGCTGTCGATTGTGCGCTTTCCCCGATTTCCACAATAAAATGAATTAGAAAATACCAGCAGCAAGACATATCTCTCAGGGGTCTTTGCTCTATTTCCATCATGAAAGAAATATGCGTTTATGATAGTTGAAAGTACATTTTTACATACATTTATTATGTCTAAAAATTATATCTCTTTTATCTTTATTCGCAAGTCAATCATATTAATCATACGTTAATAATCTATATTATTGTTTCTGATGAAACATTTATATGGATATTAATGTTATTTTAAATAATAAAAAATACATATATATAAATTATATGAAAAATAAATATAATTCTGTCTAAAATAGTCGAAATATTTTTGACATTTTATTATTTTTATAATGTTAAAACTCTCACTCTAAAAGAAAAATATATTTCTTCATAAAGTATTTCTAATCTATAATAACGTAACTTTGTGTAAAAATTACTATGATTATATTAATACATGTACATGACATGATTTAATGATAAGACTTACTTATAATAAGTGCAAAAAATTAATCGCATCCGCTGATTAGGTCTCATACGGGTTCTAATCGATTGCGGATATTCGCTAATCTAAATCGCAAACTAATTCGATCGTATGTGAATAATAAATAGTAACGCAAAAATATTATAGATTTAAAAGCACTGCGATTCCGATGTTATACTATTACTCGTAATATATAGTACAATTTTTAATGTATTTATTATAATTTTGTTAAATTCTCCGTTTTTTGATTGTGATATAACAGAATTGTCTAATTATTTGCAAATTACTTTATATATAATTGCTATAAAATTTATATAAAATTTATTTAGTAAGTTATTTTCATTAAATTATTTAATTTTATCTGTATTTTAATCAGAAATACTTTTACTGGTTTTTTAGAAGAAAAATCTTTTTACTGAAAGCGCATTGTATAGAGAGTTGAAACAAGAACAATTCATTTAATGAACGTATAAATCTCGTTAATTAGGAGAATTCTGACGGAATATCTGATGAGAAATGTTGTGAGTAAAAGGAACGACATTATATTCTCTTCATGATGCATGTCAAATATATGTTTATAATATCGCAGAATTTAAAATGCAAATTGATATAACTTAAATAAAAAAAAATGAATTTTATCGATAAATTAAATAATTGTTTGAAAATAGTAATTTAATTATAATTGTTGGATTTATTTAATATTTGTGAAAATTGTTTTCATATCGGAAAGGAGATGTAGCGATTTTGGGGCATCCATATTTATTAAGTAAATTTTCTTTTAATTCGATTTATATCATAAATTTTCATATCGTTTATAGAAACTTGAACTTGTTAAAGAATTATAGCGAAACATGATAAATAGCTTTCCTACATGAAATATCTATAATAATAGTTGCTGTAAAAATTTGTTACATTACTCTCACTTCTCCCATATAAATTCCTATCTTGCAACGAAAGACAGCTTTCTTTAGATGTTTAAATTTCCTCTCTTGAATCCGTATGACGAGATGATTAAAATGTGTATTTTTATTGAAAGAAGTTTATATTGATTCTGTATATTAGCGATATTTTACATAAATAGTGAAATAGGCCATTTATGCATAAATAAATTTCAAAACTTGCATTTAAATAAATTAAAATATTTAATTATTATCTTAATTATATGCAATGTGTGTAATTAAAATGTAATTAAAATAATAAAATATATATATAAATAATAATAAATAATAATAATAAATAAATAAATATATAAATAATAATAATAAATAAATAAATATATAAATAATAATAATAAATATATAAATAATAAATAATATAAATGTAATTAAAAAATATCTTTTCTTATTAACATTTAAAGACTGCTGTTAAATAACAAAACATTCTGCAAAAATTTTTTTTTACATTTAGTTATAAGATATAAAAATTAAATTTTGCAAAAACGAAATAATATCGAATTTTGTCTTATATAAGCAATGAACTTAACAATTAGTTAGATTTATAGTAATATACGTTGAAAAAAAATATTTGCAAAGAGAGTATTCATTGCAACTGAGAGTAATAAGAGATTGTGAAAATAATGGAAGCAACAAATCTCGGTCTAATTTATAAGCTTCTACTTTCTCAAATCCTTATACTTCATTGCATCTTACCGTTATATGTGTATACGAGTTTAGAGATTCCATTATGTTCGCACATAAAATAATAAAAAACTAAGCTTATTTGAATATCTGATTAGATTTAATCACTGGGAGATCGGTGTCGATGCAGTTGTATGAAAGCATTGACGATACTTTTCAACCAATGTTAGTTTTGCGCAGGAATCTCTATAGAGTGTCTTAGATAAATAGATTATTAAGCTATATTACCTCTAAGAATTTTTTTATTAATTTAAAATTAAATTTCTTCAAAAATATTGGAAATTAATAATCTTTAAATTATAATCCATTGAAAATTTCCAATAATATAAATTGATAGAACAACGCGTGTTATCTTTCAGTCTTCAATGGATTCGAAATTTTAAGATAACCAGCAGATATTTAACGCATATATTAATCTGATGTTGATAATATTATTAAATTAATTATTTTTAAATTTTTACAAAACACTACATTTTAACATAATACTTAAAATTTTTCGATAGATACAAATGTACAATATCTTAATAAGGAAGTATATAATAAAAATATTTTAATAAAAAAAGTAATTAAAAATATTGTTTTTATAATTAATTTATTTTTAAGGATGTATTGGACGATCCGTCTGTCTCAAAAGTTAATCCAAAGTATCAAAAAATTAAAGTTGGGCAGAATACGAATTCTAATAGATGAAAAATTTTTTTAAAATCACGAAATCATACTTCAAAGTATTCTTTAATATAGTCTTAATTTCTAAATAGGTAACTTTAAATAGGTCTTAATTTCTAAGAAAATGTTGCCACGTTTTATCATCAATATTGCGTCAAACCGATAATCACAGTTATTTTTTCATAATAATTTCAAAACGAGTAAGTAAATCGTTTTAAAACTTTGTGGGAACATTTTTACATGTATGAAGAATATAATATTACAAAATGAAATTTTCATCATTGTTCTTATTTGTTTGTAAATAATTTATTACCTGTCTCTTGAACGTTTACATAAGATCCTATGTTAAAATCGCAAAATTCAAAAATGAATAACTTTTAAAGGAGCAAGTAAAAAAATTTGAAATAATTCATGACGATTTAGAATGTTATTAAGAATGTTAAATTAAAAATTCACAGCGATCTCATTGATTGTAATATATCTCCAATACATCCTTAATTCTGAGATTATTAGAAATTAAGATTACAAATCGAAAATGAATGTAACAAATAATGATATTTATTGATATTTTCGCTAGAGAAAAATGTATGAAAAAAAAATCATAGGTGAGAAGATATTTATTTAACACGCGCGATGCGTTTCGCGCGTATCTATCATATAGGACATTAATTAATTTTGTAGACACATATGTGTACCTGTATAGTTTCTCGCGGATATAGAAGTAGAAAGTAGCCAGGAACACGCGGGAGGCAGACAGAATAGGGCTCAGGGAAAGGGAGAGTAAGTGAAAATAAAAGGGTGAGAGCGAGAGCGAGGAGAGCGGGAAGAGACGGAAACGTGATGAGAAAGAGACGGTCGCTCGTGATGGATAATCGTGAAAGGCTCTCCCGGGCCTACATTGTGTGTGCCGCTCCTTATCCTTTCACTCTTTTCCCTTATCATGTGTATTCTAGCCCGTGGAGTATAAATTCCATAACGGAACGGCCGCCCGACGCGAGCTTCCTTCTGCCGCGAAATGCCTATAGTTAGCCTCGATACCCCTAGTAATCTGGCAGTGACACGGTATCTTCAAGTTATAACACTTAATAATCAGTTAACGCGCGAAATGCATACTTTTGCGAGACTGAAATTTTTTCAACGAGAGACCGTTCAACTCCGCTCTCCAATTTTAATGAAACTTCAATTTTAATTGGATAGACTTCGTAGAGCGAATCAGAGTAATTGCGAGGAGTTTTTTCGTTTCTAATACCAATTTCTGTAATTCCAATTTATGTACAGACATGTACAATATGTAGACATAATTAAAATATTTTAATGTATACAAGACGTCATTGTAGCTAATAAACTCACAAAATAATATGAATGATCTGTATGCAGTGTTTGCTGATATCTAGATAAAATTATCTAGATAATCATCTAGATAAAGAAATGGATAATCTTTATCTTTAACTAGAAGAAGAAATACAAAGTATCTTTATCTTTATCTTAGATGAAAAATATATGTCATCTTATCTAAAAATTGTCTAAGATGACATTTTCATTATGCAAAAAAGTTTTTATGCAAAAAAGCTTCTAAAAATCTATCTAAAATATCTAAAATATATTTTTTATATTATTATTATTAATATATATATATTATAAATATATTATTATTATATTATTAATATATTATAAATATATTATTATTATATTATTAATATATTATAAATATATTATAAATATAAATTAATAAATAAATATTTATCATATCATTTATATATCTTTTTGCTATTATTTAAATCTTCTTTAGGAAAAAAGAAAGAATATGTGTTTACGATTTTAATATCCCATTTATAATCTGCATCACATTTTTTACAAATATTTATAGTCTTCTAAAATAAATAAAAATATCTAGATAATTATCTAGATTATCGCAATAATTATGTCATCTTATCTAAAAATTGTCTAAGATGACGTTTTCATTATGCAAAAAAGTTTTCTCATCTTTCATCTAGATTAAGTAAAAGCAAAATAATCTTTATCTCATCTAAGATAAATTTACGGATTTTTATCTTTATCTTTATCTAGATAATTTTGAAATTGTCTATAGCAAACATTGTCTGCATGGATATAATAATGTAATGTTAAATTTTAATCATAAATATGACAGATTATACATGTCTCTTTTCTCTTTATTATCATTAACAATATGTACTTGACATTATCCTTAAACTAACGATAAAAATGACTTAATCATGCAAATGATAGAGAAGGATATTTTTTCATCATTTCATAAAATATTTTTCTCACATTCAACAGTTTTGAAAGAAAGAACATAGTTGTTTTTAAGAAAAAATATATAATTTGCAATTAACAATTACATATTTTTTTTTAAACAATTATGTTTTTTCTTTACACCAATTAATTCCTCTCATTATTTTGTATATAAAAGTATTAAGGTAAGATAATCGAAAAATGAATATTTTACTAGATATTTTATGATTTATGTCAAATTAAGAAATGATTTCAAGCCTCATAACTCGAAAAATACTCAATGAAGAAATACTTTATTATAGTGTTTTGGAAAGCTCTCGAGATAAGCTACAAGAATATGTAATAAAAAATAGGGAGTTCCATTTAATAAATTGACGGAGACCTTCATGTGACCATCAAATGACTCTCTAAGGTCAAATCATTGCCACCATCTGATGGTCCCCTTCAAGCCATACAACTTTTGTTTGAAACACTTTTTTATTTAACGCACCGTTTCGGAGATATTTGAACATATTATTTAAAATGGGACACCCTGTATAAATCTCTTACCTGTGCTCTTTTGAAATAAACATATTCGTGAATAAATTCATAACAGCCTTACATTACATCCATTACACATACAAGAATTAACATTAATGCATTTGAGTGTGAAATACTTATGTTATTGTGAAAAATTTGTTACATTTCCCCAACTTTTACTCTCGTATAAATATTACATAGATCACACGACTCTATATCGTAAGCTTCCTTTTGCGTGCATGAATAAATGCATATGTTTATACGATCTTCGGCATGAGAGCTGATTGATAATGTTCGTTCCTTTCACATGCTTCCGCGAGAAACCATAGTGAAGGTGCACTGAACGACCTTACATTACAGTCAAGATCAAGATCAGTCTCTCGCGGTCGTTATTAAAAGGCTTCATTGCCGCTATATGCGGTACCATGCATTTAAATGTAACATCTGGGAAAGAATCCTTTAAATGAACATCTATTATATTCTTTCTCAGCGTTTCTCCCAGAAAAAAACTTTGCTCTAATTTATCGATTGATTTTTTTATTATCAAATACCTGTTATTCTTTTTTACGTAAAAAATATTTATGTAAACTTTCTCTTTCCGAAAAAATCTTAACAATCTATATTTTTAAAAATATTAAGCAAAACAATTGCAACACACAAAAATTAATCTAAAAGAATCCAAAACAAATTACAAATGTTTATATAAAAATCTCCAATCCGATAGCAAAATTTAAAACTATAAAAAATAATCCATTACGAATTCTTAATATATTATTATAATTATAATAAATAATAAATAATATGTATTACATATTATTTAATTTATATATTGTATTCATATGTTGTATTATTTAATGATTATTTAATTTATATACTAATTTGTAAATATTAATATAATTAATAATATAATTAATATAATAAATATTTAGATATTAATTCATATGTTGTATTATTTAATGATTATTTACTTTATATATTGTATTATAATTTGTATTATTTAATTTATATATTGTAAATAATAAATAAATAATAAAAATAATAAAAATTAAATAATAAAAATTTTTAAATAATAAAAATAATTAAAAATATATAAGAAATAATAAAAATTTTTCGACCGATGTACACGAAACTTGATAATCATGCCGGTAGCAGCTCGCAAACATTATAAGAAGCTTAATTGCATTTTTAAGCAAACAATTAAAAGCCCATCTGTCTTAGTCATCGTTGACATTGACTGTTGTTCCTCCTTTAAACCCTTTCCCGCGAGATCCTTTCACTTTCTCTCTTCAATCGATCCCCTTCTTTTATAAAATACATAGTTGTAAGCTGCATCTACACCACATATACATGAGATCATCGCGTCTCGTTGCGCGAGGAACGTTGCTTTCTCGACTTTCAAACGTTCAACCGGTCATCGGTCTTCCAGTGAAAGTAACTGGAACGAGAGAGGATGCAATCTTCGCGGGGAGTGTAATCTCCTAGCACTCTCCTCGATTGTCGAACAAGTCGACTAGTTTTTTACAGTCGTCTTCATGACCGTTCGACCGTGGAAACCGCGTGCGATTTCCGTCTAGTCAGATTTAATGGTCGTGAACGTTTATTACCCGCGAGTGTCTCTTCGCGGTTATTATTTTAAAAAAAGTAAGATAAATTATGGGCGTTTTTCAAAAAAATTTGCTACAAAATTATGATCTTTTATATCAAATAGATGAGAATTAAAGGAAGATATTTTTCCTGCTGATTTTTATTATCGCAATCATTTAATCGATTTCTCATTAAATGATTCTTTTATCAGATAATTATTATATTCATACTATCATTTGAATAATTACAGAATAATGAATTGCAGATAACAGTTGCATAATTTACTTATGAAATTTTATAAAGATAAAATTCCGGAACGATTAGTTCTTAAGTATATAAGCTTACTTATTATACGTCACATATATTTTTTTAAACATTGCAAGTATATATATATATATATATATATATACATATATATATATATATATTACTTAAATTACGCATTAGATATTTGATATATTTTATATTAAAATGATATATCGGAACAGATATTCCTCGTCCTTTACATAACGAAGCAAATTCAACAATGCATACAAATAATTTAAAGATTATTCCATGAGATATTCCGAAGTATCTTTAACTAGCATACAACATAAAAACGTTCGCGTTAAAATATTTTAACAATAACTGAATATAACTAGTAATTTTTTTGTAATTTTTTCTTGTATTTACATTTTTAGAGAGACTTAGTTTTATAATTGATATACATGTAACATACATACACTTAAAATATTTTTGTCAAAAACTTTATAAGAATAATGATAAACCTGTCTTATATATGAGCCTCTGAAATAGTTCTAATATCATTTATATTCATATGATCTTCAGGATTATTGTACAATGTGAATAAATCTTAAATACTTGAAATTGTAACAACTATATCTTCCTATATGGAAGGCTTTTACTGAGGTTTCGTGCAACCTTTTAATCGCAAATTCAACAATTTAAAAATTGGAAATTATTAAAAATTTAATGAAAAAGCTATTATTTATTCTAACTCTTCAACTTCTTTGACATTAAATATTTTTGCAATCACACTTCAATTAAAAGTTCTGCAAAAAAATTTCTTAAATCAGAAATCTTAAATTTAGCTGAAAAAAAATCCTATTAAATCAAAATCTCTTTTAAAATATTATGAAGTTTTTAACTCTTATATAATCGATATTCTGTTTAATTTGGATTATTTTTTATCTTTGTGTTTTCTATATGGATCTGAAACTTGCGCAGTAAATTTAAGTATACATTTTTTTCTGTATAAAACAAATAAATTTATACGTGAGAATATGAGATTCTACATATTGTTCAATATTTTAATTTTATAAGTAATAATGTTAATTACTGATCACAGAGAAAATAAATTTGTTACGCAAGAAATATCCAAAAAAAGTAAAAATACTTAGTAATTTCGTAAAAATTGTAATTAGAGAATTTATTACTGCAAAAAAAAAAGAAGTTGTAATATTATAATTCATAGAAGAGATATCTCTCTCTATATAATAGATTTTTCAAAAGTTATCAGTGCTCATATAAATGTATATGTATACATATCAGATATTATGATACATTAACTTCCTTAAAAAGTACTATAAATAAAATGATAAATAATCCATATTATACATAAGCAAATTAATCGATAAAACTCATTCAAGAAATCTATAATATTTAATAAATCAAACACATCACATTCTGCTTTAAAAGAAATAGAAAATAAAACTTGTTAAAATATTAGAAAATATTATTGTAACAAATTAGATCATTTTTTTATGTTTATTAATGTGATGATTATTTGATTTCATTATCGTTTTCAATGTGTCTATTTTTTACGTAATATATAAAATATTCTCTAAATAGATAGAAAAGCTTAAGAATAAAAATTTCTTTGATCAATTCGCGGTCTTAATCGATCGATCAATCATGTATATGTCCATGCGAATAAAGAACCATGAGAGAGTGAATCACACTTAATCTCTGAGGACACACGTCAAGATTTAATTCTAAGATTTAAATTAGAAACCTCCAACAAGATTCTAAAATCACATATATTCATATCTAAGAGTGTACCAGGGATTAAAATTTTCTGGAGTCAATATAATTTCGCCGAGTTCAAATCCCTCGATGAGAGGTATATGAAAATGACTTTTGTACATTTAAAACTAAGTTTCCACCGAGAGTTCGAATCAGGTCGAAGTTGGGTCAGAGTTGGGTCAGAATAGGGTTTATTGGTGTGGTGTTTCCACCATAAAAAGTTCACCCCAACTTGACTCTGACCCGACTCTGACCCAACTCTGACCCGATTCGAACTCTCGGTGGAAACTTAGTCATCTATGTCGCGACGTACAAGATAGATTTGATCGCGTTTGGAGAAAAGAAATGAACTCGAAATTACATCGGTTTCAAAATCCCGATGGCACAGGATTCCGTGTCTATCCGTGAATACTCGACGTAATTCCCGCGCCAATCGGCAAACCTAAGTTCGTACCGAACGACGGCTGTTGATACGCGACGTTGATCGGCATCGTTCTAAAGTCGTAGGTCGAGGAGTCTCCGTGTTCCTCGCGTACCGCGTAGCTCTGCTTTGGTTGAGCGAAGCTGGAGAACCAACTTGTCGGCCCGCCGAAGCCCGTGGAACCTGGCAGACCGGCGGTTGAGAAGCCTGTCTGCAGCTGCTGCTGATGCGGCGAGATCCCGGTGGCCGCCGCAAAGTTGGGCATCGCGTCGGATAACACGCTCGGCCAGTTCTTAGTAAGCTCCTCTAGCTTCTTCTGATACTCGTCCAGGGATACGGTGTCTCGCAGCACGATGCCGTTCTTGTTACCAGCGATGGTGGCTGATGGTATACCAGCCGGCAGTATGACGGCACCTTGCGTACCAGCGGTAGACGTGGTCACTTGGGTGTACGCGGTCGAAGGAATGTCCTTAACCAATGTCTCGGTACCCTTCGCCAGTTCTTTCTCTGAAATGATGTTGCTGAGAGCCTGCTGGTTCCTCAGGCTGAGATCCTTTTCGATAGAACGAGTGGTGTAGTACTTGTTCGCGTTATTGTCGTGCAATCCGCCATTTCTGGCGTCGCTGTCCATGTCGGAGAAAAATGAGTCCGTGTGCGGACTTTCGTAATGCGAAGAAGCCGATGCCGCGTATTCCTGACCTACCGATGCCATATCGGTTGGCGGATAGTTCGGTTGACGCGTGTAAGAGCCGGCATATCTAACGGAAAAAGAAAGGAAGCGTGTTAGAGAGATCGGAAAGTTAGAATAGAGCACCGATCGAACGATAACTAGATATTAAGTGATCTTTTTAGATGTATCATATATACAGGGTGTCCCAGACTATCCGTATACCTCTTTTAAAATGAAAATAAATGACTTTTATTAAAAATCGCGAACAATTTTTAAGTAAATAGGGTACGCTATATCAAATGGTGATATTTTCAACTTTTGATACCGATCGAAAATACACCATCCGGATCGGAAGTTGAATTTTTTTAGAGGAACATGATACTTTTTATTATAGATTAAAATTATACGTGAAAAAATAAGAAACTTTTGTATCAAACGTTTTTTTAAAAATGCCTCTGTCAATCTTAAAATTAATCTTGTTATTTCATCACAGTTACTTTCAAGGTCAATTTTAAGATTGACAGAGGCACTTTTAGAAAAAACGTTTGATATAAAAGTTTCTTATTTTTTCACGTAAAATTCGAATCTGTAATAAAAGATACCATGTTCCCCTAAAAAAATTCAATTTCCAATCCGAATGATCTGGGACACCCTGTACATATAACTTTTATTATTTGTTAATTTACCTCTTAAAAGTAAAAATTTCGCTTATAAGTTTCTTTTGCACACAAATTCAGATTATTTATTTATAAATATAAATTTATTTAAAAATATAAATTATTAATTTGTTTAAAATGTACTCTCTAAAAATAAATCAGTGAAAATATCATTAATTTAAACAGTAAAATAAGATTTCACTGAAAATCGGTGAGTATTTTACTGATTTTCAGTGGAAACGCTTAATTTTTTGTTATTTTATCTTATATCTCATTGATTATGGTCAGTTAAAATAAAATTCACTGTAAAATCAGTAAATTTCACTGTAAAACCAGTAATCGCTAGTTCGTTCATTTACTGCTACTATCTCTATCTCTCTCGTATTTAATTTTAATTATAAGAATTATATAAAGTTTGCAAAGAACGACATTTAAAATTAGAAGTATTACTTCGATTTCTGATATAATCTCATAGAGAGGTTTCAGATATTAAGTCGATCTTTATAAGTCGGACAAATAAATGTCTGGCGACTTAATGAAAATTATTCGTTCGTTGTCTATTTAAAATAACAAGTTCAATATGCATGTAATATAAATAAAATTTTTAATATAATAAATATTTAGTAAATATAAAATTTTTAATTTTATATGAAATAGACAGAGAGATGAATTATAGTTTAATATTACCGACAATAACGAAATATTACTGATATTGAGAAATATTACTGATTGACAGTCAAAATTATTAATTGATTCTTTCAATAAAATATCACTGATTTACAGTGCTGTACTTATAACTGCTATAATCAGTGACTATTTACTGTTTTTCAGTAATAATAAACTGACTCACTTTTAGAGATTAAAGGATACATTCTTATAAAATTAAATGTAATAATTTTAAGGAAAAAAGATGCTTAGATATTTTGATGTTATGTTAGAAAAAAAATAAAATTAGAGAAGTTTGATGTCTAGGAATGAGAAATTAAGACAAGTCATAAAAAAGATTACCTCTCATGCCCAAATGGTGAATTACTGCCTTTGGTATTATACGGGATATATGGTTTGCCAAAAGTTACGCTATGACTGATATCTTTGCCATACGGTACATATACGTGATTCTCAGCTTCGTAGCCTTGATTAAAGTCATCGCTTTCCGAAGGATAAGGTGGTCGGAAAGGTTTTTTATTATAGTAACGATTATTGTACTGCGGCTGACGAAAATCGTTACCCCCATAAGATGATTTCTTGTAATGTGATCGCCATGGGGCTGGACTTCGTCTCGTTTTTTGAACGGGCACGACTACCACCACTTTTCTTTCTCTGAAATCAGAAGGAAAATAAATGGTTGAATCTCTCAAAGATTTTAATTATTGAGGAGATCCTAAAGTCACCTGTTTTATCGACAAAAACTCCGTAATTTTCGGAAGTGTGCCATTTTTTATTGCCTGTATAGAATTAAAAATCCTTCTCCAGAATTGAAGTATACACGTAAACGAACACGTGAAAACTCTATATAGTATGAGATTTTATATTGAGAAAGAAAATAAGTATAAAATTACATTTTTATTTATCGATTTCTTAAATCAACATGGCGTCAGAGTTGTTAACTTGTACAAATATTAGCTTCTTATAAAAGTTTTATAGCTTTTATGCATAAAACTGTAGTTTTCACGATTGTGTACTGCACCGTAGAACATTGTCAAACTATAAAAACTGAATTTAATTGCCTAATTAATAAATAGCATTTTTCCGAAAATTTCAATCTGCATGTACTTGAAATATCGGTAAAGTAGAGTAAAAAAGTAGTGGATATTCTTTATAAATAACGTGATAAACAGGGATGAGAATTAGATGAGGGTGCTGTAATCGTATAAGAGTTCGCCATTCAGTTTAGGATCCCCTTAAATATGAGAAATAAATAATTTCTCAATTTTTCCAAAATATTTTTAAACTGCGTATAAAGAATTAGATCTAATTAAGTAATATTATTATAAAAGATTTTTAAAATATGCACTACACAAGTACGCATATACTATATATAAAATATAAATGATATATAAAATGTATGTGTAAATATATGCCTGTATTACAAGAAAGTTTAAAAATAACATTTAATCTTGTTATTTTTGACATGATCCATTTTTGTGTACAATATATTATAGTTTTTCATTTTCTATTAAAATTAAAACTAATTGGAAAAATGTTGGACTATTCTCACATAAATTCTTCAACAAAGTTGTCCCTCAATAACAGCAAGAAATGATCGTACTTTCACACACTTTAAATTTTCGCAAAAAGCAGATGATCCACTTTTCTTAGTATTCGTGTTCTACTTTAAAGATCCTGTTAAGGGGAAAAAGCCGTCATAAACATCAGATAAGTGAAAGAAAAGTCTTATTTTTCAATTTTACAAGAGATTTGCACATTACATTTTTAACACTATTGATTAGTTCAATATTTTATGATCTCTTGTTATTCTTCCAATTGGAATTAATTATTAGAACTGGTCATTGTAATTAGATGTTTCGTCATCTGGTTAAAATATGTGTTTATAAATCTTTTTACTTAATATTACGAAGGAGAATTACTAAAATAATTATATATTATTAATAGAATTTACATGTGATTTTGTTTTTAAATAAGAAATTAAGAGAAATAGCATTTTTGAAAATAAATTTTTGTTTTTTTTTCTTCATGCAGGACAATCTCAAAATATAATAAGTTTATTCATAAAAACGTAACTAATCATATCTACAACCAAAAATGATGATTATAAGCTTGTTGCAAGTTTTTCCATATTTTTGAAACGCAAAATCTATTTTTTTTTTTCATTTAGAACATTTTTTTATATGAGATCTTAAATAGCCATCAACTTTCGACCGTTTTAGCAGTAATGTAACATATTCATGTAGTTTCTTAATTAAGTACAACACAGGTACTCACGCGTGAATAAGAAGAGACTCGCTGATCGCCAACAGCAGAACGCAGAGGGCCTGTGAACATTAATTATTGATTAGCGCACGTTTTAATGCTAACAAGCGTAAATGACGTGCGCGAACTGCTTATGGAGTTGACAGACTTTCACGTAGAAAAGATTAGTCGCGTGTGCAATCGCATCTACGAGAGTTACGCACGAGACACGCAATCCCGTTACGCTGCAGTTATCATTGGCGTTGGAATTATATCGCAAGAATTATATCAAAACTGCAGAAATTGCGAACATGCGCGTCGATCTTATCCCTTTTATTGCAATTTCACTGATAAGAGTGATTAAAACTCTCAATGAAAGTTCACACATGTATATCGCTAAATTAGAGTCTTGCAGCTTTTAAAAGTCGATTTATATCGAAAATTTAAATAGTTTTCTGCTTTGCATAGATCATTTATATGCAATGATTCAGAGTTTACTCTGTTCATTTCTCATTTTTTAATATATGCAAATAAAAATTATTCTAGATGTCTATAGGAATCTACTCAAAATATATTACATATATACATACAGGGTGTCCCATTTTAAGAAACGCACCTCGATAATTCTTCAACGAAGCATTTTCAACAAAAATGTTTCAAACAAAAGTTGTATGGTTTCAAGTCACGTAAAGGCCACCTTCAATTAACTATTCAAGATCAAATTAATGATACCATCTTATGTCCCCCTTGAAGCGATACAACTTTTGTCTGAAACATTTTTGCTGAAAATGCTTCGTTGAAGAATTATCGAGGTGCGTTTTTTAAAATGGGACACCCTGTATATAATATATATATATATATATATATATATATATATATATATTATACATTATATCTTTTGATTTATTTATTAAAACACATCTATCGTACTTTACTAATCTTGTAATAAATAAATATATAATTGAATAAATTTGTTAATAAAAATAATGCAAAAATAATATAAAACAGAATTAATAACAATATATTTTGAGTATTAATTTTTAAGGGCACACGTTCTTGTTTGCATATTCAAAAATAAGGAATAGAAAAATATAATTATGAATTATTGCATATAAATAATGATTATCTGTTAAAAGCAGACAATTTATTTGAAAACAACAAAATATATAATAATATACATTATGAATGCATAATATATATTAAGTTTTATATGTGATTTTGTTTGTTAAGTAAGAAATCGAGAGAAAAAGAGAGAGAGAGAGAGAGAGAGAGAGAGAGAGAGAGAGAGAGAGAAAGAGAGACAGGACTTCTCAAAATAAATTTTTGTTTTTTTCTTCTATATATTTGATAGTCACAAAACGTAATAATTCATATATAAATTTATATTTAATATTTACCTATAAATTTAATATTTATTCATTAATTTATTCATAAATTAATCTTTCTCTTTTTCTGTAGAATATTAATTAATTATTTAATATAAATTATTACACAAAAATGAATTCTTTTTTTCTCACAATAATATACATATTTATATTTCCTCTGAATGGATACATGGCCGACAAATTATTATTTATTAATTATCAAATAAATTAAATAATAATTATTACTAATTATTAATCTTATAAATACACAAAATAGACAAATAATTAAATAAGTAAATAAATAAATAAATACATAAATATATATATATATATATATATATATTATACATATATATATGTATACATCATTTCCATAGATTATTCATAGACATCATATATTCCTCCTATAAGTTTCAACATGTAATCTAATTTGAAAAAATTTTCCTTTTGATTGTTGATCAATATCTTTTATCAGCCTAAATTATAAAAAAGAAATTTAATGCCGAGAAAAACGATTTTGATAAGCAAAGTTCGAAAGACTCACCGAGTACCGCATACTGCCAGCCCTTGGATTGATCTCGCGTCAACTTCGATACGATATTGCGCTTCTATCCGCTTCGCGGTCGCGGATGAAGACACGGATGGCGAAGAAGCCCTCGCACCTGTCTTAACCGAATCAAGGAGTCCAGGTCCGAGATTGACGTGCCTCGTCACCGCGAACGTTCCAGGTGATATTGCGGCTACCCGCGCTACGCCTCTTCTCTTTTATACAAGATAAAAAGAGCATAGACGCGTGCTCGCCTCCCACCGTGGAAATGCACCAGGCTCCGGCGATCGCGTTAGATGGAAATGGAAAACGGGCGGCCGCACAGTCTCCTCTCTGCTAAATACAGTTAGCCGGACCGATCGTGTTGCGGATTTTTGTCTACGGAGAAATCGACGCTTTCTTCGTCGTGAGACGGACAAGGGCGTACTCGCGATTCGCCGTTCGAGATCGCCGGATCTAGCGATGATGAGCCGAGAGGCCGATTGAACAGGTGTATCTCGCGACATTATCATCGAATATCTCTCTCTCTCTTTCTTTTTCTATCGAAATGAAAACAAAACGATCGTTAGAAAGATGTTGATATGATATATACTGGACGGATGAGTCTATCAAAGTCTTCAATGAAAGTTAGCCGGCAGCTATCGACAGAAAGTATAAAGATAGCTTTCTTCTATATATTAATTAATCACTATACAATTGGAAATGAAAAATGGCCTAGAACAAACGAGACATGTATGCGAAATAAAGGGATGATATATTAATTATAATTAATAATAATTAATTTAATATAATAATAATTAAATAATAATAATAATTTAATATAATAATAATTAATTAAATAATTATAATTATAATTAATAATAATTAATAATAATTAATAATTAATATATATTAATTATAATTAATAAATTACGCTAGACATGCATTACATTACGTGTTATAATAAAATCGCGTGTATGAAAAGATATTACAAGTTTAACGTTGTACAATAAGATGATATAAAATAATTGATAGGATTTGTGGTCTGGATTAATGGAATCTCGGGTCAAATTAAATTGTTCTTAGTCATCAATAGTCATTTTGCGCAGACGCACGAGGATGTATTGATGCATCTATAAGCCGCACCCAACATTTACTTTCCAAAATGCGACTAACAAAAGTGCAAATGGCAATCCGATTGCACGGAAAGTGTTCTACATTTCCTACACATATCTGCGACATGAGCATCAATCTGCTTGATTTCATATATGATTCCTTTGTTCATACAGTCTTTCTTATATTAAAACAGAACGAATCTCTGTGTAATAAAATTATAATATTTAATTATAATATTTATTATAATATTTGGTGTAATAGAGAATTATAATATGTATGAATTTTAATAAATTCATTGTACATGTATATATGTATACGAGGAAAAATATTATATATATATATATATATATATATATATATATATATAGGGTGTGTCATTTTACATAAACCATAAAATATAATAAAACAACATGATAATTTTAATAACGAGCAATAAGAGCCCACAACCGCGGATGGCAATGCGTGAATTATTTCGAACATTAATTGTTCACGAAAATTTTAAGGCATATGCACATATGCCAAGTTATAGATTCTCTTGGTTTGAGCCTTCTATAACACCCCCTTTTACCCCCCTGGAGAGATGTAGACAGGAAAAATATCGGGGCGAAGTCGCTGAATCGGGAATCGAACCCGAGTCTTTCGCTTGCCGGACGACTGCTCTTACCACTGAGCTATTCAGCCCCACACCGACATTTCTCCTGTACGTTTTTATTAATCGGTGGAAATAATGAGAACACGATAATTAGCTCCACGTGTAGTTCTAAATGAATTGGTAAATTATTCGGCTCTATATATTTAAACAACATGATAATTTTAATAACGAGCAATAAGAGCCCACAACCGCGGATGGCAATGCGTGAATTATTTCGAACATTAATTGTTCACGAAAATTTTTTGAACAAATTTTGTGAAAAAATTTTCGTGAACAATTAATGTTCGAAATAATTCACGCATTGCCATCCGCGGTTGTGGGCTCTTATTGCTCGTTATTAAAATTATCATGTTGTTTAAATATATAGAGCCGAATAATTTACCAATTCATATAAAATATAATATCTTGTAAAATATTCATTTTTCGATTATCTTACCTTCATACTTTTACGTACAAAATAATGAAAGGAATCAATTGGTGTAAAGAAAACATACAGTTGTTTTTAAGAAAAAATGTGGAATTGTTAATTGCAAATTCCATATTTTTTCTTAAAAACAACTGTATGTTTTCTTTACACCAATTGATTCCTTTCATTATTTTGTATATAAAAGTATGAAGGTAAGACAATCGAAAAATGAATGGTTTACTAGATATTTTATGATTTATGTAAAATTAAGAAATTATTTCAAGCCTTATAACTCAAAAAGTACTTAATAAAAAGGTACTTAATTATAGTGTTTTGGAAAGCTCTCGAGATAAGCTACAAGAATATGCAATGAAAAATAGGGGGTTCCATTTAAGAAATTGAAAATAACCTTTATGTGACCCTCAAATGACTATCCAAGGTCAAATTTTTGCCACCCATCTTCTGTCCCCCTCGAAGTCAAGCAACTTTTATTTGAAACATTTTGTTGTACATTCAAATATAAAAAAGTTATTGGAGTGGATCACTTAAAATGGCCCACCCTGTATATATATATATATATATATGTTATATGAGCAATTTAAATATGCCTTTCTTCTAATTACTCACGATATAAAGCAAAGAACGACTGTCGTCCGCGCGATTTATTAACTGCAAGTTGTGAACGCAATCGAAAGTAAAATTAATTTGCGACCACAAACTATCTTAACACAAACTATCTCTTTACAAACTATCCTCTGCTTCGAAGAAAGATAAAATTACAGATGTACACAGTAAAAAAATAAAATGTTAATTATAACATTTTTCACATGTCTCAGAAAGTCTACTCTAAATTTTAAGTTAAAATAATTCATTCGTCGTATGTTACTTGTTGACAAATTAAAAACGTTAAATAATTGACAATACTTTACATTTATTTTTGTTATTGTAACTTTAAGTAATGTAAAAGTAACATACAAATTAATTAAAAATTATATGAAAAAATAGTTACAGAAACTCGTAAAAAATGTTGATAAGACATATTAACATATAATAGTAATTATTTTAACTTAAACTATTTGTAATAGAAACATTTGATTTTAGTAAATTTGATTATCTTGTACATCAAAGTTCCAGATTATTTGAAGATTTACTTTAACTTGGAATGTTAAACTGACTTTGAGACATGTTGATTGTTTAAAAAATGATTATGTTAAAGATACTTAAAATAATATTCCATTTCTAAGAGACATATACAAAGTGTTAAGTTATGAAATTGACATAAATGTAACACATGAAAAACTTTATAAAAATAACATATAAGTTGTATGTTAATTTTACATTGAAGTATTTATCAAAATGTGATAACGCAAGAAAATTTTAATATATGGGCACACAATTTACTGTGGATAATGAATTTTTGCTGTGTAAAATGATGAATTTCTCTTTCGATTACAATGATTCTCGTAATTCTATCACAATATTCTTTCTTCTTTTATTTGTTTGACGAAAAATTTAATTAAAAATTTCACTGAGAGGGATATTTCGTGCGTTTTCATATTACTGCCGTTACGGTCCACATATACAAGTTCTTTCTCGACGCGCCGCCGACGATGGCGTCAATTAGTTCATTCACGCGATGTACTTTCTTTCGAATTCAAGGTCGAATTTCTAACCTTATGCCTTTTTCAATGAGGATTAGAGAGTGATTTGTTCCTTAATAGCGTACTTTAGTCTTAATTATGACATGAGAATCTTAAGAACAATAACAATAATATGACATGAGAATCTTAAGAATAATAACAATAAAATTTAATAAGAATAAATTTTTTGTTTCAAAAATAAATTTTTGAAATAAAATAAAAAATATTATCACAATTTTTCCCCAATACAGAGATATCCATATTTTACCCAAAAACTAAAAAAAAAGATACGTGGTAGAATCAGAGTTACTCAAATTAAACTTGTAATAAATTTGTTGAAGAAAAGGAGGAAAGAAATGTGGAAGATGTAAAAATAAAGTATTGCGGAAATTTTTTGTTCAAAAAAGGATCTTATCTTTCCCATAATAACAATAAAATTTAATAAGAATAAACTTATGTTTCAAAAATAAATTTTTGAAATAAAATAAAAAATATTAACACAATTTTTCTCCAATACAGAGATATCCATATTTTACCCAAAAACTAAAAAAAAAGATACGTGGTAGAATCAGAGTTACTCAAATTAAACTTGTAATAAATTTGTTGAAGAAAAGGAGGAAAGAAATGCGGAAGATGTAAAAATAAAGTATTGCGGAAATTTTTTTGTTCAAAAAAGGATCTTATCTTTCCCTAGGAAAATTAGCTATACAACGCAAACTAATAATTTTAAAATAATGCATGGTGGGAATTTTTGCGTAATAGATACAACATTGTCGAGAAAGATAAATTACAATTAAGTGCAACTTCTCGTGACTACAATTCTTCATATACAATATACAGTTCCACGAGTCAGTGCGCTCACACACACACAGATTTGAAAATTAATAACGTAGCTCGCAATTTTTTTATCCGCTCTTAGTCACGCTTTCGACTAAACGATTTGGTAATTACCTAAAGACTTGCATTTTTCATACTTAGAAAACGTTGTATTCTCTTCAAATATGAGTGCAATATTTGTTTTGACTTTTTTGTCGATATAGAACATTTCAGTTTTTAGCCTATATGTAATTTTTCTTTTTTATATATGTAATCTTTGATAAATTAATGAATTGATAAAGAATTTATATAATCTTTGATATTACAATCTTTTATACATATAAATAATTTTTCTATCATATTTTAATGAATTCTTTTTTTTCTCTTTGAACAAAAATATAAATTTTGGAAATTTTGGAGAAAGAAAGTATATAAGTCTTTTTTATATAAAAATCATAGAGATAATGATTAATAGCAAAATGTTGGATATTTAACAATTATCTAAATTTTATGATTTCTATACTTTAAATAGACTTATAGAAGAAAGAAATACTGTATAATCGCTGAATCGCTTTTGAATAGACGATTAAAATTGTTTTTCATATAAATGGTGAAATAAAATCGCGCATGCCGGAAAAAATTTCACTGCGGAACAAGAAAATTATAATATCTTCCGTCTTCAGATACTTTTAATCAGAAAATTACAGCAAAGAACGATCGATAAATTGCTCTATTATGAGATCATATAAAATGCTTTATGAAGAGAGAGAGTATATGATCCAAAACGTCGTATACTTTAGACTTTTATATTTTCTCCTTAATATAATGTTTCAATTACCTCGCATTGGGACTTTATTAAACAAATATCATGTACTCTATTGATTCATATATAAAATAAAATATATACTCTTCCGTGTAGAAATATAAAAAGACTGTCCAGCGACTTTCACGACAATGTAAATATATTCTCAGAGTGGCTGGGACATAAAAACTAGCTTTAGAATTAAGCATCAATTCTTTTACAATAAATTATCACAATTAATAGCTTTCTATGATGCTTGTAACTAGCATTACAAGATTGCTATTAACTACATAATAATATATGTATAATCGCTACATATATTTTTATTATTTGACGAAAATAATTATTTCCTGATAAAACGATTATAAGGCGTCTAATGTGAAACTTCATTGACACATCGTTCGCAAAAATCGATAGATATGCACTTTCTCAAGTGCTACTTCACATTATTCCTTACTTTAAATGCGAACAACCTATATAATATTGCTTGCATATGTTTATCTGATGTTTGAAAGTGTGTGAAAGTCATATAAATATCCAGAAAAATAAAAATATCAAATAGGCACTTATATCTTTAGCATAAAATATGCATATAAAATAAGATTTGGATTTTTCATATGTATATAGAAAATTTTAAATTAGATCTATAAACTCTTCTCTACAAATTAGATCTATATTTTTATAGATATGATTAGATCTGTATTTTTATAGATATAATTAGATTTTATAGATATATATGCAGTTCTCTCTCTTTTTTTATCCTCTCTCTCTCTCTCTCTCTCTCTCTCTCTCTCTCTCTCTCTCTCTCTCCCTCTCTCTCTTTCTCTCTTTCTCTCTTTCTCTTTGTACGACCTTATTAATTTTTCAAATTTTTGTTTCACTTTTTTTGCTAATTTAACTATAATTGACACAAACGATTAAAATGTCATTTTCAAACACCTTGTATCATTGCTTTATAATATTAATTATGATAATTATAATGAATAATTATGATTTCGTGCAAAGAATAATTACTTCTGAAACACATTCAGTATTTTCCCTATTAAAAGAAACTATCTTTGACATTTTTTAAACATGTTTTGTAAATACAATCCCAGCAAAAAGTAGCTAAAAGTCAATATTGACGAATATATTCACTTTTGGTGTATTTTGAGTAAGAAATTGTGTGGAATATTACAATTTGATCTTTTGTTAGCTACAGTGCAGAGATGTATTTTTAATATTTATTGCGTTTTTACTGAAATATTCCGATTTTGTTAATCGAAATGATTAACTTTTGGCAGAGAATTTCGCCTTGTGATAGATACATGACTAACTTCATTGTATTATATTTAATATCTTTTTAACCAGTTAGTACTTGTATAATATTATTTGATCAAATATTTCCTCTGTATCTAAACGTTTGCAAATTTTAAACAAATTCTGAATATTATTTCCATGTGTTTTTGTCATTTGAATCGACGTGGTTATACGTTTCCCTTAAGAACACATGTTAATTCGGTGCAAATTAAAATCCTTATAACTTGTGAACGCTTTAGTGAATCGATTTAAATATTGTACTGAATCGATAAAAATTGTACTGAAGATTCTAAACATATGTAAGGATATTCTGTACAATTTTCATTAAATTCTCAATATTTTGAAAATAGGTACAAAACATTCTTAAGTTAAAATAACTCATTCGTCGTATGTTATTTATTGACAAACTAAAAGTGTTAAATAATTGACACAATACTTCACATTTATTTTTGTTATTGTGACTTTAAGTGTAATGTAAAAATAACATACAAATCCTTCTCTAAGAAAGGCATGTTATTGACATTGTTGCTATATACAGGGTGGGGCACTAACTATTAGCACCTTAAATATCTTCAAATCTATGAGGCCCAGAGGAAGATTTGTATAACCAAAATTGCACGGTACGAAGGGGGCTATCATATGACGATAATAATTTTTGTCCAGGTGGAGGCGCTTCGGAGATACCAAGGTCATCTTCATTTTTTTAAATGGGTCCGATATGTTTTTTTTCCATAATATGATAGAGGAACTCGAAACAAGTTTAGAACTCACGACACAAGATCATTGGACAAGATTTAAAGTAAAGAAAAATCGATAGAAATACATTTTTATTATTAAATGACATTTACGTTTACAAAAGATGTTCGAACGGATACATCGTGCATGATTGACTGACTTTTATTTACATATTATTTTAATCTTATTTCAACCCATTTTTATGTCTAGTTTATCCTGAGAACTTTTTCAGATGTCTTTTAGCAGTGAAAATAGTATTCACGTATTATCACTACAATGTAAACAAACACTCTTTGAAGGACATCGTAACGACAAGATTAGTTCTTAGATCAAGTTAGATTCTTGCTTGCACTGAATTTTGTTGACATTCACCATAAATTAAAATCATGTCAACTTGTTCTTCAAATGGATACATCTTGCACGATTGAACGATTTGTCGATACTAATCTTGTCGTTACGATGTCCTTCAAAGAGTGTTTGTTTACATTGTAGTGATAATACGTGAATACTATTTTCACTGCTAAAAGACATCTGAAAAAGTTCTCAGGATAAACTAGACATAAAAATGGGTTGAAATAAGATTAAAATAATATGTAAATAAAAGTTAGTCAATCATGCACGATGTATCCGTTCGAACATCTTTTGTAAACGTAAATGTCATTTAATAATAAAAATGTATTTCTATCGATTTTTCTTTACTTTAAATCTTCTTCAATGATCTTGTGTCGTGAGTTCTAAACTTGTTTCGAGTTCCTCTATCATATTATGGAAAAAAAACATATCGGACCCATTTAAAAAAATGAAGATGACCTTGGTATCTCCGAAGCGCCTTCACCTGGACAAAAATTATTATCGTCATATGATAGCCCCCTTCGTACCGTGCAATTTTGGTTATACAAATCTTCCTCTGGGCCTCATAGATTTGAAGATATTTAAGGTGCTAATAGTTAGTGCCCCACCCTGTATATATATGCTATATATATATATATATATATATAGTTATATATATATAGCATATATATATATATGCATATATATATATATATATATATAGCATATATATATATATATATATATATATATATATATATATAACTATATATATATATATATATATATATATATATATATATATGCTATATATATATAACTATATATATATATATATATATATATATGCTATATATATATGCTATATATATGCTATATATATGCTATATATATATATATATATATATATATATAGAGAGAGAGAGAGAGAGAGAGAGAGAGAGAGAGAGGAAGAGAAAGAGAGAGGAACGAAGAAAGATTATCATATCATTATAATTATTATGTTGTGTTATGTTGTATTCAATATTTTAATATTATTAGTTACATTTATAATTATATGTTATTTATGGTAAATGTTTTATTTATAGTAGGAGAGAGAGAGAAAGAGAGAAGATAGACAGAGAAAGAGATAAAGAAATTTTATTAAAAAAAGTAGAGAGAGGGAGAAAAGGAGAGAAGGGAGACAGAGAAATAGAGAAAGAAGCTTTATTAAAAGAAGAAAAAAAAGAGAGAGAAAGAAAAAGAAAAGAAGGTAATTATGTTATGTTATTTTGTATACAATATTTTAATATTATTATTTATAATTATGTTATTTATGGTAAATGTTTTATGTAAAATTATATAGAAAAGACAAGATAGCGAAAGAGAGAGAGAAAGAAGAGAGACAGAGAAAGAGATAAAGAAATTTTATTAAAAAAAGCAGAGAGAGGGAAAAAAGGACAGAGAAAGAGAAGAAAGACAGAGAAATAGAGAAAGAAGCTTTATTAAAAGAAGCAAAAAAGAAGAGAGACAGAGGAAGAGAAAGAAAAGGAGAGAGAAATATTAGGTAATAAATATTATTATTAAATATTATTATCTTTAATTTATTTAATTTTTGTAAATAAATGATCAATATGTTTAATTAACATATATATATTTATATATATGTATATAAATATATATATGTACATAAAAGTATTAAAAGTATAAAAAATATTAAAAGAGAGATAGTGAAAGAAGAATATGAGTATAAATATTTTATTTATTTAAAGTTAAAGAAGAATAAGCATAAAAAGTGAGAAGAAAGTTCGTAAAATATTCACTGTTCGATGATCTTACTTCAATACTTTTAGATAAAATAATGAGAAGAATCCATTGTTGTAAAAAATGTAATAGCTCAATAGCGCGCGCGAAGCGCGCACCTGTGTTGTTCTAGTTACTTAAAAATTACATGAAAAAATAGTTACAGAAACTCGTAAGAATTGTTGTAGAGGACATTAACTTATAATAGTAATTATTTTAACTTAAATTATTTGTAATAGAAACATTTGACTTTAATTCTGATTATTTTGTATGTTAAAGTACAAGATTATTTGAAGATTTACTTTAACTTTTCTTAGAATGTTAAACTAGACATGTGTTTTTGTCATTTGAATCGACGTGATTATACGTTTCCCATGTTAATTCGGTGCAAATTAAAATCCTTATAATCTGTGAACTTTAGTGAATCGATTTAAAAATTGTACTGAAGAATCTAAACATATGTAAGGACATTCTGTACAATTTTCATTAAATTCTTAATATTTTGAAAATAGGTATAAAACATCCTTAATTGATTTTCCATTTCTTTCTAATTGACTTCATCTTGAATTGCGGTCAAAGATAATCGATCGTCCAACGAACACAACGCTGCGCTTTGGTGAAACCAATCCGGCTCCAAATGGCATCATTCGATATATTCGTCTAAATATCTCGGGTCTCGCATTTTCCCGAGAGACGCTGTTGATGGATTGAAACGTAATACCCCGTATGTACATTCACCGCGACCCTGGCCGGATTGGATTCCTTCAGTAGAGAATTCACTGTCACGGTCTCGCGAGAGAGCCATGGTAAGGAAAAGGATAAGACCGTATGTGTTACTCGTTTTTGTTTTCGCTCGAGCGCCGGCGTGGCGTGTAATTTTTGCTTTTTTATTACGAGACAAAGATGCCGCGTCGGGATCGGTTTCCCTTTCTCCCAGGCGCGTTTTGCGAAGATTTCAAACAAATCTCGCAGAGTGAACGGTTCTACCCGGTCATCGCCTCGTAATTTCTGCGTCTACGCGTATCGGCACCGCCCTTCACTACATGCTTCTTCAGGAAGGGGAAACAGATCCCTCTCGTTTCCGCGATTTATCGACGATGCTGCACATTTGCGATATATTTATCCCTCTTGAGAACTCTTTTTTATACTTAAAAACTATTTATATATTTTTTATTTATTATTTATTTATTATATTTTTTATTTATTATTTATTTATTATATTTTTATTTTATTTATTATTATTTATTATTATATTTATTATTATTATATTTATTATTATTTATTATTTTATTATATTATTATATTATTTATTATTATATTTATTATTATTATATTTATTATTATTTATTATTATATTATTATTTATTATATTTTTTTATTTATTATCTTTTTTAAATATTTTATGTAAATGATATTTATTTTTAATTTTTAATTATATTATTTTTAATTTTATAATTTACTATTTTAATAACAATTTAGAAACTTGTATCTATTTGAAAAAAATATAATTTGCTATTTTAATAAGTATTTTAATAACGATTTAGAAACTTATTTATTTATTTGAAAAAATAAAATTTTTTGTAATCCTCGTCCTATGTTTTAGAACTTTGTAATGTTCGCTTCTTATTTCATAATATAATATTTTATAATATAATTTAAAATTCACATCTTACACCGAAATATATGTATATACTATGAAACAGTGATATACTTTCTGTAACGTAATTATATATTGAGCAAGATTCCTTTTCACTGCCATAAGTTATTGTAACAATGTTTTGAAGCAATTTAATAAAAATAGGTGAGAACAATGTGAAAAAGTAAATTGAGAAACCGCATTCCCCAGAGAAAGTCCGAGATTGGATCTAAATACTTCCTAACATTCAAAAGAGAAGGTAATAAGAATAAAACAGAGTAAGCGACTTTACAATCTAAAATCTGATTTTTATCCTTCATTATATATATAAATTAATTTTGTTATTTCTTTAATAAATATATAAATTATCATTTGATGTAACTTTTAAATCTGTACAATTTAATATTATTATAATTGTTCCAATCATATATATACCGTTAAAAAGTATTTGAAATTGATTGATAAACAAAAATTTTGTTTATTTAATTTCATTCTATTTGCTATTTTTGGAGATTTGGTATATTAAAATGTATACAATATTCAACATTAAATAATTCGTTTTCTAACTAATGAGATTTAATATCTCAAAGTCATAGAAAGATATCTATTTAGAAAGTATTAATAATTATGAAAAATTTTGCATTCTATTCAGGAGTAAGCGAAAAATAAATAATTTCTCATGTCGAATCGAAAGCAAAAAATGTATTTATAGATGCATTTATTGAGCGTATAGTATTGTAGAAACAAATTATATATAAAACTTTCGCGACATTTACATTTCATACATCAGATAAATTTAATTAAGCGTATCTAAGTTAATTACTTGGATTTCAATGTGAAAAGTTATATATACATATGGAGATAATAATTTCTTTTCTCTCGGTACAATTACATTCCCTTGTATTACTATGCAAATCGATTATAAAAATGCTCGCCATAAATTATTTAATAATATTTAGATTTAAATTATTGATTATTTAATTATTTAATTATTATGTGATAACTCTTGAATAACAATTGGACCACTTTCTATGACAAATCATATTTTCTGATACGTAAGGCTATTTTTTAGAAATAAAATATAAGATATGTACAAAATATTGTAACAATTGATATCAAAGTTGTGATAAATATAATATTTCTGATATACGATTATATGATATATGTTATAAATGTTGTGCTCGTCAATAGCTGGCTGATAGATGGCAGCAATTACTGAACTTTCAACATAGTAAAGCAGAAATATAAGCAGAGTACTATCTTATCCATTTTTCCATAAATATTAGCTACATTAAAATAGTCTGATTATCCATTTATTACATAGCAAGTACAAAACTAGAAGATAACGGAGAAAAGTATTATCAAATAGGGCATCAGCAATAGATTCTTGATTTTTTTCGCCGTGATTGTATATTATGATCACAGAAATTTTTATTTTTTAATTATCTCTAAATATACTTGAATATTCCTTAATTTAAATCTTTAAATAATAGATTATTTTTTATATTTTAATAACAGATTATTCAAAAATTATTAGAATTATTATATTAGTTAAAATTATTAGATTATTTAAAAATTATTAGAATTATTAGATTATTTTAATTTAAATATTTAAATAATCTTTAAATAAAAAATATATTTCTAAATTCATATGTCCACAATTATTTAAATATACACTTAGGAATACTTACTGTACAGTTTTAATATTTCTCACATTACAAATACAATAGATTCCTCATATATTATGTTCAACGTCAATAAAATAATTTCGTACAAATTGATCTTGATAAAAATAATAAAAAATAAAGCTATAATATAAATGCAAATTTTTCAATTTTAAATCAACAGGAAGAACATGATTCTTCCTTTCTCGCGAAGGCGCGATGAATTAATGAAATAAATAAACCAATAGCACCTCCTGTCGATTCGCGTGTTATAATTCTTGATCTTGATCTTGGCCGTTCACCGGACGTTTGCCTTTCATTAAGAGCAGGAACAGCCCGGAAAGGAGGAAGTGCATAAAGGGAACGAGCGGCGGGGGAGGAAGGCGCATTAACCCTCCTCTCCCTTCCGCTTGGTGCGGTGACTTTTTACCACCGGGTTTGCGGCTATTAGAGGCGACTCCTTTCACAAGCACCACGCAGGTGGCAAAAGACTCCCTTTCATTCTCTTATCCAACTACTATCACGTACGTGTATAAAAGCAGCACGCGTATTCAGGTAGTCGTCAGATCGAAACCGCGCGGACAAACGATTCGTTTTCTCCTTGGATTACACATCGCATTTCTTTCCGCCCTTGTCGTTTCTTCTTCTTCATTGCCCCGCGAAAGTGACACTCTCCTCTCCCCGCTGGTCCTATTCCGGAAGAATGAGAAGGCAACGCGAAATGGTACCGTATCTCTTGGTAAGACATCCGCTGGATTATATCCGCTTACGATTGGACGCAACTTAAATGTAATTTTATTTTTGTGATTGATCAGAGAGAGAATAATGGATCATTCGTTTCGCGACTTGCGCAGTTAATGAAATTATAAAAAAAAAGCTACTGGACTATTAAAAGTAAAAATCTTAGATAAATTAATTTTTTAAATAATGTATATCTAACAATAAGTTATATATGTGCATTTTGGGAAAATTTAGAAACATATTTTTATGAAAATGTGATCGTTTTAATACAAACAGTGGGAATTTTTTTATTACAGTTACTCGCAATATTTTTAATTGTAATTTTCTAAGTTGCACATCTGTTATTAAATTATTATATTATTTGACATTAAGGATGTTTTGTACTTATTTTCAAAATATTGAGAATTTAATGAAAATTGTACAGAATATCCTTACATATATTTAGAATCTTCAGTACAAGTTTTAAATGGATTCACTAAAGCGTTCACAAGTTATAAGAATTTTAATTTGCACCGAATTAACATGTGCTCTTATGGGAAACGTATAACCACGTCGATTCAAATGACAAAAACACATGGAAATAGTATTCAGAATTTGTTTAAATTTTGCAAAAGTTTAGATACAGAGGAAATATTTGGTCAAATAATATTATACAAGTACTAACTGGTACAGTACTAACTGGTTAAAAAGATATTAAATATAATTCAATGAAGTTAGCTATGTATCTGTCACAAGGTAAAATTCTCTGCCAAAAGTTAATCATTTCGATTAACAAAATTCGGAATATTTCAGTAAAAACGCAATAAATATTAAAAATACATCTCTGCACTGTAGCTAACAAAAGATCAAATTGTAATATTCCACACAATTTCTTACTCAAAATATACCAAAAGTGGATATATTCGTCAATATTGATTTTCAGCTACTTTTTGCTGGAATTGTACATGCAAAATATCCTTAAGAATGTTTTGTACCAATTTTCAAAATATTGAGAATTTAATGAAAATTGTACAGAATGTCCTTACATATGTTTAGAATCTTCAGTACAATTTTTAAATCGATTCACTAAAGCGTTCACAAGTTATAAGGATTTTAATTTGCACCGAATTAACATGTGTTCTTATGGGAAACATATAATCACGTCGATTCAAATGACAAAAACACATGGAAATAATATTCAGAATTTGTTTAAAATTTGCAAACGTTTAGATACAGAGGAAATAGTTGGTCAAATAATATTATACAAATAATAACTGGTTAAAAAGATATTAAATATAATTCAACGAAGTTAGCCATGTATCTGTCACAAGGCAAAATTCTCTGTGAAAAGTTAATCATTTCGATTAACAAAATTCGGAATATTTCAATAAAAACGCAATAAATATTAAAAATACATCTCTACACTGTAGCTAAGATCAAATTGTAATATTCCACACAATTTCTTGCTCAAAATACACCAAAAGTGGATATATTCGTCAATATTGATTTTCAGCTATTTTTTGCTGGGATTGTACATACAAAACATCCTTAAGTATTATATTTCTTTATTACATATCATTGCAGCAAATCATTATAAACAACTGATTTTTTAATCAATAGTACAAATAAATTACTGATATGTATCTTTATTAACGATCTTTATTATTTTTAGTTGAATCTTCTCCTAATCGTTCCACTAATTAGCTTGACCAACGCCGGTGGACACGGTGGCGGACAGTAAGTTTAAATTAAGCTTTATATAATCGTAATCTCGAAAACGAATAAAACCAAATAAAATAAAAGTGAATTATCTCTTATATCGTGTCAACGACTGAACTAATCACGTAATCTTCAAACAAGCAAGATCTTCAATACTTTCTCTACCCTTTGCAGCAAACACGTGGTAATTCACGTGCCCTACCAAGTCAAAACTATCCACCACACGCACACAATCACGAAACACATACATCACAAGGATGGTGGCGGCGACAAGTACGAAGTGCTCGGATATACTGTGGGTCATCCGATTGACCTCGGAGGTCACGGGGGCGGAGGACACGATTTCGGCGGTAGCAGTGGAGGATACGATTTCGGCGGCAGCAGTGGAGGACACGATTTTGGTGGCAGCAGTGGAGGACACGATTTTGGCGGCAGCAGTGGAGGACACGATTTCAGCGGCGGCAGTGGAGGACACGATTTCGGCGGCAGCAGTGGAGGACACGATTTCAGCGCCAGCAGTGGAGGACACGATTTCGGCGGCAGCAGTGGAGGACACAATTTCGGCGGCGGTGGAGGCGGCGGTCACGATTTCGGAGGTGGATTCGGAGGCGGAGGTCATGAAGGCTGGTCGAGTCGCTAGGAAGATTCTTTCGCATATTTTTGCAGAAACTAAAATTATCTTTGAAGTAATCGACACGGTAATCCTTTAAAGTGTGTTATCCCTGTTATCTTCTTGATAACTTTGTCATCTATTTGTATAGCGATCTTATCATACATAGAGTGACATGCTCCCTGATTATCGATAATCGATCGTAATGTTAACGATCATGTAATTATTTTAATAATGCTACTCTCTAAAAGTGAATCAGTGTATTATCACTGAAAAACAAAAGTCGCTGATTACAGCAGTTATAAGTACAGCACTGTAAATCAGTGATATTTTATTGAAGGAATCAATTAATAATTTTGACTGTCAATCAGTAATATTTCTCAATATCAGTAATATTTCGTTATTGTCGGTAATATTAAACTATAATTCATCTCTCTGTCTATTTCATATAAAATTAAAAATTTTATATTTACTAAATATTTATTATATTAAAAATTTTATTTATATTACATGCATATTGAACTTGTTATTTTAAATAGACAACGAACGAATAATTTTCATTAAGTCGCCAGACATTTATTTGTCCGATTTATAAAGATCGATTTAATATCTGAAGCTTCTCTATTGAGATTGTATCAGACATTAAATCGAAGTAATATTTCTAATTTGAAATGTCGCTCTTTGCAAACTTTATATAATTCTTATAATTAAAATTAAATATGAGAGAGATAGCGATCGTAGCGGTAAATGAACGAACTGGCGATTACTGGTTTTACAGTGAAATTTACTGATTTTGCAGTGAATTTTATTTTAACCATAATCAGTGAGATGTAAGATAAAATAACAAAAAAATAAGTGTTTCCATTGAAAATCAGTAACGTACTCACTGATTCTCAGTGAAATCTTATTTTACTGTTTAAATTAGTGATATTTTCACTGATTCACTTTTAGAGAGTATAACATCTGACGCACTTGTGATACATTTTCATTTTAATTATCTCTAAACGAAAAATTAGCATTCATAAAAATATGCTTCGAAGAGTTAATGCGCTTCTACGCATGACACTTTTACGTGCATCGCTAATAAATGATTTGATTTTATATTGTTATAATGCCAGTCTAAGATAAAATGAAATCGTGAGCGAAGCTGATACATTTGACAAAATTGTATTTGACTTTCCATTTTGCGGAGTACTGATCAATCTTTCGATTTTAAGAAAAAAGAATTCAAAGAAAAGGATCCAAATATTTTTTTCTTCTTTTATATTTCTAGTCTGATTATGAGTAATTTTCATTAACTCCTTGACACGTTCTTTGAGCACAATGTGTACATATCATAATATTGTTACTGTTTGTGTTATCTTTGTATTGTTTTATTTTTATATCTATATTGTTTTTTGTTAAACATAATATAATAAATAAATTATGTATGTTTTTACGGTGTGTATTTTTCAATTTAATAAGTCGCGTATATGATTGCATCCCTTGTATTCTAAACATATTTTATAAAGCGTACTTAAAGTACGCTCTCTTATGATTTTACTGAAATTTATTTTCCACGAAATAATTTCGAACTTGAGATCTTTTTCAGTCAAAAATTAAAAACTAACAAAATAATTCTTTAGATCTCTGTACGCAAAATAATATGCTCTCTTTAATTATAAACAGCTTCGAACTAATGAGCCATTATAAACAATATTTATGTTATTGGAATCTATTAATATAATCACGAGATTACGAGAATTCAGAATCACAAGATTTAGAGAATTTTTGGATGAAAAGAAACAAGCAAATATGCCTTTTGATACCTCATATCAGAGATTTAAATCTTTTTTTAACATATCATATAAAGCATTATATTATAAATATCTTATTTCGACATAAAATAAAATTGCACATATTACGAAAAAAATAATTTATCTGATTTAAATTTTATTCATTTCTAGATTCACATATATTAGAAAATACGAAAATATATATTTGTTTATATACGTGCATATTTTTTATATTATTATAAAATTGGCTAAATAATATGATTTAATTTTCAACAAAGCATTATTTCACGTATAGATTCTAATGGAATGTAAACATTATTTATTTCATTAATTTATTCGAAATCGCGCGTTTTCTATTGTTTAGACTTTATAATTTAATTTATTATAGACTTTAATTTATTAGACTTTTAATTTATCAGATTTTATAATTTAATGTTAAAAACTACTATTGTTCAACATTTTTATTAAAATGATCAATTTTATCTTTCGATTTCTACATACTTCTATGTACGACAGGTTGCATATTAACAGGCACATTGCACTTATTGTTAGATATGTCATTTTGTGTTGAGAGAAATATATTTGCGCTTCTTTAGAAATTTAACATAAAAACGTTTATCTTAATATTCTAAAAATATTCTAAAATTTAATAAAATTTTTTAAACACATTTTATATACATTTATATACAGGGTGTATCTGAAATAATGCACTAAACTTAGGAGCGTATTCTAGAGATCAAAATAAGACTTTTTTTCTTATGAACATGGGTCCCCCGAGTTAGAGACCCCTAAAATTTGGGGAAAAAATTAAAATCAAAAAATTCAATAAAAGGCTTAAAGGATGAAAAGATGCGAAAAAACGGTTATTAATGTAATAAATCCAATAAAACGTTTATTTGATTTTCTTTTTTGTAGAATGCCACCATAATCAAGGTTTTAATCAATGCACATCAGGCTCCACTACATTTTCGGCTGGTCATCGACTTATGCATCTTTGACGGTTTTTATTGAGATGTATGTGGGCCTGTTTGTTTGATTTTTCCTTTCGGAGTGTCATCGAGGAGAGTAGCTTGCTTTTTCATGGTACATGGAGATTTTGCAATATGGGTTTGCTTATCAATACGTTGCGCTTCTTTGTTCGTTTGAATTCGTCCGTTATTTTGCGTTAATTTATTTCGACTTTTTTTACTCTTTTATTTCCCTTTTATTTGTTTATTATTACTAATGACTGTTAATTTGATTTTATTTCATTTTATTTGTATGTTTTTACTGTTATTTCGCGATTTGACATTGAAAAGGATCCTAATTGGATCGAAACGCAGCGTTTGTCACTTAAATCAAATAAACGTTTTATTGGATTTATTACATTAATATAACCGTTTTTTCGTATCTTTTCATCATTGTGCTGGTCCTTTAAGCCTTTTATTGAATTTTTTGATTTTATCCTATGGACCTTTATTTAATTATATTTAAAAAATTAAAAATTGTTTGTATTTCAGAAAAAAAGGTTTTGACCTTATCACTGTCACTGTCTCTTGACCTTGTCACTGTCTCTTGAGAGATAAATAAATTTGCGTTGCGGATATTTGGTTAATTTCACACATTTTCGAATTTTAACAAAAATAAAGTCAAATTATTGTAAGTTTATTAACAATTTGTTAAATATTAATGTAATTTTATAGGTTAAATATAGTAAAATTATTCAAATTATCTAATAAAAATTAGTCAATTATCTAAATAAAAATTAGTCAATTATCTAAAATTACAGCAAAAATGAGGTAAAATATTCGCTATAGAGTTGACGAGAGAATAAAAATTTTAATTTTATGCAACGAAGGAAAATCACAACGAGAAATTACAAAAATTATTGGTCGGTCTAGAAAAATGATGGAAAATGCATTAAGACACAAAAATAATAAAGAAACTAGAAATGTTTTATGATCAGACAAAATTAAAATAAATTTTATAGGATCTGATGGAAGACGTTATGTGAGAAAGCCACCAAATCAGGAATTGCTATCAAGGTATACTATAAAAACTGCAAAATATGGCAATGGCAATATAAAGTTATGAGGAGCATTTTCGCGATACAGGGTTGATCCAATTTATTAGATTAAAAATGCTCTGGATTAAAATGAATATGTACATATTCTTGAAAATATCATGTTGCCCTTTGCCAAGGAGGATGTGCTCATATGGATATTTTAAAATGGCAATGATCCCAAACATACTTCTAAGAGGACAAAAAAATATTTTAAGGATCATAAAGTGTCTGTGATACCATGGCCTTCTCAATCGCTGGATCTCAACCTGATTAAAAATTTGTGGAGAGACTTAAAGATCGCTGTTTCTAAACATAAAGCTCGAAATAAGAAAAAATTATGAAATCATACAAGCAGAATAGATACCCATTGAGCGGGGTCGCAAACTTGTTGAATATATTCCAAGGCGCTGTGAGGCAGGAATTAAAAATCGTGTCACGCGACAAAATATTAATTATAAAGAATTGATAACGAGAATTTGAGAATTTAATAACGAAATTTTTGTCAACTTTTAGTTTAAGTGTTTCAGTGTTACTTTTTTTATTATGACTCTATTTTTATAACCAAAGAATTTTATATATTTATTTTTATAACCAAAGAATTTTATATTTTTATATATTTATATAATTTATATATTTATATTATAGTTTATTATTTCTCATATCTTAATATAAGTTGCAATAAAATGAAAATTTGTCTTTTTTGTCTCTTATATTTGGAATAAATAATATGATGAAATACATTTAGTACAAATTTAAACTTTAATATTTTTATTGCTGATTGTTGTTTTCCTTTTTCAATGGCTCTATTTTCATCACTGTATATACATACACATACACATATACGTATATATATCTTGAATTTAAAAAATACAAAATATTGCAAATTTATATATATATATATATACAGGGTCTACCAAAAGTGTGGAAACCCCTAAATATCTCGGAAAATATACGTTTTACAGAAAAGTGTTTCCAACAAAAGTTGTAGGGTTTAAGAAGATCTATATACTGATTCTATCAGTTTGACCTTGGATGGCGTCGTCAAGGTCAGGTCAAGGTCACATTGACTTTTTTAAATGACACCCCCTACATTTGATTGCATATTCTTATAGCTTAATTCAAGAGCTTTCCAAAACACTATAATAATGTTCATTTTTATTAAGTACTTTGCGAGTTATGAGGGTTGAATGATAGAGTAGCGCCGGTATTAACATTATCCAAGGTGTACTACATGGAGGTTACTCGCTCGGATTTGCATCTGTTGTGTGTGTGATCCAGCTAACTAAGGCAAGATCGGTCGTGGATCCAGTCAGCAAAAGCAAAGACCCAACCAAATTACAATCGAGCATTTAAAGACCTGGAAAGCAATCGACATAGTAAACAGTAAATAAATTTGTGGATGCTCATTTATCATAATAATTGTTCGAAATGTGTGCGTGTGCGTGCGTGCGGTGCGTGTATACAGAGATCAGGTTAGGTTGCACCAAACGATTGCAAATGTGTTTCAATGTGTTAAAGTAAATGCTGAAAGTGGCTGCCATTTACTTCCTGACAATATGCTAATCTTTAGAATGTAGAAATGTAGAAATGACTTTACGATTCGTTTCAAAAGGTATCAAAGCCATTTCATCCCTTATTCGCTGTATCAATTCGTGAATGGTTTTAGGTTTTGTTCTGTAAACCTTACTCTTCAGATATCCCCATAGATAATAATCAAGAGGAGTTAGATCTGGTGACCGAGGTGGCCAATCCTCTCCTCCCTCATTTCCGTTCCTTCTTCCTATCCACCGTAGCGGAAAAGTCTCATTTAAAATACGACGTGGTCCTGCACCAAAATGAGCAGGAGCTCCATCATGCTGAAACCATATTTCTTGGAAATTATTTGGAAAAGTATTCTGTATGGCTGGAATTATTTGATCAACAAGTAATCTCTCATACCTTTGAGCGTTCAAATATTCTTCAAAAAAAAAACGGCCCTATTAAATAGCCATCTATTATTCCGCACCATACATTTATTTTTTGTGGATGTTGTGTGTGAGTTTCCCGCACCCAATTCGGATTCTCATCTGACCAGAAACGAAAATTTTGATTATTAACTTCTCCCGTTAAGGTAAAAGTTGCCTCGTCTGTGAAAACAATTTGATAAGGGAAGATGGGCCGGACATCTATTAGTGCCATCATTCTTTCACAGAAATGTATACGACGCTCCTCATCTCCGTTTTGCAATTCTTGAACGTATTGCAATTTATATGGATGGAACTTGTTCTTCTTTAAAATTCTCCAAACCGACATGGGAGCAATATCGTGAGTTTGAGCGACTCTCTGAACACTAGAATTGGGATCTTCAATAAATGTCTGCAGAACATCAAGTTGTTTTTCTTCGTTGGTTGCAGACAATGGTCTTCCTGACTTAGAGCGATTTCTTACGCTACCAGTTTGTCTAAAACGTTCTATTGTTTTTAACACAGTGGACTTATTAATTCGACGGTTCGGATACGTGTCATTAAATAATCGAACGACATCAGAGAACGATCTTTCGTTATCACCCCATCCACGCATCATGAGGATAGTGATTCTTTCACGTTCCGACAAGTCGCCAGCCATTTTTAAAACGTTTAATTTTAATTAATCGTACGTTGTATTTGGACGATAACAATTAATTTCTGCTTGCTCAAAGCTGAAGTTAGAAGGTGCTCGTTCTTTGATAGCTTTATACATTCTTAGTTGAATTTTAAATGCGAGTTAGACTGCATGTAGTGCGTCACATAGCGGTAAATGAAGGAACTAACGAGACGTTTCATACACGTTTTATGGAGCAATTTTTTGGCAATTTGACTTCAGCGAAATATGAGGATATGTTGAGGAATCGATCTTGCCTTAGTTAGCTGGATCACACACACAACAGATGCAAATCCGAGCGAGTAACCTCCATGTAGTACACCTTGGATAATGTTAATACCGGCGCTACTCTATCATTCAACCCTCATAACTCGCAAAGTACTTAATAAAAATGAACATTATTATAGTGTTTTGGAAAGCTCTTGAATTAAGCTATAAGAATATGCAATCAAATGTAGGGGGTGTCATTTAAAAAAGTCAATGTGACCTTGACCTGACCTTGACGACGCCATCCAAGGTCAAACTGATAGAATCAGTATATAGATCTTCTTAAACCCTACAACTTTTGTTGGAAACACTTTTCTGTAAAACGTATATTTTCCGAGATATTTAGGGGTTTCCACATTTTTGGTAGACCCTGTATATATATATATATATATATATATATATATATATATATATATTTATAAATTTACAATATTTTCTATTTTCTAAATATATATAGAAATAATATATATATTAAAAGCAAAAAGATAAAAAAGTTCTCAAAATATAGCTGTCAAGTATGTTAATCTTATCGTAAATTGTGATTACAAGTTTACAAGTTTTCTTGTATATGATAATCAAAGAGGCGCAATTCTGTCTAGAACGCAAGAACGCTGAAGGCGATCATAAATTAGATTGATCGTTACATGTAATATAGATGTTGCAAATAAAATTAATGTCTTTATAAACGAGAATTTCACGCTTCGTCCAGTTGTTAATTAGTTTCATAAGTTATCGAGGATAAAGTACCTATTAATAATTATCTGCAATCGCAGCTATTAATTTTTTTGCATTATAATATTATCTTGATATTGCATAATTTAATCGTTTTTTCGTCAGCTTAAATAACTCACGAATACGAAACGAACACTAAACTCAGGTTCAAAAAAATATTATATAATTGTTTAATTTACAATTTATTTTATATTATTATTATTATTTAGAGTTTATACATATATTTATTTCTATATAAAAATTATTTATTTTATTTTAAAATAAAATAATTTATTTTATTTTATTTTATTCTTTATTAATTAATTAATTTAATTAATAAAAATTAATTGTTACTTTATGATTAATATAATATTTAACTAAACATACTATTTAACATATACATCGATGTCATTATGATAATTAAGACCTAAGGAATTTTTTCTCTTTTTTTCCTTTTTCTTTAGGATGTTTCGTGCCTATTTTCAAAATATTGAGAATTTAATGAAAATTATACAGAATGTCCTTACATATGTTTAGAATCTTCAGTACAAATTTTAAATCGATTCACTAAAGCGTTCACAAGTTATAAGAATTTTAATTTGCACCGAATTAACATATATTTTTATGGGAAACGTATAACCACGTTGATTCAAATGACAAAAACACATGTCTAGTTTAACATTCTAAGAAAAGTTAAAGTAAATCTTCAAATAATCTTGAACTTTAACATACAAAATAATCAGAATTAAAGTCAAATGTTTCTATTACAAATAATTAAAGTTAAAATAATTACTATTATAAGTTAATGTTCTACAACAATTCTTACGAGTTTCTGTAACTATTTTTTCATGTAATTTTTAATTAACTTATATGTTATTTTTACATTACACTTAAAGTCACAATAACAAAAATAAATGTGAAGTATTGTGTCAATTATTTAACACTTTTAGTTTGTCAATAAATAACATACGATGAATGACTTATTTTAACATAAGGATGTTTTGTACCTATTTTCAAAATATTGAGAATTTAATGAAAATTGTACAGAATGTCCTTACATATGTTTAGAATCTTCAGTACAAATTTTAAATCGATTCACTAAAGCGTTCACAAGTTATAAGGATTTTAATTTGCACCGAATTAACATGTGTTCTTATGGGAAACGTATAACCACGTTGATTCAAATGACAAAAACACATGGAAATAATATTCAGAATTTGTTTAAAATTTGCAAACGTTTAGATACAGAGGAAATATTTAATCAAATAATATTAGACAAGTACTGACTGGTTAAAAGGATATTAATTATAATTCAATGAAGTTAACCATGTATCTGTCACAAGGTGAAATTCTCTGCCAAAAGTTAAATATTTCGATTAACAAAATTCGGAATATTTCAGTAAAAACGCAATAAATATTAAAAATACATCTCTACACTGTAGCTAACAATAAGATCAAATTGTAATATTCCACACAATTTCTTACTCAAAATACACCAAAAGCGGATATTCGTCAATATTAATTTTCAGCTACTTTTTGCTGGGATTGTACATACAAAACATCCTTAAATTAATTTTTTAATTAATATCACGCCGAGCAGCTCGCTGTTGTTAATTCCGAGGAATGAATATTTATCATTGGCACGATCTTCGAGTTCACGGTAGTTTTTCTCGCTTCACGATAGCACAAACATTCCAAAAGACGCGCGCTTCTCCGGTTTATACTTGTCGCTATCACGTTGATATTCATTATCATCGATGAAGTAACGGCCAGAATGCATTTTCTCCGTCGATTCGTTCTTAGCCTCTTCCTCGATGGAGTGATCGCCCTCCTCGTGCTTGCCCTCGTAAAATTTCATTACATCACCCGTATAAACGTGTCCTTGCGCGGACTCGCCACCTTTATGATAACCTTCCTCATATGTATGCTGGTAGGGCTCGATGCCGTTGTGATCAGTTTCCTTGACGTTTTCATGAACCGCGTATTGCGGTGGATAAGAATATCCTACCATGTCGCCGTGTTTCCCCCCCATCAGATGATTGGGATTAATATTATGATCCGACATAGGCATGTAAGAATCTTTGGGATACTCGGGGAAAGGACTTTCCTTTGGCTTATGAACCTCCTCTTTATGAATACCTTCATGATCTTTGGGTAGATTATTGCCCGACTTGTCATCGTAATCGCTATGGTAGCCGTAATTGCTCCAAGAACTCCAATCCTCCTGATGCGTCTCCTTATGATAGGTTTTCTTCGGCGCTTCTTCCTTATGCTTCGCCTTCTTCGGTATCGAACTGCCCGGCTTGTGGACATGTACGAAGACCGTTTTTGTGTGAATCTCATGTTTTATGATCTCCGGGACGTGGATCTTGAAATGCACGCTGTTTACGGCAACAGAGTAATAATAATAAATAAATGGCAAAAGTGAATTTAAAATTCAATCACAAAAGTTGTACAAATATACTCTTTTACTATCTCGTAATATATCATTGTTTTAATTCAATGATTTTAGTTAGAGTAATACGATAAATTGGTAGCGCATTAGTAAATGTGAAAATTGATTATTGAACGAAACAATATTCGAGAAGTGCTCACTGAGAAAAAAATCTGATTGCATTAATTAGAATTCTGATAGATTCGACCAGTCTGTTGGAAAATAGACGAACCAGAATTCTTGTAGGAATCACCTGATGAATCTGATTAATTTCTTCCTGTTAAATTTACCAAATTTTCTGATTAATAATACTAAACTCACTACTAAGTCGTCTAAAATTTTTTCCATCTAATCTCAAAAGTCTGTTTAATATTCTGAATTTCAAGACAAGATTATTGGATAAATTCAGTCCAGATTATTGAATAAATTATTTTAAATTCAGTTTGTTAGAAATTAAACTGATAAACAGTGATGCAAGAAGAGGATGCAGTTCAAACACACACAATCAGACACTGAGAAAAAAATCTGGTTGCATTAATTAGAATTCTTGTAGATTTAACCAATATGTCTGTTAGAAAATGGACGAATCAGAATTCTTGTAGAAATCACCAGATGAATCTGATTAATTTCTTCCTGTTAAATTTATCAAATTTTCTGGTTAATAATATTAAACTGGTCAGCACCAAGTCGTCTAAATTTTTTTCCATCTAATCTCAAAAGTCTGTTTAATATTCTGAATTTCAAGACAAGATTATTGGATAAATCTAGTCCAGATTATTGAATAAATTATTTTAAATTCAGTTTGTTAGAAATTAAACTGATAAATAGTGATGCAAGAAGAGGATGCAGTTCAAACACACACAATCAGACACTGAGAAAAAAATCTGATTGCATTAATTAGAATTCTGATAGATTCGACCAGTCTGTTGGAAAATAGACGAACCAGAATTCTTGTAGGAATCACCTGATGAATCTGATTAATTTCTTCCTGTTAAATTTACCAAATTTTCTGATTAATAATACTAAACTCACTACTAAGTCGTCTAAATTTTTTTCCATCTAATCTCAAAAGTCTGTTTAATATTCTGAATTTCAAGACAAGATTATTGGATAAATCTAGTCCAGATTATTGAATAAATTATTTTAAATTCAGTTTGTTAGAAATTAAACTGATAAACAGTGATGCAAGAAGAGGATGCAGTTCAAACACACACAATCAGACACTGAGAAAAAAATCTGGTTGCATTAATTAGAATTCTTGTAGATTTAACCAATATGTCTGTTAGAAAATGGACGAATCAGAATTCTTGTAGAAATCACCAGATGAATCTGATTAATTTCTTCCTGTTAAATTTATCAAATTTTCTGGTTAATAATATTAAACTGGTCAGCACCAAGTCGTCTAAATTTTTTTCCATCTAATCTCAAAAGTCTGTTTAATATTCTGAATTTCAAGACAAGATTATTGGATAAATCTAGTCCAGATTATTGAATAAATTATTTTAAATTCAGTTTGTTAGAAATTAAACTGATAAATAGTGATGCAAGAAGAGGATGCAGTTCAAACACACACAATCAGACACTGAGAAAAAAATCTGATTGCATTAATTAGAATTCTGATAGATTCGACCAGTCTGTTGGAAAATAGACGAACCAGAATTCTTGTAGGAATCACCTGATGAATCTGATTAATTTCTTCCTGTTAAATTTACCAAATTTTCTGATTAATAATACTAAACTCACTACTAAGTCGTCTAAATTTTTTTCCATCTAATCTCAAAAGTCTGTTTAATATTCTGAATTTCAAGACAAGATTATTGGATAAATCTAGTCCAGATTATTGAATAAATTATTTTAAATTCAGTTTGTTAGAAATTAAACTGATAAATAGTGATGCAAGAAGAGGATGCAGTTCAAACACACACAATCAGACACTGAGAAAAAAATCTGGTTGCATTAATTAGAATTCTTGTAGATTTAACCAATATGTCTGTTAGAAAATGGACGAATCAGAATTCTTGTAGAAATCACCAGATGAATCTGATTAATTTCTTCCTGTTAAATTTACCAAATTTTCTGGTTAATAATATTAAACTGGTCAGCACCAAGTCGTCTAAAAATTTTTCCATCTAATCTCAAAAGTCTGGTTAATATTCTGAATTTCAAGACAAGATTATTGGATAAATTCAATCCAGATTATTGAATAAATTATTTTAAATTCAGTTTGTTAGAAATTAAACTGATAAACAGTAATGCAAGAAGAGAATGCAGCTCAAACGCACACAATCAGAGAGCTAGCGTTCTCTTTCTGGCACTACTACTCGTAAGAGAAAAAAAATACTTTGGATTTGGAGAACGTTAATACTAGTTCTTTATACACATTTCATGGCAAATATTTAATATGAGTAAAATTAAAAGTGGCTCGCAGCCTCGAGCGACAAGCAAAGAAATTAATGTAACAAGAAATTTTATAGATCCAACCAGAAAATACTAACCAAATCCTAATAGTAAAATCTATTAAACATTCTAGTTATAAAAAATTGAGTCTTATTATGATAATTAGAAATTCTTGTTTGATGTAACTAAAATGCCTTCAATCATATACGTCATGTTGGTACAATCAAACGATTTTTCTCAGTGCTGTAATGTGAGGAAAATACATGTACACATTCGTTAATTTGACAACGAGTGAAAACGAGAATGAACATGCATCGTGATTTTCGCCACGAGAAAGCGTAAAGAGCTCTGTGACTACATTTATGACGCTAAATATTTCTTAACGAAGCTGTGCAATCCGCGAAATTGAATTTAATAACACAATAATTGCGTATACTCACTGCTGTTTATCGGCATTTCCGCTATTCAACGCCTCGTTTGACAATATGATAAACAAGCCGATAACGATCCTCTAAAATACAAAATCGCGATTATTATTCCTTAAATCACTCATAATACACACGCGTTTGATGAATTAATTGACGATTATTATTTATGCTCGTTGATCACGATCTTATTGTGCCGATATCTGCGATCTTTGTATACCGATCTGAAACCCATTTGCGAGAATGCCGCACATATTACTTTTAACGGTAATTAAATCACTAATTATTGCAGGAGAGCAACCATGCAAAGCGCGATACATCTTAAAAAATTTCTTGTCAGTCATATTTTTTCTATATATACATATGTATTTGAATTGTTGATTTTATACAGAGTGAGACAAGTTACCTAAATAACTTATTAATTTATGTCTTACGATAATTATATGTCTTATGAAAAATTCTTATATAAGTTACACAATTTCAACAACTTATTTCAATAACTTATTAATTAATGTCTTACGATAATTATATGTCTTATGAAAAATTCTTATATAAGTTACACAATTTCAATCATATAGTACATGTATTTTTTATAAATAAAGATCTTTCAGGAAGAAAATCAACTTAATTTTTTTTTAAATGGGGAGGGAAATCATGATAATTTGTTTATATAAATCAATTCTCACAATATTTGGCGTAAAATATTATAAAGGTAGAAAAAAGAATAGGAATAGAAGATAAATACATGTGAATTTACAACAAACATTACAACAAATTTATATATTTCTCCTTAAAAACAACTATATATTTTTTACACTAATTAATTCCTTTCATTATTTTGTGCATAAAAGTATTGATAATTGAAAAATAAATATTAATCAATATTCGTTAACGAATATAATAATATTTTATATAGCTTATGTAAAATTATGTCAATTTAAAATGTAAAATATCTCGTAAACTGTATTTAATTTTTGACTATTCTATTTTTACAATTTTTTATGCCAAACTATGAGATTGTCAAAAATTGATTTATATAAATTTAAAGCAATTAAGATGGTTAAAAAATTAAATTGACCTTTAAATCTTTGAAACATCTCCACTTATAAAAAGGTAAATATACTATATAACAATTTCATTGAAATTATGCAACTTTTATGTGTATTTATTTAACTTTTCATAAAATATACAGGGTGTCCCAAAAGTCCCGGACCGATCGAATATTTTATAAACTATGCACTTTAGAAAGAAATGTTTCAGACAAAAGTTGTATGGCTTGAAGGGGGCCATCAGATGTTAAAGAAAACACATAATTGTTTTAAAAAAAAATATGTAATTAATTGCAAATTACATATTTTTTTCTTAAAAACAAGTATGTTTTTTCTTTACACCAATTAATTCCTCTCATTATTTTGTACATAAAAGTATTAAGATAAGATAATCGAAAAATGAATATTTTACAAGATATTTTACGGTTTATGTAAAATTAAGAAATGATTTCAAGCCTCATAATTCGGAAAGTACTTAATGAAAACTAACTTAATTATAGTGTTTTGTAAAGCTCTCGACGTGAGCTACCAGAATATTTAATAAAAAATAGAGAGTTCCATTTAAGAAATTGACGGTGATTTTCACGTGACTTTCAAATGATTCTCCCATGTCAAATCATTGTCACTATCTGATGGCCCCCTTCAAACCATACAACTTTTGTCTGAAACATTTCTTTCTAAAGTGCATAGTTTTTTTTTATAAAATATTCGACCGGTCCGGGACTTTTAGGACATCCTGTATAATTTATAAATTATTTAAGTAGCCTGTTTTAATTGCCTCACCCTGTATATACATTTGAACTATCACTTTTACACGATATGACTATATGAATAAATTACACAATCTGCACACGCGATTTTCGAGTTTCACTTATAAGTATTTTATCAATTTCATCATTACCATGATCTATTGTCGAATCGTTGCAGTAGTGATTGCGAACGCGGTTATCAGCGATCAATCGCCGTTTGCGATTCGCTGACGATGAAATGTCCATTTATATGCAATCTTCTTTTCATCGAAAGCGAATCTCACGGAGAAACGTGATGCAGGTCACGGGCGATGATCGCTTTCGCTATTCTTCCGGTGATATGCTTCATCTCTCGATGCGGAACTGACGCTGTTTTAGAAATTATGAGGTCGATAAACCATAAAGAGATATTGCACGGCCAAGTTCATTGTCACGGTGAAATTACTTCTTTTGTTCGGTCATTCATGCTGTTGAAGATTATCTCTGATGCTTCTAATATGTTTTTCTTTTGATATTTTTTCAGGAAATGCAAGCATCTAAAAAATGATTAATTTGAAGAGAAATTACATAGAAATTTAAAATGACTACGTGCCTCTAATAAAATGAAGCAAACAACAGATTATGGATTACAAATAGATAATAAATATTTTTACTAAATAAAATATTTGAATTATATATTTTACACGCTTCAAAAGTATCTAATTAAATTTAAATTTCAAATCTGTTATCTTTACATCAAAAACATATAATTTATGTTAATAATACTTAATAATAAGAATATTAGAAATTAAAATGCATAAACAAAAATTGTAATATTATATAATTATATTATTATATAATTATTATATATAATTATTAAATTATATAATAATTATATAATTATTAAAAATTAATAGTATAGATTCTACATGTTTTATTAAAAATCTTATAGAGCTGTAGAAATATATTTTTGCCGAACGATTTAATAGTCATCGCCTTATTTAATAATCATTTTAATAAAAATAATAATTATAGTTGTTATTCAAACATGAGGACGTATATATAATTAATGTAATAAAACAAAGCTTCCGCTCAAAAAATATAAATTATAGAAATAGCACATAAAAGGAAACATATATTGAAAGACTTATTGTATAGATAATAATAACAAATGCAAATTTAAGGAATGCAATTTATTATTAATTTAAATTTATTATTAACTATATTATTTATTATTTATAATATTAATATAATATAATACATAATATATATAATATAATATTAATATAATGTAAATTTATTATTTACTACATTATTACTTTAAATTTATTATATAATTTACTTGCAATTTTTATTATTAATATTTCAAATTACGTATTTCTTTTGTTAAATTATTTTTTTAATAATTATTTAGTTAAATTATTTTGTTACAATTACTTTTTTAAATTATATTTTTTAAATCTTTTTTTTAATAAACGAAAAAATTGCGTTAATCTGCATATCAATAAAATAATAAATAATTTTAGATTTATTGGGAAAATATATAGAAAAGACAATCTTATTTATATTTTCACATGCATGTTATTTATTATAATATATATAAACATATATAATAATGTTACATATATTATGTTACATGATATATACTGAAAAAGCACACTAGAAAATATCTAAGTGTGCTTAAATAAATTCTAAACTAATGACAATCTAATGACTCTTTTCGTTGGGTTTTCTTACTCATAGGTAAATACTACAATGTTACAAATGTTACAATCTATGAAAATGTGTTATCGATGCTCCTCGTCGTAGTACACGGTGTCATCATTATCTTCACGATGCTTTGCTTCACTATGATGTGGAATTATTTTATAAATTGTATGCGTATGTTTCACCTTTTTCACCTGATAGGGAACGTGTATTATCACTTTCTTCCTACAACAAAAAAATATTGCAAAAAATATTAAATATAAATTTAACAAAAAAATACAAAGTCCTCTTTCCAAATATCTCATACATTTCTCATATATTTGTTTATCTTATAATACTTACGATTCAATCGATTGATGCATCAGTGCTAGACTTATCAGGAACAAGATACTGTACTGTAACAAACATAAATATCAATGCATTATTATTATATATATATTCCAATTATCTTGCGAATTTTCTCGGCCAAGTAAAATTAAAATAAAATGCCACATAAGAATTAATTATTGAATTAAAAAAGAGAATAAATATTTTTCAATTCAATTTAATAAATTCTTTAATAGATGCTCAATTAAAATAGATACTTTGAGGTCAAAATTAAATTAGGTATTACAAATTTTAAAACAAACTTTTGAGATAAATAAGAGTAATTTTTTTTAATTAAATGTTAAGTTTAATTAAAATTTAATTATGTATATGGTAATGTAACAAAGAAGCATCTTACCAGGAACTTGTTCATTGTGAAAAACTTGATTCGCTTCTACAAAGCTTTTGTCGAAGCACTCTAACTAATCGTGAGATACCGTCTATGCATCGCACAGGTATAAAGCGAACGTTTATATAGTGCAACCAACATCTAACAGGGGGGAGATGCGTAAAGTATTCCGCGAAACTCCGCCCAGCATGCACTCAAAACACTATTATTTGCGATTACCGCTCTAGAATATCGCAAAACATCCTTTTGCTCCGGATTTTCATCTGAAAAACACCAATATCTGATAAGCCTAAAAATATAAAATGATAAATTTATCATCTCTAAACATATTATTCGCATCAAATAAAAATACTCAAATAAATTATTCAAAAATTATTTATTTTTTATTAACGTTTACAATAAGAAGAATTTAATTTTCACATATTATGTGTGTGTTTTTATCCGAAACGGAGCTCTGTCTTCGTGAAGTGCAAAAATAAATACTCGTATTAAAACGTGTTAGTCTTTTTAAATCATTGAGGAAATAACAAATTGCTTCGTCTAACAATTAAATGCAATATGACGTGCGCGAGTCAATTAAAAGTGAAATCTTGGCGTAGCGCTGGAAAGCACCATAAAAAATGCCACCTACACGCGTGTGCAGATACATCGCGTTTTCTGCGATTAGCAATTTTTATCCAGCGCCGATTCTGGCCGAAGAAAAAAAAAGAAATGGACGGGAAGATCGCCGCGGCGTGACTACCTCGGCTATCGTGATCGTATAATCGTCGGTCCCGTTGATTTCACGGCCACATTAATCCCGAGCGAGTGAAAAACCGATGGATGCAAGAACCATAACTATTGTATCGTTTGAAAAATACATCGCTTTTATCTCTTGCATCCTCGCCTATTGCTTGACACATCGATTGTATCGATTGATGCAGTCATCCGTTGCAAGATGAATGCTATTTCTTTCTCTTTTACTTGTCGAACTTTATTTCTTTTTATAGCAAAACTCTAATTCACGCAGAAACTTCTTGTTTGCTTTGTCTATAAAATATCTATCATATCCCTGATCTCATGTTATAATTAACGTTAAAGCAAATTTATGAAAATACAATTTATTTTGTGCAGAAACGAGAGTGAATCGGTGTAAAATTTTTATTTGATTAGCTTAAACAAGATAAATTAGATCTAAACTAGATTATACTCTGAATTTTCTATCATGATATTTTCTTTCGTATATTTTTGTTTTCACTAATATTATTTTCAAATCGCTTTTTCTCTCGCAGCTTTCAACATGAAGATATTAATATAAACGTTTATATTTAATGTTAAAAGCTGTATTATAAATGTATCTAAAACCAACATCAAAACTTTCTAATACTACACATTATCTTGAGCAGATCTCTAATTGTAGTTTAATAACAATAATAGCCACATCTTTTACTTATATTACTTTTCCATTCATCATGCGATATGTAATCTACGTCAATAAGGAGCAATTAGAAATTAAAACAATCCAAATGTGACAACCAATATTGTTTATTTCTCTTCAATATAAACAATTGGCAAATTAAATAGAAATACATCATCCCAGGAATATTATATAACTTATGTACAATACTTAAAAATAATACATTTAAAAATACACCTTCAAAATATATATCTAATGCAATTAATAAAGCTTTAGAAATATTAATATAATATTTATTATATAACATTTATTATATAATATAATATTTATATTAACGATACTTTTTCATGTGTTAGATAATTTAATACATATAAAATATCGAATAGAAAACGACCAGAGTAAGTAATCTTATGCTTCTATTTTAGATAAAATCATTTTAGATAAAATCTGTAATTTTATTTAATTTTAATTATATAATAACAATATTTAATTCAGTGATCAGAAAAAGATTAAATCCGATTCGATCGAGGAATTCTCATATAAAAGATTTTGAGATGTATTATAGATAGAAAATTATGTTAATATTATATTAGATAGAAAACATGGTAAGATAATGTTTACGATTATCTAACACTGATATTCTTTTTTTAGCAATTGCAAACATTAATGTATTTCTATTATTATCGATATCACTTCTTTTTAGGTTTCACAAATATTTGACGTCATTTTCGATGCACAGACAGCTGTTTACAATATAAATGCATCTAATATTGATTTTTTAAGACATAGATTATTTTAATCGATCAATTACAGGATATAGACACAGACATGCACACATACACACACATTCTTACATGATACACGTGCAGGCAATCTTTATGATTTTTGCATAAATAGTCAAAAATCATTTTGGGAATATAATTACGCGTCGTTCGCGATAACGAATGCACACACTGAGAAAAAATCTGGTTGCATTAATTAGAATTCTGGTAGATTCAACCAGTCTGTTGGAAAATGGACGATCTAGAATTCTTATAGGAATTACCAGATGAATCTGATTAATTTCTTCCTGTTAAATTTACCAAATTTTCTGATTAATAATACTAAACTCACCAGTACCAAGTCGTTTAAAATTGTTTCCATATAATCTCAAAAATCTGTTTAATATTTTGAATTCCAACATGATTATTGCATAAATTCAATCCAGATTATTGAATAAATTATTTTAAGTTCAGTTTGTTAGAAATTAAACTGATAAACAGTGATGCAAGAAGAGGATGCAGACTCAAACACACACAATCAGAGTAGGGATGGGCGATCTTGAATCGATTTTTTGAAGAATCGATTCTTTTATATCCGATTCTCGATTTTTTAAATTGATCTTACATCTTCGATTAATCCAGTGAATCGATTCTTAAGATTAGAGAGCGATCCTAAAAACATAAAAGTATAAAATTCATATTACGCCTTGATTTTTCGTATATGTGTGCATAGCATTTATACAAATTTAGTTGAAAGGAAATTTAATCTTTACTTTAAAGCCGGGTTTATAATAGGTAATTTAAGCTCTTAAGAAATTGACCAATCACAGTCAAATATGAAGAGAATACTTGAAAGAATACTTGAAATACTCTAGTGTGATTGGGTAATTTCTTAAGACTTAAGGCTTAAGTTATCTGTTGTAGACCTGGCCTTAATCCACAATTTTTCTTTATATGATGTAAGGAATTGTAAAAAATTAACCTATCGCAGTTGAATGTGAGAAGAATAATTGAATACGATTGGAAATATTTAATATTTTGTAAAATTAAATAAAGAAATCGATTTTTGATAGATCGATTCTTTAACAGTCGATTTTTTGGCGAATCGAGTTTTTAAGTCTCCGATCTAGATCGATCCAAAAAATCGATTCTTTTGAAAAAATCGCCCATCCCTAAATCAGAGAACTGGCGTTTTCTTTCTGGCACTACTGCTCGTAAGAGAAAAAAAAATATACTTTGGATTTAACGTTAATACTAGTTGTTTATACATATTTCATGGCAAATATTGAATACAAGTAAAGTTAAGAGTGGCTAGCGGCAAGCAAAGAAGTTAATGCAACAAGAAATTTTATAGATTCACCAAAAAATACTAATCAAATCCTTATAATAAAATCCATTAAACATTCTAGTTATAAAAAATCGAGTCTTATCATAACTAGAAATTCTTGTTTAATTTAACAAAATGCCTTCAATCATATACGTCTTGTTGGTACATATAATCAAACAATTTTTCTCAGTGCATAAACGCATAAGAACGCGGATCGATCGTGCTTGAAAAAAGGAGGACCACCCTATTAATATAAATAAAGCATCAAGTCGTGGTCGGCCTCCTTTTCGAGATCGTTCTAAAAAATTTTGATTTTCCTGCAAGTGTCGTTTTCTTGGTCGTACTACTAATCGTCGGCTTCTGCGTCGTGACTGTCCTTTCTGTAGTACTACTTAATGCCGGTCTCTTCATTATGTACGTCGATTTCTTCATTATCATAGGCCTTTTGGGTATCTCTGCTTTTTTCACTTTATTATTCGATACCTTAGTCGTGACCTTCATCAACGTTTTTTCGATCGTACTGCTCGATTTCTCAGTCGTACTCCTCACTTTCTTCATCACATTACTCACAGTCGGCTTAATCACGCTTGCTTCGGTCGCTATCAGTTTCTCTTCTATATTGCTCATAAAGATGTTCTCGATCGCCTTGATCAGCAACAACGGTTTCTCCGTCGTCGTGCTCTTAAGTACTTTGATCAACAACGGCTTTGATCTCTCCGTCATCTCATTTTTGACGCTCATCGACTCAGGACTCTTGGTCGTCGTCACCAATGGCTTGCTCGTCACCGTCGTCAACGTCATCATCGTTGTACTTACCATTGGACTCTTCGCGGTGAGGTTTGGTCTCAAAGTTTCGATCGTGATGTTTGGCGATTGGGTGACCAATATCAGCTCGCTACCAACCGACTGTGTCTGCTTCTCAATGATCCTTATGGTACTCTCGGAACGAGGCGTCGTAGTCGATGTGGTCGTGGATTTCTTTTGCTCGCAACCGTTCTGTTCTCCCGAGACAGTCGAGAACCTCGAATCTCGAGCACTCACGCTGCCTCGCTGTTTAACATTCCGACGTGCCTGGTCGGTGGCTCCTCGCGACGGTTTCTTTGTGGGTCGAGCTTTGGGGACTGCCTGGCGTTCTGTCGTAGCAGTTTTCATCATCTCGGCTTCGTACGCTTCGTGCCAACCCGCGTTCTCGTGCACGAATACAACCGGCTGCCACTTCTCACGACTGTCATCGATACCGGTGCCGGTGATCTCCGCGCTTTTCTGGAAGCTCGACTCGTCCTTCTCCTGTTTTGACTTACCCCATATCACGCGAGACGCCGATTCCTCGGTATTCAAGCCTGCCATCTCGCGGGGATTGTTGTATCGCGGTTGTCGGGTCGAGATTGTCCCGAATCCTCGACTAGCCTGATTCTCCGTTCGATAACCGGGCAAGTAAGACGGTGGATCTACAATTTCAAGAGCATTAGAATTCGCACTGGTCTCAGTTATACCGGTTTGCTTATCGTAGAAACTCGAAGGTGGAGTCGGTTTTTCGTAAGAACTCGAATAGGCACTTGGCGCGCTGAAAAGATCGTTTTGCTTTCCGTAAGAGGTCGCGTAGGAATCAGGGGCGCTGTACTCCTGACTTTGATAAGAGGTCGAATAGGAACTCGGAGCACCGTTGAATTCGTTCTGATCCTGATAAGAGACCGAATAGGAACTCGGAGCGTTATTGAACTCGTTCTGCTTGTGATACGAGGTCGAGTACGTGTTCGGGTGAGCATCATGAATCTCGTTCTGTTTGTAGGGCGTCGAGTAGGAACTCGGACCGCTGTAAGAGCTGGGATAGAATTCGGGAGCTGAGTTAGCAGCATCGTTGTACTGCTCGTACGAGGTCGAGTACGAACTAGGACCGGTGAAGACGTCGCTCGGCGCTTTGTAAGTGTCCGTGTGAGAGCTAGAATCTTGTTCCATCGATGCAGGTGAATACGGGGCGATTTGCCGAAGAGGCAAACGATGCGTGCTTAATTGATGCCAGGGCTGTACCGAAGGATCAGCTTCAGTCTTGACTGTCGTCGTTACGTTTTCCTTCTCGAGCAGCTCTTTCACTTTGTTCATGACTTCCTCGCCTGCCGCTTGATACTGGTAATATGAGGCCGCGGATTCGCTCAACAATTGTTGTTCTTGATTCTGCAAGTTTACTCGCGTGTTCGTAAAGTGATTCTTGTTGCTTTCCTCTTTGTTTGAATCTATGGCGGGTGGGAAACTCCCTTTGATTTGCGGATCCTTCGAAGGATTCTGCGAATTCTGTGATTTCGGTGGCTGCACTCCTTTAACGTGGCTGACGTTTCGGGGCGGATAAATTGCACGATGACGATTGGAGGAGGAAGCGAATAACGGATCGCCGTGCAATACAGGATGTATTCCGTGATGAGCTTGATTCATAAGCATGGTGATGGGATCGACGATTGAGGGAATCGGGATGAAGGGATTGTATTGTTTCTCCGCATCGATCACGGGAACCGGTAATTGCGTGACGAAGCGTACCATCACCTCGCTCGCATCAACCGGCTCTATCAGTCGCAAGTAGATCTTGCGTTTGGATCCGGGCATCTGGATAGGCACGAGAGGGCCCAGTTCGTTCTTCGGAGGGTCCAACAATTGATGTACGATGTCAATGATGGAGTCGAAGACATTCTTCTTCCTGGTGACGCGAATCATGGGCTCGATACGAATCGGTTCTTCATCGTAAATCACTTCAGGAATCGAGTCTATCTGATTGTCGCTCACCTCATATGTCGGTAATCCGCCGATTGATCGGGTCTTTACATGTTTTGCTGAATGTCTCGAGCGGCCGCGGTTATAACGATGCTGTTGTTGTTGGGATTGTGGTGATTGTTGTGGTTGTGATGATTGCTGTTGCTGTTGAGGTCCAGATTGAACCTCGTGATTTTTTTTGGACTCTCTCGACTGAAACTGTCGCGACGTAGGGTATATATCGGAATAAATCTGGGGGATAGGATTTATTTCTCTTCTTGTTGCGGCATCTTTGATGATCAATTCTTCTGGTGATCTTGCAATCTTCTTTACTCTAAAGAAGTCAATTATAAATTGCATTACTATTTATTACTTAAATACGAGAAATGATGCGATTGGAAAATGTAACAGATTAAATATTGTTAAAATTTAAAAATAATTCAAAACTAAAATTTTATTTTATGTTATTGTAATTTTATCAATTATTTTTATTGTTATATAAATCTAATTTAACGAAATAGTACAGTTATAATACAGAAAATAAGTACAAGGAAAATTTGTTGTTTTAAAAACACAGAAATAAGAAAGAAAAAAAATCTGTCGAAAATCTGCTTACCTATTATTTAAATATTTGACCTCGTTAGTGAACACTGTTGATGACAGACATGCGCACACCTACATATGAATATATATAAAAATTATATTTGTAAAAAAAATTATATATGTAGAATATATTTATATTTTTATTTACATTATATTTATAAATTTTCATGTAACATATTATAGCACTATAAATTGTCATTTATAATAATTAACAGCTGCATCTATGAGAATCTCAATTGTTTGCTCACTTATCAATTTTTTCAAGCGAAAATTTAAATTAATTTAAACAATGTTAGCATTTCGCGATCACTTTACATCTCCAAAACCACACTGAGGGAAAAATTTTTTTAAATGAAATAAATTTGTTTTCCTGAAACTTTTGCTTTAAATGAAAGGAATTGTTTACTTTATTTAAGCAAAAGTATTTAATTTTAATTAAATATGCATGTTATATTAAGTACATTATTTTCATTTATATATTTTTTATATTTAAATACTACTTTCGTAAAATATATACTATAATTTATTAAATTAAATATATTACTTTTTAAAATTAAAAAATTTAAAATTTTTGGGAATAAAAAATGCATTTTAATAAATATTTTGTAAAATTAAAATAAAAATATTTAATTAAAAATTATATTTTTTTAAACATATGTAAATAAATATTTAATTTAAGCAAACAGACGTTTTGAATACAAGTAAATACATGATTAGTACCCACCGAATAAATAACTTTCTTGAATTAACTAAAATTTTTTTATTTTAAGATAATTTTTTCCTCAGTGCATTAATAAATTAACAGCGTTAGCCGTAATTTCGTCAGCACTGCGTAAGGATGTGCAAGCGTACCGCTAATTATTTTTATCAACTAGAAAAGAAATATTTTTCAGCCCAACTAGGATTCTTATAGCCGTATCCTCCTCCTCAATTATCGGACAGATCGATGCAATGAGTCGAACGAAAAAATTTACGGAAAAAATCCATATGATCGGACAACAATCTCGGCGAATTCACATTTAAGTCGTAATTTTCGATCACTTTTTTTCACTGCGAAAACAATAATTCTCCGATGAGCTGTCTTCACTCACCGTAATGAAACACGTGAACTTCATATCGCGTAGCTCGCACGAAATCCCGCTCACCTTGTCGATGTAGGGGCGACGCACAAAGTCGACTGTGGTGCGGCGATATTTAGCCACCTCTTTTAAAGCTTCTCCCATAGAGCGGCTTCGTGCCGAAGCGTGTCCTTTATAATGCATCTGTATAATTCTCCCTGCACGCCATTATGGTGATCACAAACACTGGGCGAGCAATTGATTTCGAGTAATTAGTTCCTGTTTTTTCCATATTATTTTTATCGAGAGATATCAAATGTTGCCATTAGTAAGTATAAGCCAATGATTTTTTTTAAATTTTGTTAATAAATAATTTTGCATCTTTAGAAATAATTTGTATAAATACATTTCTGTTGCGAAAATAGCACATTGCACGAAGGAAAATGTCGAAATTTGACGATTTATTCACACGTGTATGTATTCGAAATAAATTTGAGAGAAAGAATTTTAAAAATTGTATCTTTATTCAAATGAATAAACTTATTTATTTAGCTTTTTTATTTATATACTAAAATAGTTTTCGATTTTTAATTTAATTATTATAATGATTTCGATGTGTGAAATATAGTTTTTTTTATTAAAATATATCATCAAATGAGTTTTCTTATTTTCATAGTTTTTTTTCTGATCTTTAACAATTGCACACACCTTACAATTTTGACGTATGAATTAAATAATCAGTTGAAGTCAATTCTTAAGATGCATGATGAAGAACTCATTCTCTCGTATCATGTGTACCTTTTGTCAAATAAAAAAAATCATCAATATTTTTCTCAACCGCAATATATTAATGCTATTTCATATATTGTACAAATATTTATTTGGATCATACATAATAATGTATTTTTATATATTATACAAAGTATTGAACTTATTTTGAAAATCATTTTCATTTTGTCGAAAATCTAATACATAAATGCAAAATTAAATTTGTGACAATTATTTCAAATTACAAATCTCTATCAATTGTTTCAATATACTTGGCTAATTAATTATTTTCATATTTAGTTTTGATTTTTTTTAGGAAAATTATATAAATTTTTTGAAGAAAAATTTTTATAAATTATTTATTATTTTTTTAAGGGTATTTTTTTATTAAACGTTTTATTGCATATATAAGGTGGAATGTTTTTTTATGTACTTGGCGTATTTCTTTTTATCTTTGTAAGGTTTTTTTTGGAGGGATTCTCAATTTTTAAATAAATTATATAAGACATGCAAATTGAAAATCTCTTCTGTAAGAGAATTAATAATTAATTTCCAATAATTTTATCAACTTTAGGATTTAATATAATTACAAGAGATTACTATAGAAATATTTACTCGAAAAAATAGCCTTATTCATTTTTAATAATTGCAGAAAATGAAAATATCTGGATACGCACAATGTGCGATACATATTTCTTCACGCGAATCTGTACATCTTAACATAACGCTGCAAGTTTCGATTCTGGTGATTACCAGGGTTGGGTAAGTTTATATTTTTTTTTAATTAAATTAAGTTAAAGTTAATGGGTTAAAAAATTAATTTAGTTATGTTAAAAGTTATACAAATAAAAAATTAACTCAATAAAAGTTACGTTAAGATTAAATTAACGTTAGTTAAGATAAAAGTTAAAATTTTGAAAAGCACTATTTCACTTTATATTAAATTAGATTGTAATTTTAAAATTAGATTACTCTAAATAATAATAATATGAATCATCAAATAAATTTGGGGGGAAAGTTAATAAATTTAAGTTTATGTGTTTTAAAAATAACTAGTTAAAGTTAAAAGTTAACTCTTTTTAAAATAACTAAGTTGAGTTAAAAATTATTAACTTTTTAACTCAACTTTTTAACTTTTTTAACTTTTAACTAATCAACTAGTTATTATCCAACCCTGGTGATTACATTTGGAAGCATATCGTGCGAATACGTAATAAATTTCGAATTTCTATTGGAGTTTTTCGGGCTTTTCCAGTTTAACGCGAGAGTAGTCATAATAAAGGCCATTGGCTTAATGAAAGTAAAATTACTTGACTGCCCCGTTTTAATTGCTTGTTTGTGAGTTTCCCATCTTCATGAGCGAAGCATCAAGTTTCTAGCATCATCTAAACATGGAAAGTTGTTTGTCGAATCGCAAATCATGAAGCTGCATCGTATCGGATTCTTATGCATACACAGATAAGAGCTTTGCGTTATTGCTAGGTAGAAAACCGTTTATTAATTAGGATGAAAAGGAGAAGCAGTTCTGACAAGAAAACCGCGAAATAGAAACAAAACTATCGATCTCTCAGATAATTATAGTCGCTAGAATCATCGTAACGGAAGAGGTGTGGTTCGAAGACAGAAAAAATGCATAGATTAACGTTAAAAAAATTCCCAGACTCTCCGATCGATGATATCTGGTTCAACAGCAAATCAGCTGTTTTCTTTATAATCGCACATATATATATAAGGTGTATCTAAAATAATACACTAAACTTTAGGAGCCTAGAGGTCAAAATAAGACTTTTTTTCTTATGAACATGAGTCCGCAAATGAACCCCCCTCCGAACTAAAAATATGTGAAATTGACCAAATACTCGTAACGCAAATTTATTTATCTCTCAAGAGAGGATAATAAGTAACGTCAAAACCTTTTTTTTTCTTAAATAGTCAATTTTTAATTTTTTCCCCAAACTTTAGCTCGGAGAAGGGTTCATTTGCGGATCCATGTTCATAGGAAAAAAAAGTCTTATTTTGACTTCTAGAATACGCTCCTAAAATTTAGTGCATCATTTCAGATACACCCTGTATAGAATACAGGTTTGATCCGATCGGAATATTAAAGACGGCGCGTTAACGTATCTTATTCATTCGGTCGCTAACGTTGTAGCCACAAGTGACAATATATATTTACATAAATCTATGTATAATCTTCTGATAAGATTAATTTTTTCGAATATATTATTCTGATAAGAGACCGGTGCTTTTAAAATACATTACAGTTTTCTCTTGCAGTTTCTCTCACTTTTGTACATACATGATCGCGAATTATAATGCATACGCATGGTATTGCAAAATTACAATATTTTCTTCTAATTATAAATATTTTAATCAATTTCCGAAATCGATCTTTTTACATAAAAAGTCATGAGGAAAATATTTTAATTTTAAATTCTTAAAATAAAGCTTACAATTAGTTTATGAAAAATTTTGAATCAAGAATTATTGGAATGTCGTTTATTGCATTTTCCAAATTTAAACGTTTATAATATACAGGGTATACGAAAAGTCTGGAAACAATCGAATATTTCATAAACTATTCATTTTAGAAAAAAATGTTTCAGACAAAAGTTGTAAGGTTTGCAATTGACAGTTACATATATTTTTCTTAAAAACAACTGTGCGTTTTTTTATGCTAATTGATTCCTCTCATTATTTTGAGCATAAAAGTACTGAGGTAAGATAATCGAAAAATGAATATTTTACGAGATATTTTATAATTTATGTAAAATTAAGAAATTACTTCGAATTTTATAACTCAAAAAGTATTTAATAAAAAATACTTAATTATAGTATTTTGGAAAGCTCTCGAAATAAATTACAAGAATATGTAATAAGAAATAAAGGTTTTCGATTAAAAAATTCAAGATGTCCTTCATGTAACCTTGGCAACGCCACTTGTGATCATGCTAATAAGATTAGTAAATAGATATTTTAGAGCCCTACAACTTTTGTCTGAAACATTTTTTTCTAAAATGAATAGTTTATGAAATATTCGACTGTTTCCAAACTTTTCATACACCCTGTATATTTATAAATATTATACTATCGATTTTTAAATATGGATATAATATTTATATTTACTTTTTTAAATAAAATTTCTTAAATAATATTTACTTTTTTAAATAAAATTTTATATAAAATTTCAATTTAATATTAAGAAATCTGTGTAATCTACCACTACTGATGATTTATGATTTGTGTGAATTGGACTGGAATTTATGAAAATATATTCACATTTAATATCTGTTGATTAATGTGACATTCATTTTCTTTGACGATAAGAAATAGATTCTAAATTAATTGAACCAAATGCATTCATTAATCATATCAGTAGAATTCGAAGATTAATGTGATTCAAGCACATTCCATTATTTGATTTGTTTGCAATTTACACTCAGCTTTCTAATTAAAATTAATAAATAGTATGCAATATACACACACACATAATTAAACAATACGCAGATATGATCAAAATATATCTTTTATTATGTCATAATCTTATTTATGTCATAAATCTTATTTATTCGAAAATACATTGATTATACCCATCCTTATTATTTGCGTGAATCTCTATTACAATAAAAATTTATATCTCTAAAAAAAATCTTTAACTACAAATGTACATCTTTACAATAAATGTACATCATTACAATAAAAATTTATATCTCTAAAAAAAATCTTTAACTACAAATGTACATGTTACGTGTATCTAAAATTTCCTTAGATATTCACACTTTCGAATTATACGCATGACTACACAAAGTAATGCTAATCGCTAACCGCTGGGACCACAAACTTATGATTTTTCCATTTCGATCCATTTCGATAACCGCAATCCTTGATGAAAGTATCATAAATGTTTCTAATCGCGCTCGATGCTTTTTTACAGATTAAATTATTGGTAATAATTCAATTGAAATTGAAGCGGCGTTTTCCATCGAAACGAAATCCATAAGCCGCGCTGTTGGGCGCGTCAACCAGCGCGGGATTTCGATACTGATGAAAGGATCCGTGAAGATGGGGCGGTCTCACGGCGTTTTGCTCCTCGTCCTGCATACCTTTCAAGTAAAACGCCTCGAATTGGCCCTCGGGTAAGAGAATATCCTTCAGAGATTTGTCGTCCGGATCGTATGCCGCCACGACCATAATTAACGCGACGAGAAGACACAAAATCTGCGAATTATAAAATATATTATATTATATTATATTATATTATATTATATTATATTATATTATATTATATTATATTATTTTATTTTATATTATACAGAGTGTCCCAAAAGTCCCGGTCGAATATTTCATAAACTATGCACTTTAGAAAGAAATGTTTCAGACAAAAGTTGTATGGCTTGAAGGGGGCCATCAGATAGTAGCAATGATTTGACATGGGAGAGTCATTTGAATGTGAGATAAAGGTCACCTTCAATTTCTTAAATGGAACCTACTATTTTTCATTGCATATTCTTGTAGCTTATCTCGAGGGCTTTCCAAAACACTATAATAAAGTATTTCTTCATTGAGTATTTTTCGAGTTATGAGGTTTGAAATCATTTCTTAATTTTGCATAGACCATAAAATATCTAGTAAAATATTCATTTTTCGATTATCTTACCTTAATCATTTTATGTACAAAATAATGAAAGAAATCAATTGGTGTAAAGAAAATACATAGTTGTTTAAAAAAAAAATATGTAATTTGCAATTAACAATTACATTTTTTTTTTTAAACAACTATGTGTTTTTTCAACTATGTGTTTTTTCTCTCGAGATAAGCTACACGAATGTGTAATAAAAAATAGGAAGTTCCATTTAAGAAATTGAAGGTGACCTTTTCCTCACCTTCAAATGACTCTCCCGTGTCAAATCATTGCCACTATCTGATGGTCCCCTTCAAGCCATACAACTTTTGTCTGAAACATTTCTTTCTAAAGTGCATAGTTTATGAAATATTCGACCGGTCCGGGACTTTTGGGACATTCTGTATATTATTTTATATTATATTTTATATTATATTTTTTATATTATTTTATATTTTTCTGAAATGTAAAAAAAGCTCCCTAAAAAGTTTCTTGATAAGAGTCCAATAGCGGACTATTGGACAATTAAATGCATTAAAATGCTAAGAAGTCTTATTACAATCATCATTGGAATAATTAATGATTTTTTTATTACAATCATCATTGGAATAATTGAAATAATTAAAGGAGTGATAAGCGACAGTGATTTTCAATAGACAAAGTATACGTACTAATAAAATGTTTCCCTCGCTCCATGTCATTATTATTTTCCGCTCCATTTTCTCGGTGATATCTTGCGCGATCAAGACGAATTAAAGTGACAACTAATATGACGTGATGTTGTATCGATGGCGATGTCGCCGTATAAATCTCTCTTGGCTAAATCAATGAAACAGGGAAAGCGATGATGAATCGGGTCATTCGTCAGATTAATTACATGTTGTGTCTCATGACATTACTGCAAATGTGTTCGTAATTAATTGCAAATGAAGGAAAGAAAAAAACGCGGTTGTTCAACCGTAAAGTGCAAATTTCGCTGGACGATAATGTCCACGATCGGATAATATTCACGTGGATTCAATGTTGCGTGTGAAACATGAGCATCGCCTCGATTCGCAGGATAAATCTAGAGTAAAATACATCGTGCCTCTAATAATAAGCCTCTTCCGTAAAACTGAGTCTTAAGAGAAAATCAAAGTAGGAGCAAGAGATCTCGTGTAAGAAAGATCTCACGAAAGAGGCTAATTTAAATTCGAAAACTTCAAAGTAAAGAAAAAATATATTGAAAAGAGATAACGTTAGAGGGAAATTAAATTCTGAGAGAAAAATCGACTCGTACGCTTCGTATTTGTTTATGCTTGGATCTTTAAAGATGGGCGCATAATTGCAATGTAAATTGCTCGAAATAACGATATCATGATATTTATTATTTTATTATTTAATTTATTTATTTTATTTTTTATTTATTATTTAATTTATTATTTTATTTTAAACACGATTCTCTCTAAGAGATATCATCTTAAACAAGAAAAAAGATCACATTTTTACAATTGTTCTTTCATTCTCAGTTATGTATATATGCATACGTAAGAGAAAATCGAACACCTTGTACCTTGACCGTTCACTTATTACGAAACAAACTGTTAACGAAATGCAAGATCTTTCATCGCACGCGTCCGGACAGTACAAAAATTTAAAAGATCTAAAGAAAAATATAAAGACATTTTTTAAGACATTTTTGCAACGCAAATTTGAGTTAATAATAAATCAATAGAAGCGTCAATCGTCGTGAAAAGCCCGTATTTTTACAAATTGATTTAACTGATGTTCCTAAACAGCACACAATATTTATGATAAATATCTATAAATATTTTTATAATTTATTTTTTCAAAATATTATATAAATATTTTATACATATTTTATGTACATTAAAAGAAGTAGTCAGAAAAACTTTATTCGATATATTGTTAAAACATAAATAAATATTTTATATAATATTTATGATATAAAAATAAACGATAAATAAACGATAAATAAACGATATTTATAGTAATATTTTGTAAATATTTCTCAAATGTTTGTTAAAAACACTGTTTCATAGAAATGCAAATTAGCACCCGGCTGTGTTACAAACGAAAATAAAGCAAATGTATGTATATTTTATTGTATTTTTTCTCAGAAAGGAGCTCGTTCGTGAATATGTATATATATATTTTTTTATTTATAATAAATTTTTATGATATAGTAAACTTAAGAACGTGAAAATATTTATAAAATATTTATAAAATATTTATAAAATGTTCAAATCAAATATTATATATACAGTGACCGGCAAAAATAAAAAGCCACCTTAACTATAAAACTGATTTGATGCTAAAAGGTAAAAAAAATTCATTATAAAGTTTTTTATAACTAAAACTGAAAATTTATTAAGTAATTTAATGTTTTTAATTAAAAAGAAATCATTTTTTATTTAATACTGTATTTATTTCTATATAATCATTTATTTAAGAGTGACAAAATAAAAAAGCCAGTTAAGGTAACATAGTATTACGATTTAAAAAAACAACAATATTATTTTAATTAATAATTAATATGATTTCCTTTAGCCTCAATTACTTTTTGCAGTCTTTTTGGTATACTTTCAATTAAATTTTTTAAATGTTGTGGATCCAAATTCTCCCAGGCTAGTTGTAATGCTTCAAAATAAGAATTCTTGTTAGTTACTCCGCTTTTATTAATCCTATTATCCAAAATTGCCCAGAAATTTTCGATAGGGTTTAAATCTGGAGATTGCGGAGGCCATTCAAGTTGTTTAATTCGGCAGGAACGAAAAAAAGCTTGACTTTTCTTTGCTGTGTGTTTCGAGTCATTATCTTGTTGGAAAATGAAATTATCTTCTAGTCCGAGTTTCAACAAACACTCCTCCAAATTTTCATTTATTATATCAATGTAAACATCTGCTGTCATAATTCCGTTAATTTTGACAAGATTTCCCACTCCTGCCCATGAGAAACATCCCCAGACTAAAATATTTCCTCCGCCATACTTTACAGTTTTCTGAATGACGATCTTGAAGCTCTTCGCCGTGTTTTCTCCAGACTCTAATCCGCTTCTTTTGTCCAAATAACTCGAATTTGCTTTCATCTGTCCATAAAATATTTTTCCAGAAGTCCAATGACATATTTGCATACTTCCGAGCAAATTGCAAACGTTTTTTCTTATTGGTGACGCTAAAGAAAGGTCGTTTACGTGCAAACCGGCTGTGTAAATTTGCTTCATTGAGTCTTCGACGTACAGTGCGGTCAGAAACAGTAAGATAAATGTTTTCCTGAATTTCTCTAACAGTAATCTTTGGATTTTTCTTAACTTCACGGATTATTTTCATATCCTCCCGCTTGGATGTTGCTCGTTTTCGACCTCTTCCGATTCTATCTGCCACCGATCCAGTTGATTGAAATTTTCTTCTGATCTGTTTCTACTGCTCCTCTACTTACTTCATAATTTTTGGCTATATTCCGTTGGGAAAGACCTTTTTGAATATCTCGCACAATTAAGTTTCGAACTTGTGTGGAAATTGATCTTCCTCCCATTTTTGACCGCGAATTTTTTGTAATAATCGAGATAAGCCAATGTTGCAAAAATGATTAACAACAACGAGAAGTGAGCGCAATAACATGAACATGTTGACATGACAACCAAACAAAATATTGTATATATTAAATCGAAAAAATCTGAATGGCTTTTTTATTTTGTCAATATAATAAACAGCAATATTTAAGAAATATAAATAAAACTGAAAAGTAAAAAATAATTTATGTGATTGTAACATAAAATTTTAAAATAAATAATAAATGCTTCTTCTTTCATCAATGAAAATCTCATTGTTTTAATATTTTTACTCTTTCATTAAGCAAAACAGTATAACTAGGAAAATGGCTTTTTATTTTTGCCGGTCACTGTATATAATATTTGACTTGAATAGTTTAGAAATATTTTATAAATATTTTTACGCCCTTAAATTTACTAGAAAAATTTATTATAAATAAAAAAGATTTAAAAAAAGATATATATATTTTTTTATTTATAATAAATTTTTCTAGTAAACTTAAAGGCCTCAAAATATTTATAAAATATTCAAGTCAAATATTATAAATATTTTATAAATATTGTGTGCTGCCTGAGATTAAAGATTGCAGATCACGCGAGAGAAAAATCATATTTCTTCATCACTTTCTTTCTTTTACGCGAAATGAGATGAATTAGTTAGAGTTGTTATTTTGACAAGCCGTTGAAAAGTTGAATATTTATATTCTGCGAATTAATCGCACGTATCATCACCATAGATCTGGACTCTTCGAGATAAGGCATCAGTAAATAACCGTAAAAAGGCGTTTACACACAAGCCTATTTAATTAGGGATCACGATGATCCGCGGAGCACGAAAGCGAAAGTATTTAAGCAAAGCGTAACGAAGTGAAGCGTCTCCTGAGCCACTTTACGGGTCTTTAACGCCTCGAGGCCAACACTCTTACAGATTGATCAACCTGACGTCGAGGACACCTCTACATTTTCTATATAAATTACAAAAAAAAACCAAGCAAAACTAACTACAACGTAATCTAATCTATAATAGAAAAAGGAAGCGCGCCATTTACCCAAACTTTTCCGCAAAGACCGATCTCGCCGATCATTCAACAGTCAACAGATCCCTCCATCTGGTCGAATCGATACTCGACAATCGAGTAGTTGGGTCAACGAATATTGCCGTCTAAAATTAAGATAAAAAAGAAAACATTAATCTCGGATAGTGTCAAGCTCCGTCCATCAATCTACTCTTGATATTCGTCGGACACGTGCCTAGGTAAATGACACCTTCGGGAAATCGCGCGCACGCGTGGACTCTCGCGCGGAAAGACTTGGGAGGACTCGCCGAGAGTCGTATCGCCGGGAAAAAGTGAAAGCCAGCAGCGGCGTCGGCGCACGCGATATAGAGGCGGATTTCAAGCGTCACCTTCGCGGCCTTGTCGCGTTCCTCGTCCGCGAGGAGAAGTCCCCCGTTCGCAAAAACGGAAGTCGATGAAAATGGAAAACCGAGCCGAGCGACCCGTGCGCGCGCTCTTTGCTTTTTGCCGCCACACAGAAAAAAAAGAAGTGTCAAATCAAAATTTATAGACTTAAACTAACGCGTTCATTGTTTCATATATATACGCAATAATTTATAATCTTCTTAGAAGAATTAAATAATTTTAAATTTCAACAATATTACCGTCTTATTTTAATATATTGTAATTGTCATCTTAAGAATATATAATTATTTAATTCTACTTTAAGAAAATTATAATCTTTGATTTAAAAATGTTATTTTCTATCCAACATTGTTTCTTTTCCATTCAAAATTAAATCTTAAATCTTAAGAATATATTTTTCTTGATCGAACTATATTAAATGACTTCATTCATGTAAGCAATTATTCAAACAATTATATTTTTCTTTAATTACGCGATATAAACTCATTTCAAAATTTCCATGTTAAAATTAAATATATTTTCAAAACGAAAATGTCATTTTTTCTATGTAACGTGATTATTCCTTAAACTCACAGAAAAAAAAGAAGTGTCAAATCAAAACTTATATACTTAAACTAACGCGTTCATTGTTTCGTATATAAACGTAATAATTTATAATCTTCTTAGAAGAATTTAATAATTTTAAATTTCAACAATATTATCGTCTTATTTTAATATTGTAATTGTCACCCTAAGAATATATAATTATATAATTCTATTTTAAGAAAATTATAATCTTTCATTTAAAAATGTTATTTTCTATCCAACATTGTTTCCTTTCCATTCAAGAAAATTAAATCTTAAATCTTAAGAATATATTTTTCTTGATCGAACTATATTAAATGACTTCAAGTAAGCTAATTTTATTTAAACAATTATATTTTTCTTTAATTAACGCGATATAATCTCATTTCAAAATTTCCATGTTAAAATTAAATATATTTTCAAAACGAAAATGTCATTTTTTCAGTGTAACGTGATTATTCCTTAAACTCACAGAAAAAAAAAGAAGTGTCAAATTAAAACTTATATACTTAAACTAACGCGTTCATTGTTTCGCATATAGAGGGTGTTCAAAAAGTCCCGGTACGGGGGAATAACTCGAAAAGTAAGGGTCGGACAAAGAAACTTTTCCAACAAAAGTTGTAGGGCTTACTCCGAGCTTTTATCTCGTGACCTTGAGTTTGACCTTGAGCTTGACCTTCAAGGTTATTTGAAGGTCAAAGTGTTTTTTTTAAATGGGAACCCCTATTTTTGATTGTATATTCTTATAGCTGACCTCGAGAGCTTTCCAAAACACTAAACTAATAAAATATTTTTCCCTCAAGCATTTATCGAGTTATGAGGCTTCAAATCATTTCTTAATTTTACATAAACCGTAAAATATCTTGTAAAATATTCACTTTTCGATTATTTTACCTTAATACTTTTATGTACAAAATAATGAGAGGAATCAATTGGTCTAAAAAAAACACATAATTGTTCCGAAGAAAAAATATGTAATTTGCAATTAACAATTACATATTTTTTCTTAAAAACAACTGTATGTTTTCTTTACACCAATTGATTCCTCTCATTATTTTGTACATAAAAGTATTAAGGTAAAATAATCGAAAAGTGAATATTTTACAAGATATTTTACGGTTTATGTAAAATTAAGAAATGATTTGAAGCCTCATAACTCGATAAATACTTGAGGGAAAAATATTTTATTATAGTGTTTTGGAAAGCTCTCGAGGTCAGCTATAAGAATATACAATCAAAAATAGGGGTTCCCATTTAAAAAAAACACTTTGACCTTCAAATAACCTTGAAGGTCAAGCTCAAGGTCAAACTCAAGGTCGCGAGATAAAAGCTCGGAGTAAGCCCTACAACTTTTGTCCGAAAAGTTTCTTTGTCCGACCCTTACTTTTCGAGTTATTCCCCCGTACCGGGACTTTTTGAACACCCTGTATATGCAATAATTTATAATCTTCTTAAAAGAATTAAATAATTTTAAATTTCAACAATATTATCGTCTTTTATATTGTAATTGTCACCTTAAGAATATATAATTATTTAATTCTACTTTAAGAAAATTATAATCTTTGATTTAAAAATGTTATTTTCTATCCAACATTGTTTCTTTTCCATTCAAGAAAATTAAATCTTAAATCATGCGAATATATTTTTCTCGATTGAACTATATAAAATGGCTTCATTCAAGTAAGCAATTATTCAAACAATTATTTTTTTTCTTTAATTAACGCGATATAATCTCATTTCAAAATTTTCATGTTAAAATTAAATATATTTTCAAAACGAAAATGTCCTTTTTCTGTGTAACGTGATTATTCCTTAAACGCACAGAAAAAAAAGAAGTGTCAAATCAAAACTTATATATTTAAACTAACGCGTTCATTGTTTCGTATATACGCAACAATTTCTAATCTTCTTAGAAGAATTTAATAATTTTAAATTTCAACAATATTATCGTCTTATTTTAATATTGTAATTATCACCTTAAGAATATATAATTATTTAATTCTACTTTAAGAAAATTATAATCTTTGATTTAAAAATTTATTTTCTATCCAACATTGTTTCTTTTCCATTCAAGAAAATTAAATCTTAAATCATGCGAATATATTTTTCTCGATTGAACTATATAAAATGGCTTCATTCAAGTAAGCAATTATTCAAACAATTATTTTTTTTCTTTAATTAACGCGATATAATCTCATTTCAAAATTTCCATGGGTAAAACTAAATATTCAAAAACTAAATTTTCAAAATAAGAATGTTCTTTTTTCGTGCAGAGACACGTGGACGTGCACGCCTCGCGATTGACGTATCTCCTCGAAGCGGATAAACAATACGCTTTTTCTGCTCGGCTGACGCTTTTTAGGCGCCTTTTACTTCTTTAATGCCTTTAATTCTCTATTTATCCACCGCTTCTTATGTTTAGATAATAATAATCAAATATGATTGTGCGTTCGATACGAGGAGATATCGTCTCCATGATCAAGTAGCAGTGAAAAGAGAAGCTCAATTGAATTTCTCGATTGAAAGATTATAGGCAAATAAAAAATATGAGGCAGATGCAATCATGAAATTATCTATGGAATTGATGTAATTATGATCTGAATAAAAAGAGATCCAATGGTGCTTTCTTAGTGGTAACGAAAGTAAAATGGAATCGATTTAAACACAATTCTACGACAAACGTGAAAATCGAATTGCAATAATCGATAATTATTGTACATTAAATTATTATCCAAAACATATATTTTTGATAAAATAATTATATATATATATATATATATATATATATATATATTATATATATATATATATATATATATATATATTAATAATTAATGTATATTGTAATATTAAAAATATTATTTTAATACTTTGCGTGTGGCAGTCACACAGAGAAATCAAAGTAATAATGTTATTCCGTGGAATATATCGCAACGTTAAATCATCAAACAATTAAGTAGAGTTAATGATACCCTAGATCGTTACTATTTCTGCTAATTATTGACTTTTACTTTAGAAGTTGCTGTTGGGATAATTAAATTTATATATTACAACTTGAGACACATGGTTCTCATTGCCACGTTATATATGACTACAGAAATCAATGTCAGTTTGTTCAATTCTCGTATTTTACGAGAAATTTTATTTATTTGCGTGTATGTATGTATATGTGTGTAAAAAAATCTCTGACAATATAACTCTTAATAATATGACAATATTTATTTTCAAATGTTTGGAGAGCGAGTATAGAAAGTAATATGGAGAAATTATTACTGCAGATTAGATTAAAATGCTAATTATTGCCAATCTTTTTCACATTAGCGATCGCACGACTGATCGCTCGTTTCCAAGTCAAGCAGAGAAATCTTCGAATGCGAGTTTACAAATGCGCGACTCAAGAGATTATCGCTGACTGGATTGTTCTCGCAAGATCAGATGGAATTTTGGACATAGCGACTCGAGAAGGACGTGATTTAATTATCCAAAGAAAAATACTTGGATTCAAAAGGAAATAAAATGCTCTCGTTTTTAAACCTTCATACATCGAAACGAGTTTCCTTCGCATCTAATCCACGCTGGCGCATTAGCTCTGAATTGAGAATAAAGAAAGAACATTTTTAGTTAATTTGTTCTTAAAAGTTAATATTTTCTTTTAATATTTATAAATAATAATTCGATTTATATATAAATTGAAAATTGAAAAAATGTTTTTCTTTTTAGCTTGTAAAAGATGTTTTTTAATATTTAATATTAATGTTTAATATTAATAATATTTAATATTAATGTTTTTCTTTGTAGCTTGTAAAAGATAATGTTTTTTAATATTTATAAATAATAATTCGATTTATATATAAATTGAAAATTGAAAGAATGTTTTTCTTTTTAGCTTGTAAAATATGTTTTTAATATTTAATATTAATGTTTAATATTAATAATAATGTTTAATATTAATAATAATGTTTAATATTAATAATAATGTTTAATATTAATAATATTTAATATTAATGTTTTTCTTTGTAGCTTGTAAAAGATGTTTTTTAATATTTATAAATAATAATTCGATTTTATATATAAATTGAAAATTGAAAGAATATTTTTCTTTTTAGCTTGTAAAAGATAATGTTTTTAATATTTAATATTAATGTTTAATATTAATAATAATATTTAATATTAATGTTTTTCTTTTTAGCTTGTAAAAGATAATGTTTTTTAATATTTATAAATAATAATTCGATTTATATATAAATTGAAAATTGAAAGAATGTTTTTCTTTTTAGCTTGTAAAAGATAATGTTTTTAATATTTAATATTAATGTTTAATATTAATAATAATATTTAATATTAATGTTTTTCTTTTTAGCTTGTAAAAGATAATGTTTTTAATATTTAATATTAATGTTTAATATTAATAATAATATTTAATATTAATGTTTTTCTTTGTAGCTTGTAAAAGATGTTTTTTAATATTTATAAATAATAATTCGATTTTATATATAAATTGAAAATTGAAAGAATGTTTTTCTTTTTAGCTTGTAAAAGATAATGTTTTTTAATATTTATAAATAATAATTCGATTATATAAATTGAAAATTGAAAAAATGTTTTTCTTGTTAGCTTGTAAAAGATAATGTTTTTTAATATTTAATATTAATGTTTAATATTAATAATAATATTTAATATTAATGTTTTTCTTTGTGGCTTGTAAAAGATGTTTTTTAATATTTATAAATAATAATTCAATTTATATATAAATTGAAAATTGAAAGAATGTTTTTCTTTTTAGCTTGTAAAAGATAATGTTTTTAATATTTAATATTAATGTTTAATATTAATAATAATATTTAATATTAATGTTTTTCTTTTTAGCTTGTAAAAGATAATGTTTTTTTTAATATTTATAAATAATAATTCGATTTATATATAAATTGAAAATTGAAAAAATGTTTTTCTTTTTAGCTTGTAAAAGATAATGTTTTTTTAATATTTATAAATAATAATTCGATTTATATATAAATTGAAAATTGAAAAATGTTTTTCTTTTTAGCTTGTAAATGATAATAGAGCATTAACAAATATACACATTAAATTAAATTAAAATTGAACTATATTATAAGTATAAAAGTCATTTATAAAAATTATCTTGTTAACAATGATGCACTTTTGTTGTATAATAATACGAATATTTCGTTAAAAATTGAAAAGCCGATTAAAATATATATTAAATGATTGAACAGAATTATTTTACAAATTACGAGTTTGAATGTATAACAATATGAAATATGTGAAATCCTAACTCATGAGAAAGAAGGCGAGAGAGAGATGAATGAAAGATGAATATATCAAAAAACTGTCTCCATTATTCATTATAATCTTAATACAATCATCATAATATCTAGATTATACGAGTATTATATTTTTGTTTCGTCAGAATAAATATGTAGACATGGTTCATCTGTAGATGTTATATTTCTTTAGATAAAGTATAATTACCAGAGCCGGATTTACTCATAGGCGCATTATCTCGGGCCATAAATTCAGGGGCCTTTGACAAACACACATTATTATAAAAAGTAATACTAAACTATTGATTTAAACATATGATGAATATTGTTATGCAACATGTGTTACGTAACATTTTTTTGTTAAAAAGACAAGAATTATTCTTTTTTATGTGTGAGATAAAGTTCTACTATAATATAAAAATTAGAATTTATAATGAATTCACTCATGTAAAATTCGTTATTGTACTATTCATAAGGAAATTAATAAAACACATTAAATAGCTAACAACTTAAATAATTTTGCGAAATTTAACAAAAGAAAAAAACATTTACAGATGTTATATATGCATGAATGTTTATTATAATCTTATGAAAAATTAATTAGGCCTAATTATATTTGCAATGTTATATATAACAATGTTATATATAGCACATTTATTAAATATGTTCATTTTCTGTATCTAAATTTATGTACTTTAGTATCTCGAAAAATATAGTATCTAAAGAAAACGTAAATTCAGCCCTGATTATTATTTTTAAGTACTTTTCTCTAATGTCGTCATAACGCAATTCGGGCAATATTTTGCGGACAATAGTATAAAATTACAAATATTCCACGCGCGCGAAAGAGAGATGTAAATATATTATAATGTAAATATATTATGATATATATATTAAATATCTATATTTAAATATATTTTATATTGTGAATTTCTCACTTATACCTTTTTTATTATAATTGCAAGAATTGTGTTACATATTATATTATACAACTTCTATGTATATATATATGTAATCAATTCTCAAATGTATAATATAAAATAAATGAATAATATAGCAACAAAAAGAATTTTTATAAAAATAATATAGCAATAGAATTTTTATAAAAAAAAAATTGAAAATAATTAACCATAATAATAATAAAAGCTCCTATTTCCTTATTAATCATTAAAATATGATGTTCAAAGTAAGAAATTTGAAGCAAGAAAGAATGAATTTTTGTTATACATAATAATAATTTTCCTATACATAATAAGTTTTCTCGCGTCATCACATATTTGATAACATGAATTTGTGAAAATACACTGAAAATTTGGTTATTACATTAATAAATTGTTATATTTGAAATAGTTGCTTGTTTTATACATTTGTAACAAAAGTCAACTTTATAGTAATTGATCCAGATTTACAATCTTTCATTAATGTACAAGTCAAAACGAAGTTTGTCAACAAATCCAAACAAGTCCAAAAAGTTAAAATTTATATTATCAAATATAGTGACCAAATATCAAATGGAAAATAAATTTATTTTCCATTTTTTATTTTCGATACATTTCAGAGATTTGTATAATTTTTTACTTTTGATATCATAAATTAATGATATAAATGAGGGACAAAGAGCCTTAAGCTACATTAAATTTTTCAAATTATTAACTTTCAATACTTTTACTATCACAATGTCTTCTTTACGAAAGATAAGTAAAAATTTGAGAAATAATATAAAATCTGCACGAAATTATACAAAATTTTCAATATTATAAACACAATATATCTGTTTTTATGCATATATACAGAATAATTCTAGAAAATGGAAAAATTTTACATGATTTAAAGAATTTTGAGAAAAACTGATTTTTATATAAAGGTTTTATATAAAGATTACATTTTAAAAAATGTAAACTAAATAAAAATAAATTTATAAAAAGGAAGGAAAATAAAATGCAATTGTTGTTTACAAATGTATCAGCACATTTGTTGAGAAAGTATCATAAAAAGGAAAAACTCATTAAAATATACATGTGTGCTCAAAATTCTTTTTTGATATTTTTCTTCATTTTTTAGAACCAATCTGTATTTCAATCACACACGACCATTAAAATTAATTATTATTTATGTACACTAATATTCCTCTATATAAGTCATGGTTATATGTATCAAAATATATAATTCAGACAGAATATAGATATGAATCTAGTTTTGTCTTTGCATTAGGAGGTGAGGTAAAAGGGGAGAACCAAGCTATCGAAAATCTTCCAAAAACTGCCTGAATTGATTTCCATCTACTATTACGAACCCATCTAGCTTCCTCTTTTTTAAGTTGTTCTATACCCTGCAATATATATTTTTATGAATGTAAATTGTATTTTTGCTTTTATATAATTTCACAAAAAAATAATTTAAATGTACATACAGTTTCATCATTCCAAATAGCTTGTAGTTGCGTGCCTAACATCACAGCAGTAAAAATGGCAAATAAAAGTGCTTCAAATGCCAAAAATAATAATAACACTACCGTCGCTGGCGGGTTAAATGTGGAGCATTCCCTCCATTCTTGTCTGACACATGTGGTGAATTGTTGTATACACAAAAATAGAGATTGTAGAGATATGCCCGCTATATAAAACTAAAATATAACAAAAAATATATTCAAGGAGATTATTGTACAATACAAAGTATTTCAATAAATTTACATTAGAAATACTAAATATGTTTTGATAAGTTTCAACTGATTTTTTTTTGCAAAAGTTTACATCACATATAGTTGTATGTACATAATTTTTAAAATACTTACAGTAAAAAGTACAAAGTATTTTTGATTATTTTCCCCCACACAATTGTTAACCCATGGACAATGATGATCCATTTTTCTAATACACCTTAATATTGCAATAATATAATCAATACTAATTGTGCACCACCTCATATATACAAACTTGATTGTATCAATTTACCTTTGGCAAACGGAGCAATGATGTGCTCTGTCAGGCTTGATAGAACAACATTTTGGACACTTAAAGATAACTTGTCCGTCTCTAAATCCCATTTGTTGTATCATCTCTTTTGTTGCATTACCTTTTGGTACTGCACCCTATGTATAAGAGCAAAAAATCATAATGTATCTTATTACAATATATGTTCAAATATCTCTGATAAATAAATATTAAATATTATCTTAATTACCGGATCTGTAAACATGGTTCTTAAATGTGATGCAAAAGCCAAAAATGCTAGAGACTGAAAAATGGCCATATTTAGGCTGGAATATAATGTATTTATGGTAGGAATAAGAATCACTGCCATTACTACAAATTCTGCATAAATTATCAGTAGCCATGTTAATACTGCACATATAATGCCACATATATCCTATAAATATAGAAATATTATATTAGAAAAATTACATATTGAAATAAAATTACATAATAATAACTACATAATAAATATGGAAATATTATATTAGAAAAATTACATATTGAAATAAAATATAATTAAAAAGTTTGCTTATAAGTGTCGTTTCTTTTCTTTTCTTTGGTCTTGTAAACATTAAAAAAGATTTTAATGATATCAGTGAATGAGATCATTAAAATCTTTCTGAATAGCAAAGTATGCTAAGTGCTTTTTGATCAAAAAAAACACTATGAAAGCATATTATTCTGTAATCTAATTTTGATCTTGTAATATATAGTCAAAAGTTGATTGTTGGATCCTAAAAATATTAATTTATATTTTGAATATCATATAAAATAAATAATTTTTCCTTTATATGGAACTTTTATATATAATACTTAATTGCTAAAGCAAATCTTAATTACTTGAAAAACTTGCCTTGATGCACCAGAGTTTTCCACCACAACATCTATTATGAAAGTCTTTCTCTCTGTGAAAGGGCATATAATCGTAATCCATCGTTGAAAGTGTTATTATTAACTGAACTGCTGTATCCCTTGTGAAACATAAGAGAGTTCACTGACACCTCCACCTTCGTACACACAAAAACCCGCAACCACATTCCTGAAAAAAAAAAGAAAGAAAGAAAATAAAAATCTGATTATAAAGATACAAGTGTTTCATTTTCAGTGTCAAGTATCACTTGTCTGATACGAGAATCGTATTTAAGCATGTTTTATACCTTTCAAAATATTGAGAATTTAATGAAAATTGTACGGAATGTCCTTACATATATTTAGAATCTTCAGTACAATTTTTAAATCGATTCACTAAAGCGTTCACAAGTTATAAGGATTTTAATTTGCACCGAATTAACATGTGTTCTTATGGGAAACGTATAACCACGTCGATTCAAAAACACATGTCTAGTTTAACATTCTAAGAAACGTTAAAATAAATCTCCAAATAATCTTGAACTTTAACATACAAAATAATCAAAATTAAAGTCAAATGTTTCTATTACAAATAATTTAAGTTAAAATAATTACTATTATAAGTTAATGTCCTACAACAATTCTTACAAGTTTCTGTAACTATTTTTTCATGTAATTTTTAATTAATTTGTATGTTATTTTTACATTACACTTAAAGTCACAATAATAAAAATAAATGTGAAGTATTATGTCAATTATTTAACACCTTTAGTTTATCAATAAGTAATACGACGAATGAGTTATTTTAACTTAAGGATGTTTTGTATATATTGCAAAATATTGAAAATTTCATGAAAAAATTGTACAGAATGTCCTTGCATGTTTCTTCTAAGAATCTTCAGTACAATTTTTAAATTGATTCACAAGTTATAAGGATTTTAATTTGCACCGAATTAACATGTGTTCTGATGGGAAACCACGTCGATTTAAATGACAAAAACACATGGAAATAATGTTCAGAATTTGTTTAAAATTTGCAAAAGTGTAGTTTAGATACAGAGGAAATATTTCGTCAAATAATATTATACAAGTACCAACTTTAAAAAGATATTAAATATAATTCAATGAAGTTAGTATCTATCACCAGGCGAAATTCTCTGCCAAAAGTTAATCATTTCGATTAACAAAATTCATATTTCAGTAAAAACGCAATAAATATTAAAAATACATCTCTGCACTGTAGCCAAGATCAAATTGTAATATTCCACACAATTTCTTACTCAAAATACAAAAGTGGATATATTCGTCAATATTGATTTTCAGCTACTTTTTGCTGGGATTATACATACAAAACATCCTTAATGACAAGATAAATATTTATCAATGTTGCTTATCAAAGATAACAAAGATTTAAATAGTCGCAAAGTACCGGGATATCAGGAATGACATATCAAATTTCTCGAGATTTGACGCGTCGAAATTTCTAACACTCACATTGTTACGCGACGACATGCATTCGTGACGAGCAACAATGTGCGATGTTTGTCATAATTGTTTCGTTCCGTAGCGTCGCCGCAAAACGCGTGCACACCGTGGGTGGAAATTGATTTTTCCGATAACACCTACGATGTTAAATTAGCAACGAGGTGGGTAGGGTGTGCGATGGAACGCGATACACGAGGCTAAATAAATACACGAACGTATATACATTCCAATCTTCCGGGAATTTATCAATTTTCATTCATCAATCGAGAGAAACTAATAGCACGAAGTAACACGGAAAACCAAAAAGACAATCTTGATTCATCGACGAGACAACGTTCCTCCTTTATCCGTCTTCACCCTCGCGTTTATCCCAATGATTCGCAGAACCGTGTAAACGCGTCGCACTGAAGGAGGCGCGATCTGACGATCCGGTTATCACGTGCGCAATCTAGGGGATCCGCGAGGGGCGCGGGCGCCGCTCTTTGACAGATCGGAAATCGAAACGTCATTCGCGGACTCTCGCGAGCGCCGCTCTGGGCTGCGTTCGGAAACATCATCCGAATGTATCTCGACTATCATTTTATCCTTGTTTAACATTCGGTGAACAACAAGGATGAAATGATACCCGGGGGCTTTCGGGTGATGTTTCCGAACGCAGTCCTGATTTGACAGGAGCAGTGTTGTTAAACGAGTCAGGTTTTCTCGCGCATGCGCATTGAATATGATATCACTGAAGTAGTTAATCGCAATGTATTTTATAATACGCAATGTATTTTATTATTATTATTATATTTATATTATTTTATTATTATATTATTATTATTTTATTATTATATTGTTATTATTTTATTATTATTATATATTGTTATTATTTTATTATTATATTATTTTATTATTATATTTCTTTTTATTATATTATTTTATTATTATATTTTTATAATAATATTACTTAATTTAGAATAAGTAATAGTAATAGTATTATAAAATAGTAATAGTATTATAAAATACATTGCGATTAAGAGTGTGTGTATTGTCACATGGCAATCGGAATTTCGGAAAACGAAATTTCGGAAAAGTACTAGAATTTTAGAACTAGGAATTAAACGGGATTGAATTTTTATCTTTATGAGAAAAATTTTGTTATTAATAAATAATTGTTTGGTAAGTATTATTTAATGTACATACAAATATTTAATCAAAATATTTTATCACATAAAATAGTTATCATACTGTCAAGAATAAAAGTTGCGTATTTGTTGGTCCGGTTTTTTTTGTGGCTGGGCTCCCCATGGACTAATATTTCGGAGAATTTCGGAAATTAGTACAAATATAAAAATTTATTTTGATAATTTTCCGACAAAAAAAATAATTGATACAATAGAAAAATATATAAAAAAGTGATATTTGTATGTATTGTTTATTATAACAGAAAATAATAAAAAAATTTTTTAAATTGAAAAACAATTTGAGGTTAGAATAACATTCCGTTTTCCGTAGAAATCACTCCATGAGGAGCGAGGCTATCAGAAAATTGGATTGGAAAAAAATTCTGATTGGTTGATCATCACTCTAGTACTTTTCCGAAATTCTGACTGCCATGTGACAGCACTCTGATTTGACAGGAGTCGAAGAATCCATTCCATTCCGCTCGATCTGACCGACCAATCGGGAACGGAGTTACCAGGGAGCGCCGCGTTCCGATTGGTCGGCCGCGCGTCACTGGACGCCAGTGGATCTTCGAACGCAACGTCAGTCGCCCGCTGGACGTACTCACGTACGGCTGGCGTCGAGAGAGAGAGAGAGAGAGAGAGGGGGGGGCGGCCACGGTCATATTGGCTACTTGTGACTTTTGGGAGGAACGAGTAAAAAATAACCCAACTTTCGTCGTCTCTGCGTCCAGGAAAATGCTGCCCTGGAGTAACGTCCATTGATCCCAGCTACGCCGACCGCATCAGCTGATCGCGCCGGGCCACCTCATCGCTCGCAACGAAGGCTGTGTGTCCTCTGTCTCTCCGTGGAAAATGGTGCGTTCGTCCCCGAGGGGCACGGTCGGACCAACCCCGCCGTCGAAATTTAAGTGAAATTTAACCCCTAGTCTCGTCCTCTGGACGTCACTTACTGTTCCTCTGATTGTAGAGTTTCTTCGGCTTCGGCCAGTCCGCCGATATAGAGATCACGTTGGACGGCGCTGAGACGCGAAAGACCGCGGACATCAAATCCGAGGATGGCAAGAAAGAGCGGCACCTGCTCTACTACGACGGCGAGACCGTGTCCGGCAAGGTAGGGGGCTTCTGCTCCGTCGAACACCCATCCGTTGCAACGTTAATCATTCATCTGGTTCACGAAAACCTCAGAGTAGGCCTGAGAACTGTTGACATGTTGTTCGCACGCAATGCGTTCAGTGGGTTGGAAATTACGTGAAGCTTGAACAAGTATATTTGAGCCATTCGGAATCGGCATTAAACTGTAGGTCCCATATATGTGTGATAATCTGGTGCGCAACACAGGTATATAAAAGGGAGAGATTACCACGTTCGAAATCGAACAAGGACTGATACGATGAACAAGTATATTTTGATGATGCGCAGATTATTCGCTTGTAGTCTGATACGCTTGATGAATCGATCGTTAAAATATTTCATGTAGGATTTATTTTATATTTATAAATGATAAAAGAAATTAATTAACTTGACGGCTCAAGTATAAAGTATATAAATTTAAGTAAATAATTAGGCAATATCGAGTAATGTCCAACTATTTGACTTGTCTGTATATTAACAGTGACTTCTTAATTTCCTTTTATATATTGTATTTATACCGTTTTTATTCCTTTTTTGTATATTTGTAGTATTTCACTGAAGAAGGCTCGAAAGTAGTCTGAAACGTATGATTGATGGATTATGGAAGTAGTTTTTTATTGCTTCACGCCTTACATCTGCTCGATATTGCCTAATTATTTAGTTAGATTTATACTATATTTTATAAATGATCTTAATATCTATCGCTAGTCAATTAATCAAAGGTTCATTGGAAATAATGTAATCGACCAAAACTAGGCAAAACATTTTTTGTTTATTTGTTACGACGTTTCAACCATTTATTTTATATGTTAAAGATCCAAACACAATGCTGCTTTACATTTTGTATTTATTTACAGATTAATTCAGAGAAATATAGATAATATATATTTGCCAGCAAAATTTATATATCATATTTTTTAAATTACTATTGTGAATTTTGCATTAATTAATTGTAACACGTTTTGTTACTTTAATATTCTTTTGTTACATATGTTTGCGTTACCGTAACAAATTTCTTACTAAATTAATGTTTGCAGATCAACATCAGTTTACGGAAAGCTGGTAAATTGGAGCATCAGGGTGTTAAAGTAGAGTTTATTGGACAAATCGAGCTATATTATGATAGAGGTAACCACCATGAGTTTACAAGCTTAGTGAAGGAATTGGCGAGGCCAGGCGAGTTAACACACAATACAGTGTACACATTTGAGTTTCCAAATGTGGAAAAACCATTTGAGAGTTATACTGGCTCCAATGTGAGACTAAGATATTTCTTGAAAGTGACAATTGTACGAAGACTTAGTGACATTGTTAAAGAACTTGAATTAGTTGTGCACACTCTTAGTTCCTATCCAGATATGAATAATCCCATTAAGATGGAAGTTGGAATTGAAGACTGTTTGCATATCGAATTTGAATATAATAAAAGCAAGTAAGTCCAATTTTATTAAATATTTTTTTTTACTTATAATGATTTTCTGAATTTGTGGCACTAATTATTCCTCTCTTTTTTCAGGTATCATTTGAAGGATGTAATTGTGGGTAAAATATATTTTCTTTTGGTTAGAATAAAAATAAAACACATGGAGATAGCAATCATCAAACGAGAAACCACAGGTTCTGGTATGTTTTAAATAACATTACGTTTAACTCTATAGAATATAGTGAACGATGTTAACTATAATTTTCTGCAGTTTTTTTAATGCATGTAGAATAATACATGGCAAAATTGGAATGAGAGTTTTGGTTTTACAAGTGTTTTTCTTCACAGTATTCAGGTATACTGAGACAATAATTAGAATATATATTTGCAGGTCCTCATACGTTTACCGAAAATGAAACTATAGCAAAATACGAAATTATGGATGGTGCACCTGTTCGAGGAGAATCTATCCCTATAAGAGTATTCTTGGCTGGATATGATCTAGCGCCTACAATGCGCGATATTAATAAAAAATTTAGCGTTAGATACTATCTGAATTTGGTTCTTATGGACGAAGAAGATCGGCGATATTTCAAGCAGCAAGTGAGTTAATTATATAGTTTCCTTAAGATTTCCTCTTAATTAAATTATATTATATTTTATAATTATAATTATATAATTATATATTTATATTATTTATATATTTATATTTATATTATTATATATTATTTATATTATTTATATATAATTATATATTGTATATTATATTTTAATATATTTAATATATTATATTTTTAATTATAGATTATATTTCATAATTATAATTACATAATTATATTATACATTTATTAAATTATATTATATTTTTTTTTTGACTGTTCAAAAACGATATTATTGCTGTGCATTTTTCTATGTGTCTTTGTTTTATATATTTATAGGAGATTACATTGTGGAGGAAAGGTGAGAAAAGCAGAAAATCACAAACGGCCTCGCCACACATGCCGTCGCATTTAGTATCGGCGGAAACAGGATTCCCGCAAGGTGCTCCTCAGAATGGTCCACCGTCAGTGCCGCCTGGTTCCGATCAACTGCCAACGAGTAACATCACGAACGTAGAGGATACTCCAGCGCCAATCGAAGGCATGACACGAGAGGAAGGTGACGGCGAGGGAGAGAAGGAAGGTGGTCCAGAAAGTGATTGAGCCCTTGCATGTAGTTCTATCCCTGGTGTCAATTACGGCCCAGATTAAATGAGAATGTTAAGTAAGGATAAAATGTGCAGCGCAAAGGGATTAGCTTAAAAAAAATTTCTCCTTTATGCACGTTAGGAGATATGTTTTTATTGAGAAAAACAGCGGGACACATAAAGAACCTGCTAGTAAAGTTGTAAATATTTTGGATACCATAAATATATATATATACATACATATTGTATATATATATATATGTATGTATGTATATGTATGTATATATATATATAATTGAGAGAATGATTTATAATTAGTATATTACTGATCAAAATTATAATATACTGTCGAAAAATTTAAGAAAAATGAAAAAGATTTTGCCATTTTGAAGAGATAAAATAATTCCGAGATTACATATTTAATAAATTGCGTCTTGTGCAAACCACCATGAGCATAATATGAATGAGTATTTCTGAATGGACGGCTTACTAATCAAATATTAAACAACTAACGGTACATTTTGCAAAACATCTGAATGTTACAGTGTTCTAAATGTTTTATACAGACAATTCCGACCCGCCTACTGTATAATTCTGGAAAAATCCGAAGGTTTATGGCAGCGTCATATGTTATGCAAAGAGAGTTTATAAATGCTGAATGGATATAATATACTCACAAGGCTGCCCCATATTAATCCGTTCACCTAGTCTACGAGTAATAAGTAAATAAACGAAAGCATAAGAGAGGAAAATACTACTTATGTATATGATGCACGTTTTTTGAAAATAATTTATATATAAGTACACACACACATGTGACATCTCTCTCGAGCGAGCAAAATCGCACTTATTTTTAGAACGAGTTTATATTTAAAGAAATAAAAAAAAAAGAAAGATGTCGATTGTTGCATGATACAGCCATAGATTTCTCTTTTGGGTTTAGTAAAACTGTAGGAATCATTTCGTAAGATAGACTTTTATATGCAAAAGAGTGTGCATTTTGCGTAACATGTTAATCTTCCAAATAGACAAATTATAATATCTGCTCAAATCGATATGCCTTTCTGAACACGGGAATGGACTATGATAGATTAAATAATGGGGTAGCCACCTCATGTATTTATAAATATATATACATAATATACATACATATTGTGCAGTATCATGTGTGTGTGCGCGCGCGCGCGTGTGTATGTGTATATATGTATATACACATGTGTATATATATACACATATATTCGACTTCTCATTCTAGCAATAATGACTGATTGGATTGACATGTTACCTCACAAAAATACAAAAATAAAAATTACACGATAATTTTTTTTTAATTGATTGAATATCTTTTAAGAAAATCAATTTTAAATATTTAGAATAATGAATATTTTTATTATACTCTATGAAATTATTTTTTGTGTAAACAGTACAAAACACCAATCAAAGAAATATTCTACATTATCTTAGTTTTTTTTTATGAAATTATTTTGCTGATTATATTATTGATTTAGTCGATATTCTATATGTATATATATATATATAAACACATACACATATTTAAATATTGTAATATCACATTAACAGTCATGAATAGATATATTTCCACCGTTACAGTGAAATACTATAATGATGAAATTAATGCTTCTACAGAGAAAAACTTATCGTTTTGTACTGTTCTATATCATGGGAATTTAATTGTAAAAAAAGAACTTTACCAAGGGACATACATAATATTAGATTATATATACAGGGTGGCCCCGAACGTTCCAGCCAGACTTTGAGATCTTATAGGAAATTTAATTCTGAACAAAAAAATTTCCTATAAACATGGGTCGAAAAATGCTTCCTTAAGAAGTTATCACTCGAAAACTTCGGATGAAGAAAGAGCAAAAGATGAAAAGAAAATGAAATAAAAAGAAAATGAAACTAAATAAATTTCTTGAAAAAAACGATAAAAATAAAAAATAAAAATCTTTTTCTTTTATGAAAATAAAATATTTTTTTTTTTAACTAATATTTTAGTAATAGCACGTAATAGTAGAAAATGAATAAAGACGTTTTTCAAGAAATTTATTTAGTTTCATTTTCTTTTTATTTCATTTTTTTTCACCTTTTGCTCTTCCTTCATCAGAGGTTGTTAACTGAATAAATATCTTAAGGAAGCATTTTTCAACCTATGTTTATAGGAAATTTTTTCTTCAGAATTAAATTTCCTATAAGATCTCAAAGTCTGGCTGGAACGTTCGGGGCCACCCTGTATATATATATATATACATATATATATATTTACATGTAACTAATTGAAATTTTGTTTTGTGTAAGTTGAAACTTCACGTAATTCATACCTTTGTTATTTATGAACTGTAAAGAATGAGATCGTAAGAAAGATAGAGAAGTGAAAAAAAGAAACAGGAACGATGTACTATGTAAGTAAAAGGAGGAAAAATCTATTTGTGAATTATTTGACATGTCAAATATTGTATGTGCATGTATATACATGTGTGTGTATGTGTATATATATATATATATATATATATATATATATTTACATACATAGATATATACATCATGTACGGTATTAAACTAGTTGTATATTTTAATGTCCATATGAATATATATTATATATTGTATACAATGCATATGTGCATACACATGTATATTGGAAACTATAGCTAATTGATTTATATATGTATATATATATACTCAATCCAGTCTTCATAATCCTGCTCAGTTTTACATAACTTTTTAATGTATTAGAATTAGGGAGTATCATTTACTAGCGAATGAAATTACACATAAATTTTATAAAATCGTGTATATCTGTATTGAAATGGTTGCTGATACTTTTGCGACTTTTCATTTTTATCGAGTTGTTTTAAAGTGTAACGTGCAATGCGCTTACGCTCGATAGTAAAAAAAAAAGAAATGTAGAGGTTCATATAAAAAAAAAAATAAAGAAAAATCTGTTGATCGATTTTTCTTTAACGAGAATGTAAATCGTCAATTATGTTGCAGTTTAATAAAATTATATAACGATGTAACGTGTGTCAAATAATCGGCATCAAAATTTCGTAGTGAGTTATCATTAGTATATTTTTTTTTCATATAAAATTCTTCAATAATAACTTTGTATAAAAAAACGATGATATGTATATAAATTTAAAAATTAAAATTTCATGACGTGCGTTGATTCGTCATAGATTTGTATAGCCTGAAAAATTCTTAGCCAATCGAATCATCGTACGACACATGCGATATTAGCCTTAATCTCTCGCCAACAGAGTTCTATCTATAATTTGTTACTTCGAAGGTTAATATTTTTTAAACACTGGATGTATCAAAAAATTAGAAATTATGTCGAGGAAGAAGCACAATATATCATATATTAAGCCGAACGAGCCAAAATTTCTGCGAGAGTTGAAAGAGCAAATCGGATATAAAGAAGGCCCCACTGTCGACACAAAAGTAAGATATTTCTTAGTTATTTGGATTGGACACGGATTTTTAACAGTACGCAATTTTGTTTATAACCTTTGTATTTGATATTGAACAAAATTTTTTATGTATTTATCAAAAATGATAATATTATTTAATAATAATATTATTTTTGCTTAAAATATATTTATAAAATTTATAAAATTAATTTAAAATTAATTATTATTTATAAAATTAATTAATAATATTTATTAAATATTTATAAAATTAATTATTATTTATAAAATTAATAATATTTATAAAATTTATTAAAAATATATTTATGATTAAATTATAAAATATTACGAAATATATTTATGATTAAATTATAAAATATTACAAAATATATTTATGATTAAATTATATATAGAGAGAAATATTACCAGAAGTCTCTGATGATGAGAGAGAAGAGTTAACTGATGAGAAACCTGTTGTTGTTGTATTAAATTCTGGTGATTTAACAGCAGAAGAAGCAGATGCTTTCAAAAAACAAAAAGAGAAAGGTATAAGTTGTTTTAAATTAGTTTGAGAAATAGCTAATGGTATTATATAATAAAGTACTGTTAATCATGTAAATTATTTTTAGTAACAATATTCAACTTAACATATATAAATTATAAATTAATAATAATTTGCAGAAGAAAGTGGTGCTCCAGCTGATCTATCTAAGAAGATTATATTTCGCAAGACTAAAATAGAGTCGGACAAATCTGAGACAACTGCCACAGATAAACCTATGAGAAAGAAAGCAAAAAGAGACAAGCAAAAGATTGTCTTATCCTTTGATGCTAATGACGATGATGACGATGATGTTGGATAACATTAAATATGAATTCTCTTACTCTTAAATGTTTTATATGTAAGTAAATTTTATTGTAAATATATAATAGTCATTAATATGTATTATAAATCAAAGTTACATGTGAGAAATCATAAGAAAATCGATTATTTTTTATTTGTGAGAGAATGAGTGAATAAATGATTTATTGTTATATGTTTGAGACATAACTTTTCTTGAAATTTACAAAAGATTATGTACAAAGATAGCAAATGTGTACTGTCGAAAAAAAAGCAATAAGAACTGTAAGCGAGTTATAGTAGTTTAAAAGCAATAATATGGTACATATTTGTAAACTAAAAAAAATTACACATAAAATAATTAAGAAATCATAAATTGACCATCTAAATATCGACATTGAGAAGAGCCAATGCATCATGTATTTCAATTTTATGTTTATATATTTATATTTATATATTCAAAATATTTATTTATATATAATATACACAAATTGACGATTATATGTTTTGCAAAAATTGAAGATTAAATCTGTCGTTAGAATCGCGAATTGTGGTACACTGTATATAATATTACTCGCAATATACGTAGTGCTGCAAATATAGAAAATAACGATCGATATAAATTGTTGATAAAGAAATGGCACGTTTCTATTTCTCTCGATTAATTTTCGTAACAAAACACGCTTCGATTAAGGATGCTTTGTATGTATAATCCCAGCAAAAAGTAGCTGAAAATATTGACGAATATCCACTTTTGGTGTATTTTGAGTATGAGAAATTGTGTGGAATATTATTATAATTTGATCTTAGCTACAATGCAGAGATGCATTTTTTAATATTTATTACGTTTTTATTGAAATATTCCGAATTTTGTTCAAAATGATTAACTTTTGGCAGAGAATTTCGCCTTGTGACAGATACATGGCTAATTTTATTGAATTATATTTAATATCTTTTTAACTAGTTAGTATTTGTATAATATTATTTGACCAAATATTTCCTCTGTATCTAAACTACACTTTTACAAATTTTAAACAAATTCTGAATATTATTTCCATGTGTTTTTGTCATTTGAATCGACGTGGTTATACGTTTTCCATAAGAGCACATGTTAATTCGGTGCAAATTAAAAACCTTTTATCTTGTGAATGCTTTAGTGAATCGATTTAAAAATTGTACCAAAGATTCTAAACATATGTAAGGACATTCTGTACAATTTTCATGAAATTCTTAATATTTTGAAAATAGATACAAAACATCTTTAAGTTAAAATAACTCATTCGTCATATGTTACTTATTGACAAACTAAAAATGTTAAGTAATTGACACAATACTTCACATTTATTTTTGTATTGTGACTTTAAGTGTAATGTAAAAATAACATACAAATCAATTAAAAATTACATGAAAAAATAATTACAGAAACTCGTAAGAATTGTTGTAGGACATTAGCTTATAATAGTAATTATTTTAACTTAAATTATTTGTAATAGAAACATTTGACTTTAATTCTGATTATTTTATATGTTAAAGTTCAAGATTATATATATTTAAAGATTTACTTTAACTTTTCTTAGAATGTTGAACTAGACATGTGTTTTTGTCATTTGACTCGATGTGATTTTTCATAAGAACACATATTAATTCGGTGCAAATTAAAAACCTTACATCTTGTGAATGCTTTAGTGAATCGATTTAAAAATTATACCGAAGATTCTAAACATATGTAAGGACATTCTGTACAATTTTCATGAAAATCTCAATATTTTGAAAATAGATACAAAACATCCTTAAGTTAAATAAAATAACTCATTCGTCGTATGTTACTTATTGACAAACTAAAAGTGTTAAGTAATTGACACAATACTTCACATTTATTTTTGTTATTGTGACTTTAAGTATAATGTAAAAATAACATACAAATTAATTAAAAATTACATGAAAAAATAGTTACAGAAACGCGTAAGAATTGTCGTAGGACATGAACTTATAATAGTAATTATTTTAACTTAAATTATTTGTAATAGAAACATTTGATTTTTTTATTTAATTTTTTTATTTTATATGTTAAAGTTCAAGATTATTTAAAGATTTACTTCAACTTTTCTTAGAATGTTAAACTAGCCATGTGTTTTTGTCATTTGAATCAACGTGGTTATACGTTTTCCATAGGTACACATGTTAATTCGGTGCAAATTAAAAACCTTATATCTTGTGAACGTTTTAATGAATCGATTTAAAAATTGTACCGAAGATTCTAAACATATGTAACATTCTATACAATTTTCATGAAATTCTCAATATTTTGAAAATAGATACAAAACATCCTTAAGTTAAAATAACTCATTCGTCATATGTTACTTATTGACAAACTAAAAGTGTTAAATAATTGACACAATACTTCACATTTATTTTTGTATTGTGACTTTAAATGTAATGTAAAAATAACATACAAATTAATTAAAAATTACATGAAAAAATAGTTACAGAAACTCGTAAGAATTGTCGTAGGACATAAACTTATAATAGTAATTATTTTAACTTAAATTATTTGTAATAGAAACATTTGATTTTTTTATTTAATTTTTTTATTTTATATGTTAAAGTTCAAGATTATTTAAAGATTTACTTCAACTTTTCTTAGAATGTTAAACTAGCCATGTGTTTTTGTCATTTGAATCAACGTGGTTATACGTTTTCCATAGGTACACATGTTAATTCGGTGCAAATTAAAAACCTTATATCTTGTGAACGTTTTAATGAATCGATTTAAAAATTGTACCGAAGATTCTAAACATATGTAATAACATTCTATACAATTTTCATGAAATTCTCAACATTTTGAAAATAGATACAAAACATCCTTAAGTTAAAATAACTCATTCGTCATATGTTACTTATTGACAAACTAAAAGTGTTAAATAATTGACACAATACTTCACATTTATTTTTGTATTGTGACTTTAAATGTAATGTAAAAATAACATACAAATTAATTAAAAATTGACCACATGAAAAAATAGTTACAGAAACTCGTAAGAATTATTGTAGGACATAAACTTATAATAGTAATTATTTTAACTTAAATTATTTGTAATAGAAATATTTGACTTCAATTCTGATTATTTTGTATGTTAAAGTTCAAGATTATTTGAAGATTTACTTTAACTTTTCTTAGAATGTTAAACTAGACATGTGTTTTTGTCATTTGAATCGACGTGATTATACATTTCCCATAAGAATACATGTTAATTCGATACAAATTAAAATCCTTATAACTTGTGAACGCTTTAGTGAATTGATTTAAAAATTGTACTGAAGATTCTAAACATATGTAAGGACATTCTGTATAATTTTCATTAAATTCTCAATATTTTGAAAATAGGTACAAAACATCCTTATGTTAAAATAACTCATTCATCATATGTTATTTATTGACAAACTAAAAGTGTTAAATAATTGACACAATACTTCACATTTATTTTTGTTATTGTGACTTTAAGTATAATGTAAAAATAACATATAAGTTAATTAAAAATTACATGAAAAAATAGTTACAGAAACTCGTAAGAATTGTTGTAGAACATTAACTTATAATAGTAATTATTTTAACTTTAATTATTTGTAATAGAAACATTTGACTTTAATTATGATTATTTTGTATGTTAAAGTTCAAGATTATTTGAAGATTTACTTTAACTTTTCTTAGAATGTTAAACTAGACATGTGTTTTTGTCATTTGAATCGACGTGGTTATACGTTTCCCATAAGAACATATGTTAATTCGGTGCAAATTAAAATCCTTATAACTTGTGAACGCTTTAGTGAATCGATTTAAAAATTGTACTAAAGATTCTAAACATATATAAGGACATTCTGTACAATTTTCATGAAATTCTCAATATTTTGAAAATAGATATAAAACATCCTTAACATCAACAAAGACGGATGCTCCAACGAATTTAAAATCCAACAATCTTATCCATCTCTATTCCCTCATTTCGATCGCGGATCGCCCTTATTTTTAAGGAAGCATCGCTCTCATTGGACACGCACGTGCGCTCGGTCACGTGACAAGCATGCGATGAGCGCTATTGGCCGCTTCGCCGGCCCTTTAACGCGCGCCACGCGATACGTCATTAAAACGTCGCATCGTATCACGTGACCGGCCATTCGCGCTCCGCCATCTTGGCGCAGTTTCGTCGACGGTGGTAAGAGGAGCGGATCGCTGACGTCCGCGTCGCGTCTGGAGTATAAACACGCGAGTGCAGAAGCGGGTTCACGGGCCCTCGCCACGAATCATCCTCGACCTATCGCGCCCTCGACGACTCTCGGAGCCGCCTGTACCGCCGCGGGTGCTCGCCGGACGACACACGGTCAGTGGGAATTTAAATAAGCGCGGCAACCCGACGCAAGACGATCGTCGTCGTGCAGCGATCGTCCGGCCCGACGTCGTCCAGGGGGGATGACGACGACGCCGGCAGCTGTTGGACGGCCACGACACGTCGTGTCGTGGCTGTCGCGACAAGAAATGGCGGGAGCTCCGACCAGTTGACGCTCGCGTGCGTGACAGGATGACAGTTGCGTGCCTGCGTGTGTGTACATGGGAGCGAGGGAGAGGGAAAAACGCGTGTCTCCGGAGCACGTATGCGATCGCGTATCGAATCGCTTAATCTGTCAGATTTTTTACGTGCCTTTTTCCCCTCTTTTTTTTTTTTTCTTTTTTTTTCCTTTTCTCTCCCAGATTGTCCCGAGCGCGATGCGATCAGGATCGTGTCGCGTTCTCCAGGTGCCCGTGCGCCCCCTCCCCCCTCACGTCTCTTCTAAGCGTGAGATCCGCTTGTGCGGACGAATCGCACGTATGTGTGGCAACCTCCTCTCCTCGATATCTCGATGCAAGGCCGTACTCTGTAAAAGTGAATCAGTGAAAATAAAAGCAATTTAAACAGTAAGATAAGATTTGTAAATTATCTTAATATCGCTAGTCTGTTAATCAAAAGTTCATTGGAAGTAATGTATTCGACTGAAACGAGCCGAAAAATTTTTTTGTTTATTTGTTATCTGTAATAAATAAACGAAAATTTTTTTTGGCTAGTTTTAACTAGCCAAAAAAAGCTTTGGCTAGAAAAAAAAACTAGCTTTGGCTAGAAAATTTTTTGTTTATTTGTTACCTGTAACAAATAAAGAAAAAATTTTTTTCGCTAATTTTGGTCGATTACATTATTTCCAGTAAAATAAGATTTCACTGAGAATCGGTGAGTATTTTACTGATTTTCAGTAAAAACGCTTTTTTTTTTTTTTTTTTTTAACTTTATCTCATTTTATCTCACTGATTATGGTCAGTTAAAATAAAATTCACTATAAAACCAGTAAATTTCACTGTAAAACCAGTAATCAGTTCGTTCGTTTACCACTACGATCGTTATCTCTCTCGTATTTAGTTTTAGTCATAAGAATGAAATAAAATTTGGAAAGAGCGACAGATAAAATTAAAAGTATTACTTGGATTTAATTTCTGATATAATCTCAATAGAGAGGCTACAAATATTAAATCGATATTTATAAGTCGGACAAATAAATGTCTGGTGACTTAATAAAAATTATTCATTCGTTATCTATTTAAAATAACAAGTTCAATATGCATGTAATATAAATAAAATAAAATTTTTAATATAATAAATATTTAGTAAATATAAATAAAATTTTTAATTTTACATGAAATAGATAGAGAGATGAATTATAGTTTAATATTACTGACAATAACGAAAAAAATATTACTGATATTGAGAAATATTACTGATTGAAACAGTCAAAATTATTAACTGATTCTTTCAATAAAATATCACTGATTTACAGTGCTGTACTTATAACTGCTGTAATCAGTGATTATTTACTGTTTTTCAGTGATAATACACTGATTCACTTTTAGAGAGCAACAATGGGTACGTTTGCATCGGTAAACAAGGATCCCAAAATGGAGGCTAGACGGTGAGTTCGAATGATAAACAGTAGCGTCTGCGTCTGGCGTCCGAGTCCCAAATTTCTTCGTTTCGTTAAATTATTTGCTCGAATATTTTTCTTCTTTATTTTACATTACATTATTGCTTGTGACGTGTAAATTTCGTAAAGATAAGAATGATTTCTTACATAACTCTGTGGACCTTGCACATTCCTTATCTGCATTCTTCGGATGATAATTCATCTCGATCAGTCCCTTTAATGTTTACGTCTATAATTGTTTTCACCTTTCTCTTTTACTCTAATGAGAAATTGGGTAAAAGAATTGAAGAATCGCGATACCCCTACAACTTTAGCACTGCAACAAGATATTCTCGCATCGTTTATAATAGAATCAGGACACTGGCCTCGTTATTTACACAAGCTTCTTTTTACGTTAACATCATTAATAGGAACGATCAAGTTTGATAAATTTATTTTAAAAAAAAGTCTGAAATTGATTTTATCAAATAATAATTAGGTTCAATATAAACTGCCTTAATTGAAATTGACAATTGAAAATTTATAATTTATCGTCCGATCATTATAGATTTAAAGGATCCTCATTTTTAAAACGCTTTCTAAGCGCAAATTTTAAATGCTAATTTTAAATGTCAACTTTAAGCGCAAATTTACTCTATGAAAATTGAAGTTTTCTTTCTTCCCAAAATTGATTATTCGCGAGACAATGAACGGTTTACATACTCACGTTTAAGTACTTGTTAATTATAGCTTCTATTTTAGCATATTACATGACATCGAATGTACAATGAATTTATTGATGTTTAATATATTAATTAATTATAATCTTGCTCGAAGCTTTAGCGCGATGATCTCGTTAATTTATCGGCTCTGGATTGTACAGGATTGTATAAGGGAATATTTTTCATTTCAATGTATTTTATTTATTATTATTTATTTTATTATTGAATTAAAAGCTTTCCGCGAAATATCGCTGTAAATTCTAAACTTGTGTTTACCACGGTAAAAGTATAACGGAGAGATTGAATTACGCGTGTTAAACAGATATGGTGAAATCGTGAGAAACGCACGTTGCTGTTTCCAACACGTTTGCTTCCTTCTCCTTTGCTTGCTTCTCGCCTTAAGGGATTAGAAACGCCATAAGTATAATTTTTTTGCTTTTTTTTCCTCCAAAATATCGTTCGATGAAAAGAGGAAAATTAAAACGACCAACTTCGTGCGATAAATTGCAGGAATTATTTTTCACTAACGAAAAAACATTATAATCAAATGTCACAAATGTCGCGATGGTAAAGGAAGGAAACAATTTTTTACGCAAATATAACTATTATAAACGCGAGCGATGAAAGGTCAACTCTAGCAGCTTTAAATAACGGTTTTAATTGACTACGATTAAAATTGTAGGTTTTAATGCAAGAATTAGGTAAGTCAATGAAGATCCACTTCAAATGTAAAATTGTATTTAAAATGAATTTTTTTTTTAGAGAGATCAAAGGATTTATTCTGAAATCATTTTAAATTAAAAAAAAAGCTTTATAATATAATCTTCATTATACATTCTCTTCAAGTGTTTTAAATCGTAATATTTTTTATAAAAGTATAGAAGGTTTAAAAAAATAAACTTTAATATTATGGAATTATCTCATTCTTGCATCGATCCTTTCAATTTTTCTTTTTATGTAGTTATTGACCTAGAAATTCTCTCATGCAACGCAAAAGTTTAAAAGATTTTATTGCCGACCTATACATATGCAGGAAGCATCTTTAATACATTTAGATATTCTTTGCTTGGATTTCGTTCGCAAAGAAATAAAGTCGCTCGATGTAACTCAATGAAAAAGCCACTGACTCGATATATTTTCCCCAGATCCACGTTTCTGAGAGAAATATATCGAGATGCGGGATTGTCTAAATTGTTATTCAAGGATTAGGATATTGCGCAGGGAGATGTATTTGGTCGGTAGCGATTTCTGAGAGCATTCTGCCGACATTCTTACGACAAGAAAAAAAAGAGCTATTTAGCATACGAGGATTCGTTTTTACTTAACGGCTTTATTATTACTTTTATTATACGGCATTGATTTTGCGTGTAAACTTGGCAACGCTGTATGTACCGTCGACGCACTGTAACGATTTCAACAGTTAAAAGCGTCATGCAGAGAAGATGAGAACCCCGAAATTGATTTCAAACGAGTGTTCGCCCTCACATTTATATGCACACAAATACACCTCGCGTTTGCCGCAATCGTCCAACTCTGGAGGAAACGTGGGACACCGCCACGAGATGTTCCACAAAAAAAGAGCATACGCTCGTTCTCTCGGATATAGAACTTCAAGTATTACAAAAATTAATATCCGGTTATATTTTTAATTAATTAATTAATTGCTTTATCCTCCTATAACTGGAGAACTCTTGTGGTAAAAACCAGTCTGTTTTTCAGTCAACGATGAGAATCGAGAACATTTAAGGATTGAAAAATGTTTAGAGTATCGCACGTTTCCTTTTGCGACACAATGACATTGTTTAACAATTAATCACTTCCCCGTTGGATGCGTAAACAACGACATTAAGATATCAAATTTTATTTTTTTGTTTTGTTTTAATGTCATAAAAGTGAAATATAATATTATATCCCCATTTATTGTATATTTTCTTCTGAAGGATAATAAGGATATCTTTTTTCTGAAGGATAATATTCTCAGAGAAGTGATTAATACGCAAATCGCGCAAACGGAATATCATATAATTTTTTCTATAATATCCAATCATTCTCTCTCTCTCTCTCTCTCTCTCTCTCTCTCTCTCTCTCTCTCTCTCTCTCTCTCTCTCTCTCTCTCTCTCTCTCTTTCCCCCCTCTCTCTCCCCCCTCTCTCTCTCTCAAAAGTACCTTCTCATCTCCTCTCCTGATTTCTTATTAAAAAAAAAGGAAAAATTGTAAGACCTAATTTCATCCATTCGCACAAGATACACAGAGAAAAATGTATACTTTATTCAAGTAAATATTATTTATTTCAAGTAATCGTAAGTTTGTATATCCGCAAATATATCATAAGTTTACTACAAGCATTAAATTTAATTGAATATATTCTGAATTTTAGCAAGTGCAGTATTTTAATCAAGAATATTAAAAAATAAAAATTTAGTTTGCTTATTACAAGAGTTAACGTAAAGTAAGTTTGATTTTTCTTTGATACAACTTTACAATATTCTTGAAGAGAAAATAAATTCTTAATAAAGGTATAAGAGACTCGAAATATAAAATTAACAAATTAGTTTCGATAGCAATACGAGTCGAGCGTCGAGTGTCGATGACACATTTATTTATTTATTATACAAAATTATTTTATAAAAATTATTTTATAAAAATTATTTTATAAAAAATTTATTATATAAAAGGCATGAAGTAAAAATAAAAATAAATATAAGAAGAAGGAAGCGCCTTTGCTATTGAAACTAATTTGTTAAATAAATTCTTCATTCGAGTAAATGATAATTTTCTAACCCTTTTTATGAGTATATTTGAAGCTTATTCTCAAGAATATATTCTTTGCTGAAGGAAACTATTGCTTAAAAAAAAAAAAAATAAACTGAGCAATCTTTTCTTGGCAGTAGAATGATAATTCTTGTCCCAATCACGCGTTCGATATAAAGGATACACCCTGTATATCGCTTTCGCATCTGACGCGCGATTGGTCGATTTTTCCATGCATCTTACGCGGATATGCAGGTTCGTTTGTGGACGGGCCTTTACCCCGAGCTACGATCCTGGGACGCATAACTTTTTCACGCTTCCCGTCCCGTCGCGCCTGCCCTCTAGTGTGCCAATCGTTAGCGATGAATGTGTTCGCTCTATTTACAGGTTTTGTGAATATAAATCGCGTAATCGTGCTCCCCCGCGACTTGTGAACGAACGAGTAACATCGGAATAGTGCTCGATTTGACTACTGCCGCGCGCAGCGAACGGCCCGAACGTCATCATCACCGTCGTCGCCGCCGACGAGGAGGATCGCGGATGATGCACGCGATCATGTCGCGCCGTCCAACGTTCGCGTAGGCAACCCCGTTGTCGCCGTGGTCTTCTTCCTCCTCATCTTACTCTTCATTTCTAGGTGAGTATGCATCGACCGGAGATGCTCTCTCTCTCTCTCGACAGAGTCGTCTGCTTGAAGTTAAACGAACGATCAGTCGAGTCTCGAGAGAGAGAGAGAGAAAGAGAGAAAGAGATAGATAGAGGGAGCGAGAGAGAACGTTAATTGTATCTCGAAAGGGGCAAAAGTCCTAGAAATTAACCTCAATCTCTCGGAAGAGGCGATCAGCAGTAGCTGCCCAGACAGCACAAAAGGGCCAAAAGATGTCTAAAGGATTTAAGACGTCTTTAAGTCGTCTTTTAGATGTCTTTTGGACATGTGTGCTGTCTGAGTTGCACTTTTCGCGTCTTGAGACTGAATGAACGATGCATGTTTGGGGATCAGTGGGAAGAAGCCTGGGGAGATGTGTAGAGGAGTCGAGAATGGACTCGATGATGATGATGATGATGATAATGATGCTGATGATTCCCCTCGCTACGTGTGACCGCGACCTAAGTCGCGTTGTCGTGAACGAGCTATTACATTCTAGCGTGCGCGTCTCTCTCTTCCTCTCTCTCTCTCTCTCTCTCTCTCTCTCTCTCTCTCTCTCTCTCTCTCTCTCTCTCCTTCCCCTTCCCCTTCCCCTCTCTGTCTGTCCCCCGCGCTCCTGCGCGTCGTCGCGTCCAGCAGTACATCTTTCGCGCGAGAGAGCGCATCTTCCTGACGAGATCCTCCGCGACGGATCCCTCGATTTCGCGCGCGCGCGCGCGAGACAGTCAGAGAACGCCCCCTTACGAGGGTGAAGCGCGCACGGGTCTCGTCCTCGGGACGGCGCCAGGACGAGGGTCCTTCGCCTTCGACGCGGTAAACACCTCCCATATACTCGGGACACCCAGGACAGAATCCTCTCGCCACTCGCGAGAGAGGCTGGAGGGAGAGAGGGGGAAAAGTGTAGAAGGAGTGCAGAAGAGCGCGCGCCAAGACGCGGCGACGGTGCACCTCGCTTGGAGCTCGGGAGGGGACGATTGTATCTCGGTGCGGGATGTATCAGGTTAGTGATACCGTGCGCCTCGGTTGGGGAAAGACAATAATGCCTCGAGGGAGGGATAGATAGATCTTTCCTCCTCGCGAGCGGGCCGGCGAGGACCGAGCTGTCAAACGCTCGCGTTCGGGTCACCCGTCCCGGAGAGAGGTCGTCGTTAACCTCCAGTGTTCTAGGTGGACGCGACGTCTCCGGGATCGGCTGAGATCCTCGCCGACCTCTTCTCTCCCTCTTTCTCTCCTCCCCTCGTCCCCAGACGACCGGCCCTCCTCGCTCCCATCCCCCCCTCGCTTTTTTCCCCCGATCGACGCCGGGGTACGTCGCGAAAGGACTCGTGAACGTCACGCTGTGGACGACGACGTACCCGCGGGCGATATCCTGTCCGTATACACCTAGTCACCCCGAGAACCCTCTCGTGGATCCAGGACACAGATACGGTGTGTATCGGGTGACTCGTGATTGACAGATCGTTCTATCATCGTCAGCAGCGTGTTAGACGCCTTGTTAGAAGCCTAGTGCGCGCGCGCGCGCCGACTGCGTACGATATACATGTACACCCCGCGAGGTCTCTCGAGTGTAGGAGGTTGAGAGAGAAGAGCGAGAGAGAAAGAGAGAGAGAGAGAGATATGAAGGATAGAGACTGGCTGACGGAATGACTGACTAGCACTAGTACTTGCGTACGCAGGTGACTGACTGGGAGACGACGCTAGAGAGCCAGGACTCTGGGATACCCACCCGTTGGTTTGCGCGTCCGTCCGTCCGTTCGTCGATCCGTCCGTCTGTCCGTCCGTTCGTCAGTCTGTCCGTTCGTCCGTCCGTCCGTCCGTCCATCCATCCATCCATTCGTCCGTCCGTCCGTCCGTCCGTCCCTCCGTCCGTCCGTACATCCGTTTGCTCGTCAGTTTGTTCGCGCGTGCAGCACGACGGACTCGTTGGCGACGAGAGACGAATTAAAGAGTAACGCTAGAGACAGAAGACGGGTCCTGGGGACCTGGAGCCTCGGACGACGCCATCATCATCGTCGCCCTTGCTCTAGAAGACTCTCTCTCTCTCTTTCTCTATCTATCTATCTCTCTCCTCCCTCCCTCTTCCAGCTCGGCTGGTCGGAAGTTTGTTGGTTATGGGAGCGAGAGCGGAATTCGCTGCGCCATTTTGAAAAATTCGGCCCCGCTAAAAATCCCCCCCCCCGCCCTGACTTCCCCTCACCCCCGCGCGCCTATCAACCTACCTGGCTGGCTGCCTCGAGGAGGTGGAGAGCTCCTCGCGTCCTTCTCGCCGGATTGTCATCAGCGAGTGATATCGTTTCGTTGTTTAGATCGACTGCGAGGCGGACCGCGGTGGACTCATGGAAGGCACGTTGGAGGAGCCTGGTATCAAGGACTCGTCTCGGAACGGTAGTCCCGACAGGCACCTGAAAGGTGAGCATGATGACTGGTTGGGACGTGATATCGACGAGCACCCTCGAGTCTTCCAAAGAAGCCTCCGGACTTGTAGAGCTTTCCCTCGTTCAGAGGAATTCTCCATGTGACTTCTGTGAGAAATGGGGACCTAGTTGTTTGACACACTTTTGTACATTTTCATGATCCGCTGACTGGTAATTGTGGGTAACTTTTTCTCGTTACCTTGTGACCTGAAGACTCGCGTCAGAGTGACGTGGGAAAGTTGCGGGGTCTCGTTGCGTAATTGTGTGATTTTTTCTAACTGCGATAAAGGTAGCAGTTTTGGAATTGTATAGTTCTTCGATTGTAAGATACTGATTTTCTTGAATTGCAACTTTAATATGACACGTATTTGTTGTTACTGTGCTGAAATGGAGATTATTTATCTATTGATGAATGATTATGTATTAAATGTTTCATGATTATTTGCAGATATGATTATTCCAAATGGTGTCAACGGGAACTATAGCGTTGACAATGAAGAATACATGGACATCAGTGACAACATGGGCAAGAATATATTGAAGGAATTTGTCACCGAAGATGAAGAAGGTGATGAAGAGGAAGGGGATGATGAAGAGGACGGAGATGAGGATGATGATGATGATGATGATGACGAGGATGAGAGAGAAATCGAGGGTCAAGAAAGAAAAAATGAAGATAGTGAGCAAAATGAAGCAGTAGGTAATTATGATAAAGAGGGTGATGCATTTGACTCGAAAAATGACTTTAAAGTATCCAAATTGTCCGATGGTGTGAGTGAGACGAACAATTCTAGTGAAGTGTCTAAAACTGAATCAGAGTGCAAAAACACATCTTGTGAAGCTATGGAGGTAGACGAACAGAGTAATAACTCCGATGTTGAGTGTCTCGATGAAAGCATTACAGAAATACAATTGGATAATGACGATGTGTTCATTTCGAAAAAGATTGTCGACAAGCAAGACAATGATATGTCGTCAAACTGTAGCTGTGACAGTAGTGAACTCGCTGACAGCAGCATGGAGAAGACGGATGTCAAGCTCTGCGAGGAGAATGGAAGCTATGACAGTCCAGATATCGAGGAGATAACAGATAACGCGAAGAATAATGGTCATAATGCGGATCCGCGTGCTCTGAAGGATCCCACGAAGCAGAGAAAACCGCGAAAACAAATAGATCTTAGTAGTATTACGCCGAGAAGAAGTTCGCGCAATATTAAACGAACAAGTTACATAGAAAAGGAGATAGAGGAGGAAGTGGATGACGATGGATCTGATATAGAAGAGATTAAACCGGAGGATCCATTAGCTGGTATCGATAGTAAAGACAAGGAGAATTCGAAATTGAAGTCGCCAGTGAAGAACAGTAGTAAAACCACCATCGTCGTTAATGATACTAAACGCCTGGTGGAGATTGCCGCTGGTAGCAAATCCATCAAAGGTGGCAAAAAGGAACCTACATTAGTCATAATAGATACAAATTCGATTCTTTCAGGCCGCGGTGGGGTCCCCGTGAGCAACAGCAAGCCTCATCATTCTATCTCCAATTCTAGCTCATTTTCAGTTGTCCCAGTAGGAGGCATGACAACGCAGACAATGTATCCCAATATGAGGACGACCATTACGCCAGTACCAATGACTTCAAAGACGGCACAGCTGAGTCCAAAAGCCAGTAGTATGACCACGGTTACGCCGACCACAGTACCGCCGATTTTACCGACTCTGACTGATGACATGTTCGTAGTTGAAGCACCATCCTTCATAGTACCTTACGTATACGAGAAACCGCCTCTAAGACCATTAAAGGAATTCGTCACCAAATTGGAGAAAAGCATCGAGGAAAGAGAAAAGGAGGAGAAGTCGAAACGAGTCGTCGATGAGAAGGATAACGAGGAGTATAAGGAAGATTCCTTGGATATTATTAAGAAAATCAATGAAAAGTCTGACGAGAGTGAGAGCGAGGGACGAAGCAAGAGAGACGGAGATGACAGAGGAAGTGACAATTCCATAGACCTGACCGATCATGGATTCAGTAGTATAAGCGACAGGCAGAGCGAACTGAGGCAGGATGACAGAAATAAAGTACCGACGTACTTCGACTTACCATTGGGCAAGTTTTTCATGCAGATCGGGATGAATCTTGTACAGGAGTTTGTGCAAACTGATCTCTTACGGACTCAAAAGCGTAAGCAGGGCAAGGGTAGCACATCGGCCGAGACTCAATTAGCTATAAATTCGCTTATCAAGAATCTAGAGTTTAGTAAAGAGAATAACGAACCATTCCACTTAGAGATGAAGAAATGCGAGTTCTGTAGTTTCAAAACGGAATCGACATTAGTCATGCAGCATCATCTAGAGACCCCGCATATGCGCAACTACGTTTACAAGTGTAACTTCTGTCCGATGGAGGTCCGCAGTCCCCACGATATTCTGTATCACATGGAGGCGGAGCACAATACTCGCGGTAGACTGGAACGCGGCCCGGCTTTCCATCAGTGTCCCAATTGTCCGTTCGAGGACAATCAGAAGGGCAAATTGACACGGCATATTTTGGCCTGTACCAAGAAATTTAGACCGGAAAGAAACTTGGAGCCTGCCGCGGATTGGGAGCCCCCGGCCAAGATACCCAGATTGAATCGTGCGCGACCTGTCGGCCCTACTAATCCAAATGCGCTCGCTGCTATGGCGATGAGCGCTAAGGGTCCGCAACCGTTGCTACCTAAACTATTACCGGCGCCGATCACAGGTCGTGGAAGAGGGCGGCCACCGATGCAACCGAGATATTCCGACCTGAAAACTTTGCGACCAGGTGCTACTACAATGCGGCAAGGTAAATCTTGATAAACACTCGCAATAATACAGAAGAGAATATACAGGGTGTTTCAGATCATCCGTATCACCCATTTAAAAACTAGAGGAGTGATTATTTCAAAAAAGTAAAAACATTTCCTTTATAAATCGAGTGCGCTCTATCGAATGGTGATATTTTCAACTTCTGCTTCCGGCCGGAAATAGGCGATTCAGACGGGAAGTGCATTTTTTTAAACGGAACCCCCCATTTTTCATTGAATATTCTTGTAGCTTACCTCGAGAGCTTTCCAAAACACTATAATAAATTATTTTTCCATGAAGTACTTGTCGAGTTATAAGGCTTGAAATCATTTTTTAATTTTACATAAATCATAAAATATCTTGTAAAAGATTCATTTTTCGATTATCTTACCTTAATACTTTTATGTACAAAATAATGAGAGGAATCAATTGGTGTAAAGAAAACACATAATTGTTTCTAAGAAAAAATATATTATTTGCAATTAACAATTCCATATCTTTTCTTAAAAGCAACTGTATGTTTTCTTTACACCAATTAATTCCTCTCATTATTTTATACATAAAAGTATTGAGGTAAGATAATCGAAAAATAAATATTTTACAAGGCATTTTATGGTCACAAGATATTTTACAAGATATTTTACATAAACCATAAAATATTTTGTAAAATATTCATTTTTCGATTATCTTACTTTAATACTTTTATGTACAAAATAATGAGAGAAATCAATTGGTGTAAAGAAAACACATAATTGTTTCTAAGAAAAAATATGTTATTTGCAATTAACAATTCCATATCTTTTCTTAAAAGCAACTGTATGTTTTCTTTACACCAATTGATCCCTCTCATTATTTTGTACATAAAAGTATTAAGGTAAGATAATCGAAAAATGAATATTTTACTAGATATTTTATGGTTTATGTAAAATTAAGAAATTATTTCAAGCCTCATAACTCGAAAAGTACTTCATGGAAAATAATTTATTATAATGTTTTGGAAAGCTCTCGAGGTAAGCTACAAGAATATTCAATGAAAAATGGGGGGTTCCGTTTAAAAAAATGCACTTCCGGTCTGAATCACAATCATATTTCCGGCCGGAACCAGAAGTTGAAAATATCACCATTCGATAGATCGCACCCGATTTATAAAGAAAATGTTTTTACTTTTTTAAAATAACCACTTCTCTAGTTTTTAAATGGGTGGTATGGGTGGTCTGAAACACCCTTTATATTTTTCAGAGACAACATTTTTACATATTATGTAATGTTGATAAATCGTATTTCAGATAATGTTGCAGGAATGATGTATCGTCCTACATCGTCCGGTTTATTGGTACCCACGTCATACCAGTTTGGTAGTAATCAAATATTCCAGGTAAAAACAGCAGCATTTATTTTTCACAGATGTATATTTTTTGCTACGCATATACGCAAACACTAACAATTAAATTTAGCGAATTAAATTGTGAAAAGTAAAACTTGATCGCCAAAATTCAAGCGGCCTAAAAGTTATAAACTCGTTCTTCAAAGGATATCAAAGAGAGAATATGTTGCAATAAATGAGTTAAACGAGTTTTTAATTTAAAATATTATTCATGTTGCAAACATGGCCGCATATATTTATCGTTGTTATAAGAAAACTTTGCACACACAACAAACAATTGGATATATAATTTCTTATAGGCTGCCATATTTTTTTTTAATATGAGATATTTTTAAATATCATATTTTTTTATCAAATATCATATTTTTAATATGATTGAAAGGGTGATGAGAATCGATGACAAGTGTCATGCCCTTTCTTAATTTTAAATTCGAATAATATAAGTTTGAGAACGCCACATTTTATACATTATACAAGTTTCAAGTATTTTTCTCATATTAAATTATACGTATATCTGTACATTACAAGACTATGCTGTAATACTATCTGTTGAATTGTTTAGGTATAAGAGCGTATCTTATATTACAAATTGATATTTTACATAACAATTTCCAACAAAGGCAGAATAGCATAAACTATATAAAAGTTGATTGAAATTTATGAATAAATGTTAAACTATATTTATGAATACCATACAAATTGGAATCAGAACAAGGGTGGACAAGCTTTCAATTATAACTCGCCAAATTTTCTTGTGCTTGATATAAACATTAATTTTATGAGCTAAATTTTTTAGTAAAAAAAAATATTTTTAATTATTTTAATTTAGAAAGAATTATTTTTTATTTAGTATATATACCAAATATTTGCAAGAAAACTCCTACGTTAATTCTTGATTAAAAATTACAATGAGAATAATTAAATCCTAGTAATATGTCTATTACACTTAAGTAATTTATTAACGAGTAGTAGACGTAGTAGTAGAAATATAATAATTTTTGTATAAATTTTGTACGCTTTTCCGATTTTTTAATGTGAAAACGTGTATACAGGGTGTCCAATTTTAATGTCCTATCCCAAATAACTTTCTTATTTTTAATTTTAGAAAAAGATGTTTCAGACAAAAGTTGTATGGTTTCAAGGGGGACATAAGGTGGTGTCATTAGTTTGACCTTGAAGAGTTACATGAAGGTTATTTTGAATTTCTTAAATGGAACACCCTATATATTTTTGCATATTCTTGTAGTTTATCTCGAGAGAGAAAACATACAGTTGTTTTTAAGAAAAAATATATAATTTGCAATTAACAATTCCATATTTTTTCTTCGAAACAACTATGTTTTTTTTTTACACCAATTGATTTCTCTCATTATTTTGTACATAAAAGTATTAAGGTAAGATAATGAATATTTTACAAGAAATGAATATTTTACAAGATATTTTATAGTTTATGTAAAATTAAGAAATGATTTCAAGCCTCATAACTCGAAAAGTACTTGATGAAAAAATGTTTATTTATAGTGTTTTGGAAAGCTCTCGAGATAAGCTACAAGAATATGCAAAAATATATAGGGTATTCCGTTTAAGGAATTCAAAATGACCTTCACGTAACCTTCATGTGACTCTTCAAGATCAAACTAATGACACCACCTTATGTCCCCCTTGAAACCATACAACTTTTGTCTGAAACATCTTTTTCTAAAATTAAAAATTCCAAAATTTCTAAAATTAAAGAAAGTTGTTTGGGATGGGACATTAAAATGGGACACCCTATATACATTGAAATTGTCACACTTTAAATACACTCGAGGCTCCAAGAACTAGTAAAAAAGATATATGGGTGGTGGTAGGTGGTGGGTGGTTCTGGGACTGTCATGTCGGCTGTCTCGGGGGTGAGTAGCAGTAGCGGCGGCAGTTCCGGTCAACCCACACCAATTGCACTTGTACCCAACGTTATCGACTCTCTGTCTAGGTTGTCCTCATCACAGGTAAATAAATATTGGAAAGTAACCGGGGAGAAAGTATATAACTGATTTCGTGATATATGTGAGATCGCATGTGTTTTGCAGAGGTGCAAAAAAAGGCTTTTTAATATTGTTTAATTTGTCTCTGATCATAATCAAAAGAATTTGCAGTAGAAAGACTCTTAGAAGATTTAACACTTAATGTACAACCAACATACTTCCTCATATATTTATACTTATGGATCAATTATGTATATCTTTATAATATTAATGGTATATACAGGGTGTCCCATTTTAATGTTCCACCCCCCAAATAATTTTCTTATTTTTAATTTTAGAAGAAGATGTTTTAGACAAAAGTTGTATGGTTTCAAGGGGGACATAAGGTGGTGTCATTAGTTTGACCTTGAAGAGTCACATGACGGTTACGTGAAAGTCATTTTGAATTTCTTAAATGGAACACCCCATATATTTTTGCATATTCTTGTAGCTTACCTCGAGAGCTTTTCAAAACACTATAATAAAGTATTTCTTCATTGAGTACTTTCCGAGTTATGAGACTTGAAATCATTTCTTAATTTTACATAAACCATAAAATATTTTGTAAAATATTCATTTTTCGATTATCTTATCTTAATACTTTTATGTACAAAATAATGAGAGGAATCAATTGGTATAAAGAAAACACATAGTTGTTTCGAAGAAAAAATATGTAATATACAATTAACAATTCCATATTTTTTCTTATAAACAACTGTATGTTTTCATTACCAATTGATTCCTCTCATTATTTTGTACATAAAAGTATTAAGGTAAGATAATCGAAAAATGAATATTTTACAAGATATTTTATGATTAAAATTAAGAAATGATTTCAAGCCTCATAACTCGAAAAGTACTTTATGGAAAAATAATTTATTATAGCGTTTTGTAAAACTATCGAGATATAAGCTACAAGACATGCAAAAATATATAGGGTGTTCCATTTAAGAAATTCAAAATGACCTTCACGTAACCTTCATGTGACTCTTCAAGATCAAACTAATGGCATCTTATGTCCCCCTAGAAACCATACAACTTTTGTCTGAAATATCTTTTTCTAAAATTAAAAATAAGAAAGTTATTTGGGGTGGGACATTAAAATGGGACACCCTGTATAGTATTAAAACAATATACGTCTACACATCTCAATATTTTTCACCCTTTGGTTCGTGTGGACATAATAGTACATGATTATACTAATATATGAATATTATTTTGCCAACAAATAGATATTAATAGATATTTATCTTAATATTTGGAAAGTAATAAATTGCTACATAGTCATTAGAAAAAAATCAATAATATTGAGAATGGATTATTTTGATATATTTAAAAGTAATAAAAATAAAAATAATTATTAGGCTTTTCGAAAAAGATAAAATTATAATTTTTAGTTACAAAATGTGATGAAAGAATACACACACGCATACACATACACATTATGTAAACATAGAGCAATCTAAGAAATGTATTACTTTGAGTTGTAAGATTTTTCAGGTGGATATTACTAATGAAAGATATTTGTCAGTATATGATTTGTAAAAGTAACATTATATATTGGCGAATTTTTGGATTCTAAATAACAGAAACATTTTATATTTTTCAGAACACAACATCCAGTCCGAAAAATCCCACAGCGAAGCTATTGAGTCAACCGAGTATATCTATTACTCCATTACCACGTACAACATCTCAAACCTCCATTCCAGGAACAGGAACTTCTTCAAAGTCTGGAGGAAAAAATACATTTGTTATATGTGAAATTTGTGATGGATATATTAAGGTAAATAATATACAATAAATCTGCACTATTTTTTCAATCAAAGCTACATTCAGAAATTGCATACATTTTTAAGAAAGAAATAAAAATTCCATCAAAATTCTCTTTTATATTTATGGTGGAATTTACTTAATTTATACAAATTGAGTTTATATTTCAAGTTTATGGTAATGATATAAAAAATACCTTTCTGATTATATGCATATCATATTACACATTGTATCAAAAAATTATGTATAATAAGATTAATTATTAATAGCAGATGTTATAATTATCATGTATACGCTATGCGTATAATGCAATAGCACATCAATCTTTTCAAAAAGTACTGCACATTAAATTTTATCATATTTATTTTAGGATCTAGAACAATTACGAAATCATATGCAATGGATCCATAAAGTGAAAATACATCCAAAGATGATTTATAATAGACCTCCATTAAACTGCCAGAAATGCCAATTCCGATTTTTCACAGATCAGGTAAAATTTTTATTAGTAATTATCAAATATGAAAAATTTTTTTTAATTAATTTTATATTTAAAATATAGAAAGTCTCTTTTGTATGCGTAGAAGAATATAAATTGATATTTTTACAAAATCACATTTTACCTACAATAATAAATAATAATTTTAATAAAAATATATTATATATTTCAATAATAAAATAATTTTTATAAAATATAAATTTTAAATGAAATTTGAATTTTTGCGTTGTCGTTTCTAATAAATGTATTCACGACGTTTAATAATTGCGTGATAATTAAATTTGTATGCGTAGAAGAATATAAATTGATATTTTCACAAAAATCACATTTTACCTACAATAATAAATAATAATTTTAATAAAAATATATTATATATTTCAATAAAAAAATAATTTTTATAAAATATAAATTTTAAATGAAATTTGAATTTTTGCGTTGCCGTTTCTAACAAATGTATTCACGACGTTTAATAATTGCGTGATAATTAAATTTGTATGCGTAGAAGAATATAAATTGATATTTTCACAATCACATTTTGCCTACAATAATAAATAATAATTTTAATAAAAATATATTATATATTTCAATAATAAAATAATTTTTATAAAATATAAATTTTAAATGAAATTTGAATTTTCGCGTTGCCGTTTCTAACAAATGTATTCACGATGTTTAATAATTGCGTGATAATTAAATTTGTATGCGTAGAAGAATATAAATTGATATTTTCACAAAATCACATTTTACCTACAATAATAAATAATAATTTTAATAAAAATATATTATATATTTCAATAATAAAATAATTTTTATAAAATATAAAGTTTAAATGAAATTTGAATTTTCGCGTTCCGTTTCTAACAAATATATTCACGATGTTTAATAATTGCGTGATAATTAAATTTGTATGCGTAGAAGAATATAAAATACATAATTGATATTTTCACACAAAAAAAATCACATTTTACCTACAATAATAAATAATAATTTTAATAAAAATATATTATATATTTCAATAATAAAATAATTTTTATAATATATAAATTTTAAATGAAATTTTAATTTTCGCGTTTCTAACAAATGTATTCACGACTTAATAATTGCGTGATAATTGAATTTCTCTTCTCATAGGGTTTGGAGAGACATTTGTTGGGATCTCACGGGCTGGTCACATCCAGCATGCAAGAAGCGGCGAATAAAGGAAAGGATGCGGGTCGTTGTCCGGCTTGTGGCAGGGTAAGTTTCTACATCTTTTTTTTTCAAGTAAGAGTATTTATTTTCGAAAGAAAGAAAATAACAAAGGCACGAGCAACGAAGGAATAATCGAAAGCTATATTGATTTTCCAGGTATATCAATGGAAGTTATTAAATCACGTTGCTCGAGATCACGGGATGACATTGAAGCCGGCACATCTATCGTATAAGTGTACAGTTTGCACTGCCACATTCGGAATGTACAAGCAATTCGAGAACCACGTGTACTCGGCGCACAGCGTCGTGGCGAAGAGAGTGATGGATAAAAAGAATGCGCCCGCATCTCCATCGTCCAGATCGAACGATTCGCTTCTAAAACCATTGAAGATCAACGACGAGATTACGATTATCCCGCAGCCAGCGAAGCCCACAACTAGATCCGGCGCGACTCAAGGCAGAGGAAAATAGCAATGATGAGCTTGAGTGATACTTGTGTCTTGTCCGATCGAATTTCGCATATAACTCTTTGTGGTACTCCATACCGATCACTGGCGAACGCACAGTGATCAACGTGCCGTGTACATGTGTATACTATGCTTAAGATGCGAGTTTTAAAAAAAAGAAAAAAAAACACCTAAAGGGGAAAAAAGGAAAAAAAGAAAAAGAAAACGCGACTCTCACGACGACAGGAATCTAATTGACTGCGTAATAATATTCCATCAATGATTATACCGATATATTTATTTAAGAATTTTTATTGTTGTTATCGGACCTACATAAAATAGACTGTAAAAAAAAAACATTAAAGGGTGGCCTTCAGTCTGACTCCTTGGTTAACTCCTAGAGCTGCATACTCCCGACCTATAAACGCCTATTGTGTAACACGGACTCTCTCGCGCGCGATATACAGAGTGTCTACATTCGAGTGTCCACGTGCGGATTATTCTCTTACATAGCGAATTCTCTATAATGTAAATTCTTTTTCTAAGATAAATATATATTCGAATTTATTCTATTTTGTTATCGATGCTACGACGACTGGCAGGACAATGAAACTGCCCCCATTCTCCGATTTGATAAGAGGACATCATGTTCGCGGAGCGGTCTCCGAATGATATACGATGCGATAAATTGTACTAATTGACCAGAGTGCCCTCGACTGTCACGCGAATCTATAGTACGCAGGTACTAAGGACAAGTGTATACTAGCTAGCATATGATTCTTTAAACCGTATACATACTGTACTCTCATTTCGCTCTCATACGTTTTTTTTTAAATCGACAGTCAGTGAAATTATCGTCATTTGTAACATCTTTATTTATGATATTTCATGAAACTGTGTGTACGAAGTAATTTATGGTATATAACATGTCGAGAAAGAATTCTGTTTTTTTTTTTTTTTAATTGAAACTTGTGTAAATTGTATATCTATATATTATATCATAAGTTTGAATCCTCCCCTTTAGTCACGTATATACTGTAATAAAAAAAAAAACAGAAAATATTCGGTTTTATTTTTGCGCTCTTATAAGAACAAACAAAAATGTACATTTAATATAGAATATAATATAAAGAAATATATCAATAAAATAGGATGGCACACAAATACACACACTCGTGTATACATTTTTTCTGATAAACGATAATACATGAATATAAAAAACGGAACATTGATCCTGTTAAGCACACAACGCGTACATCTACATTTATATATGTATATATATAATATAAAATGTTGGCAAAAAAGACACAAAATATTATATATATAAATATGTAAAATTATAATAGTATAGAGCAATAGTGTAGTGCAAGAAGAGACTATTCATTTCATTTTCTTCTTGTATACACTCCGGAACGATTATAGGATTACATCAATATGTAGATAGTCGTTAAAAAAAATTAACGCGGGTTTAATTTAGCAATTTCAATTTGTCCCGATAATTTTTGTACGTTATTGTAGGATATAATTTTAGAGGGGGAAAAACCGTAATCAATGACAAAAGAAATATAAGATAGTGCGTTTTTTGCACTGTATGGCTGTATTATTTAATTCTGCTACCTTGCCAAACGCTTACGGCAAGTCATGTTGGTAAAAACTAAGAGACACAGACATAATTACAGAAATATATAGTTTATTGTAATAATTTGTACAATATTATATGATTACAAAAATAAAGTGTACCAACATTGAACTAAAATTCGTGCAATATGCGCTACACTGAGAGAATTACTATTAGTCGCTGAAGATCGCAATAAAATTTGTGATCCTAAAGAAAGCACGATCCCATATATCCATTACACTTTTCAAAGCATATTTTGTCCGCCCCATTAGAAAGTATATATATAAAAAAATTATAATTACATAATGCATCTATAATTATAAGTATTTCTAGAAATATATTAATCTCATTTTCTTTTCTTCCCTATTAAGATTATTCAAAATATATGCTATATATAACTCTTGAAAAATATTTTTTAAAGCAAATTAAATGTGCTGAGACATTAGTATTTGCCAAAAAAATTTAGAATTAAAAACATAGTAAAAAAATAAGAAAGAAAATGAGAGTAAATGGAAAAAAAATTACATTATTGAAAAAGACGCCTTGTATATATTGATAGACATTTCATTTATGTAAGAAAATTATAATACAAGCACAGATTTATGAATTATTGTAAAAAATTTATTATATTTTATTGATAGATTACACTTCAGATCTCATTTAATATACAGTGTGTTTCAAAAGTCCTGGACCGGTCGAATATTTCATAAACTATGCACTTTAGAAACAAATGTTTCAGACAAAAGTTGTATGGCTTGAAGGGGGCCATCAGATAGTGGCAATGATTTGACCTTGGAGAATCAAGAAATTAAAGGTGACGTAAAGGTCACCTTCAATTTCTTAAATGGAACCCCCTATTTTTTATTACATATTCGTGTAGCTTATCTCAAGAGCTTTCTAAAACACTATAATAAAGTATTTCTTCATTGAGTATTTTTCGAGTTATGAGGCTTGAAATCATTTCTTAATTTTGCATAAACTATAAAAAATTTAGTAAAATATTCATTTTTCGATTATCTCATCTTAATACTTTTACGTACAAAATAATGAGAGGAATCAATTGGTGTAAAGAAAACACATAGTTGTTTTTAAAAAAAAAATGTAATTGTTAATTGCAAATTATATATTTTTTTCTCACATAAAAGTATTAAGGTAAGATAATCGAAAAATGAATATTTTACAAGATATTTTACGGTTTATGTAAAATTAAAAAATAATTTCAAGCCTCATAATTCGGAAAATACTTAATGAAAACTAACTTAATTATAGTGTTTTGGAAAGCTCTCGACGTGAGCTACCAGAATATTTAATAAAAATAGGGAGTTCCATTTAAGAAATTGACGGTGATCTTCACGTGACTTTCAAATGACTCTCCCATGTCAAATCATTGCCACTATCTGATGGCTCCCTTCAAGCCATACAACTTTTGTCTGAAACATTTCTTTCTAAAGTGCATAGTTTATGAAATATTCGACCGGTCTGAGACCTTTGGAACACTCTGTATGTGTATGTGTATGTATGTATGTATGTATATATATATATATATATATATATATATATATATATATATATATATAACTTTTAATGAATAATTTATATGAGGAGAATATTTTCACGAAATACTTTTTTCTATAATTATTAAAAGTATTTCATCATATATTTAATAATAAACATTTTTTATTGTTGGACATGTCTAGATAATCAAGTGTGATTAATCATACGATTGATAATACTGTCATATTGCCAACAAAATACAATTGTTTACAACATGATAACAATTATCTAGGTATTTCATATAAGAAAGTTATATTTGCTGTAAAAGTTTTTGTTGTTTAAATTTGTGTAGTTTAGAGAAATGATTACACAGTATGTATTTGATTCTGGTAGAATAATATATACATTTTATTATGTAAATGTATCTTTCAATTGATAAACTTAATATTCAAAATGGAAGTCAAAGTAAGATTGATCGAAATTGTTAATACGAATATATCCATCTTCTCCACCTGTAGAATAACTACGACCATTAGGATGAAAAGCAAGGGAATTAATGGGGCCAAAGTGTCCTTTCAAACGTGCAAATTCCTCTTCGAATACTAGATGGAAGAATCGTGAGTCAAATTTGCCTTGTCGCGCGGACGTTGTAGTGACGTCCATAGCGTCTTGACCACCACCAAGAACCACCTGTAGAAAACAATTTTCTTTACATTCCAATATATACGGTGGAAAAAAAAATTGATGTCTTTTTTTTTTATTAAATATAATTCAATATATTTTAATTAATTATTTTAATTAATTAAATATATTTTTATTAAGGTAGGAAATTATTTACTCAGTTAAATCGTAACATTCTTGCTTTATATTTTCTAATTGCAATTGTATTAATATTTCACTCTTTTTTTTCCAGGATTTCAAGATAGCACATAACAGGATGGTAAAATACAAATGTCTTACATGATCAAAAATCGGTGATATTGTAGCAGAATTTACGGGCCTTTCCGTCTTGTATGTCTTCAGTAGCATTAAAGATTCGCTATCAAAAAGTTTTGCTGTATGATCTTTGGATGCGGTTACAAACATGGTCCCATCCTTATTACATTGCATGTCATTTATCTGTGATTTGTGACCTTTGACGCTGGACAACTTTTTCCCTGTCTGTATCACAAACGATATAATTATTCCCATAATATTTATCACTGTAACAATAAAAGGACACTTGCCCTCACGTCCCAAAGTTTAATCTCGCCATCCTCGTGGCCCGTAATAATAGTCTCATCCAAAGCACCCCATAATATAGCAGAAATTCTAGGACCATTGACAGAGATCCTGGAAATTGCATCTTCCTGAGATAATGTAGAATCGACATTTCGCACGTCCATGATAAACATCTCGCACTGATGACCCAAGGCCTTATCAGTGGAGAACACGGCGAGATTTGCTGAATAACTAAAACCACACGCTCTTACAGAACTGTTTGTGCTCAACTGACCTATCTCCTTGCCTAAACAAAATTAGAAAATGCAATTTTGCATTAAATTTTGCACATACAAGCGAAATATATCGTTTGTTTGTATCATATGCAAACCAGTTTGACAGTCCCAGACTCTCAGCGTATTGTCACCACTGCCGGATAAGAGTCGTGTGGTATCCCAGTTGACATCGATACACCATACGGAACCGTTGTGGCCGTTGAAAGTCCCAAGACGCTCTCCGTTCAATGCATACCAAACATTAGGTTGCTTATCTTTACTGGCAGAGAACAGCAGGTCACCTTCTCTATTATATTTTATTTTGGTGGTGGCACGCTCGTGCCCGTGCAACATCAGGGGTTTCTGCAGGAAACAATTCTCTTTACATTCCAATATATAGGGTGGAAAAAAATTGATGTATCTTTTTTTTTTTATTAAATATAATTCAATATATTTTAATTAATTATTTTAATCAATTAAATATATTTTTATTAAATATTTAATGTGCCTTCAACTATTTTAGTCCAATAAAAAATTGATGTATCTATCACAGTGAGGTTATACTGTCACATGTATGTATTTTAGCCTAAATCCAATGCATTTTACTAAAAGATGATGACAGAAATATATTAACGTAAGATCGAAGTAAACTAACCATTTTGTGGCGTTTTAATTTTATTTCAGACACAAAGAAACCCGACAACAATCACTTCTATCACACGAGCAACCATTTACTGAAAAAAAATCGTGATAAAGGCGAGATTACATTTATACGATCAAATTTTCCGATTGGCTGTCGGATAGAGCCAATTACAAGGTGTTTCAGACCACACATATCACCCATTTAAAAACTAGAGAAGTGGTTATTTCTAGTGCGTTCAAAAATATGTTTGGTTGATGTTGCGAAAAAAGATAAAGTTGGCAGTAATGAAAACTCCCATAGTGCGTTCGAAAATATTAATGCGTTCGAAAATATGTTTGGTCGGTGTTGGAAAAAAAGATAAAGTTGGCAGTATTGAAAACTCCCAGTGCTGCGTTTCGTTTCTCCCACTAGGATTAGAGAACCTCTAGGAGAGAGAATGGACAACTGATCATGTGACATGTGATCAAGCTTTTTCATGATTGGCTGGCAGAAAATGTATCAATTTTAGCTATTGCGACGCCAATGCAAAATATCATGACACAAATAGGTTATATTAACTGTGTGTGTGTGTCATCATATTGTGCATTGGCGTCGCAATAGCTAAAATTGATACATTTTCTGCCAGCCAATCATGAAAAAGCTTGATCAGTTATCCATTCTCTCTCCTAGAGGTTCTCTAACTAGGATCATTAGGATTGTATTGGGTCTGTTCGTTTTAGCTGCACTGCTGCACTAGTGCAATTAGTTAGAGTGAAAGAAAGTATATTTGTCTTTTTCTAACTTATTGCACTGGTGCAGCAGTGCAGCTAAAACGAACAGACCCATTGTACCATATATACAATATTAGTGCGTTCGAAAATATGTTTGGTTGGCATTGGGAAAAAAGATAAAGTTGGCAGTGGGTGCTTTCCAGCAAGCAACACAGGCGACACTGTGTCGCTACAGTGTCGATACAAGTGCTTTCCAACTACGACACAAGTCGACACAATCGTACACAGCAAAAATGCTGTGTTCGCCTGTGTCGTCGTTTTGTAGCACCCCAGTGAGTGCCAACATAACATTTCATATTTGGTATCATTAATTTTTTTAAGAATGGTATTGCGTGATAGAAGATAACCAAACTTTTATATTCGCTAAAAAGACGACTTAAAGACATCTAGACGTCTTTAAGACGACATAATGTTGTGTGAGAACGTTCTGAAAATTTAGACCTAGTGACAACTATTAAAAGTGACTGCCCTGCACTCTAGTGGCAAAATAAGAAAGCTAAAAAGCGTTCCAGCTACAAGTCGACACTGTGTAACACTGTGTCACACAGTGTATCACTGTGTTACCATAGCTGGAAAGCACCCAGTATTGAAAACTCCCAGTGCTGCGTTTCGTTTCTCCCACTGGGATCACTAGGATTAAAAAAATTTGCTACTTGAGATATTAAAAGAGGTAAATAAGTAGTTAAATATATTTTATAATAATATGTTTAATAACATCACATATATTATTATACGAATGTGTGTTATATATTAATAATGCTATAATTATAATAAAGTGACATAATTTAGCTAAAATGTGATTTAAATTCAATATTTGTATATCTGGTAACAACATTTTCCAAATAATCTGTTATTTTTGGTATTATTTTCTTTTCACCTCTATTATTATTATCTCTATTTTCGAATAAAATATTTTGTAATTCTTCATTATTATCATCACTATCTGAAGAAGAACTACTCGAAGATTCAAAAATGATGTTTTTGAGTAAAATATATTGTTCCATAATAATAATTAGTGTAATTGCAACACTTTCATATATTGTTGTACACTGAGCGACAACAATTCGTTCCCCGGCCCCTCTCTCGCGGGGCAAGGGGAGCATAGAAGTGACCAATCAGCTGGCAGCGTGACAGTGGCTGATTGGTTAGAGGCTACGCTCCCCTTGCCCCGCGAGAGAGATCACGGAACGAATCGTTGTCGCGGAGTGTACATACATACGGTACAATACAATCCTAATGATCCCAGTGGGAGAAACGAAACGCAACACTGGGAGTTTTCAATACTGCCAACTTTATCTTTTTTCCCAACACTGACCAAACATATTTTCGAACGCACTAATATTTTTGAACGCACTATTCAAAAAAGTAAAAACATTTTCTTTATAAATCGGGTGCGCTTTATCGAATGGTCATATTTTCAACTTCTGGTTCCGGGCGGAAATAGGTGATTCAGACCGGAAGTGCATTTTTTAAATGGAACACCCTATTTTTCATTGCATTGTGACGTCCCGCCATTTTAAAAATTACTAGATTTAGTTATTATTCGCTTACCCATCTTGCTTCTTTAGTATAACCACGAAGTAAGAACGAGTATTCGATTTTATTAATTATAATCCGATTCTATTCATTATTATTATAGATTTTAATTTTAATATATGTCTATATGAATTCTAACATTCAACACTTGCTTACCGTTCCTATTATACACGGTTATTTAACCTGCTAATTAACTATGTACTCCTTAATATATAATAAGGACTTTTTATATATGTTAAATTTAAATTTCAGACCGAAATAGATAATTTAAGTAAATAAGGTATTTCGAAGACATTATTAGATTAATTTTAAATGAATAACTACCAAATTATTTCAACTCTTTGAAATGCTTTATTTAAACTCATTATGAATTTACAACCAGTGTAAATAATTTCCTTTATATGCTGTATTTTAAATTTGATTATTCTATCTAAATTGAGTTATATTTCTAAATCTTTTCTAAAAGATAAGGGAAGTTATACATATATAACGATTCTATAATCTTAATACCGATTGCGTTAAATATTAGTATCGAAATTAAGAGCGCATAACTTTTGCGCGAGGTAATCAAAGAGGAAATCATAAATATGTTAAACATCAATTTTTCGGAGATGTCGACCGATACCTCCGATGAAATTCACGCATTACCCTTTGATCATCGCCGCGCTTCAATGAAAAAGATATCTATGTCTAAACAATTGATAAGAAATTCGGTAGTGCTTCCGAGTACGACGTGGTCCGATGAAGAGATCACCTTACTCGAAAATTCCTTTAGCAAAAGATCATGCAAGGAACAAAGGAATTATTAGTATATAAACCCCGGATTTCGGGTGCGAGAGACAGTAGTAATAATTAGTCAGTAGAGGAGACTTGCTGTCAGTCGCTTTTGTCAAGTGTCGCTATTACTTTTATATCCTAGCTATTAGTAATAATTAAATTAACTTTTGTATCAATTTGCTATTCCACTCGGTAGACTTCGAATAAAAGAACTATAATTGTGCATATCTACCGCGTCCATTTTTTGGAAAGACCCAAATCTCCCGTATACGAAGGCCACTACGACCAACAGAATTTCACCTCGGAGTGGTAAGTACCAAACTCTTTTATATTCCTTATTTTTTTTATTTTCTCGTTTTCAAATTTAATTGTTCGTTCACCTTCCTTGCATCCATTTTACACTTCCTAAAACAAGAAATCAAGAATTAAATAAATAATAGTACTGTCAAGCATTGGCATGCTGCTGATAGTATTCCTTTCCTAATCAGCATAAAGAAAATTTGCAATATCATTTCATTCTGGCAAGCGTCAAGATAATTATTAATTAAAATTATACAGCTCTCATCCGTTAAGCGTCGAGGGTCTCCCTCCTTAGGATCTCTCCTGGCATCCTTTGTCATGCCGGAGTCGTCCGCACTCTCCTATTTTTATTCTAAAAAGGTTCATTACTAAATCTAACCGACCCCAGATTTCCATCGTCTCCGGGCATCCTCTATCATGCCGGAGACATCCAACTTCCCAAACTAATTCATTACCCGGCGCTCTACGGAATATATGTACATATATATATAAATATATATATATATATATATATATATATGAAATTTAGATTATATAATCTATTGTTATCAATTCAAACGTCTTTCCTTACACAGGGATATAGCATCTTCTCGGTGCAGCCCGAAAATCTTCTTGTTCTTTCTCCCTTTTTCCGTCGCATCCGGGCATCCTCTATCATGCCGGATGCATCCTAATTTCCTTACTCTTATGCGACTCCGTCATCCTAACGTTACTCCACCTTAAAAGTCCCGTCGTCTCCGGGCATCCTCTGTCATGCCGGAGACATCCATATCCTTGTAAATTATTGACGTTTTAGTTTAACTAAATAAAAAAAAATATCTTTTTTTTCTTTATTGCACAATTCAATCACTTGAGCTGACGCTAATCAGATAATAACATCAACAAAAGTGAATATCCACTAATTTCCTCAATCAACTTATCTTATCTTAAAGTTTCGCGGCTTCTCCATTTTTTCCATTATCGATAAGTCAGATCCTTGCTCTCGGCATCCCCAAGGTATAGCCGGTGTAAGCAGGTTGCCTTGAAAATAAAGAGAGCGCACTTTACTCTAGAAACGAGGTATCTAGGGGAAAAGTAAGTCACTGAGACGTGACAGCATATTCTTGTAGCTTACCTCGAGAGCTTTCCAAAACACTATAATAAATTATTTTTTCATGAAGTACTTTTCGAGTTATGAGACTTGAAATCATTTCTTAATTTTACATAAATCATAAAATATTTTGTAAAATATTCATTTTTCGATTATCTTACCTTAATACTTTTATGTACAAAATAATGAGAGCAATCAATTGGTGTAAAGAAAACATACAGTTGTTTTTAAAAAAAAGTATGGAACTAATTGTAAATTAATTGTTAATTGTAAATTACATATTTTTTCTTCGAAACAACTATGTGTTTTCTTTACACCAATTGATTCCTCTCATTATTTTATACATAAAAGTATTAAGGTAAAATAATCGAAAAATGAATATTTCACAAGATATTTTATGGTTACAAGATATTTTACAAGATATTTTACATAAACCATCAAATATCTTGTAAAATATTCATTTTTCGATTATCTTACCTTAATACTTTTATGTACAAAATAATGAGAGGAATCAATTGGTGTAAAGAAAACACATAGTATAAAAATATGTAATTTGTAATTAACAATTTCATATCTTTTGTCTTAAAAGCAACTGTATGTTTTCTTTACACCAATTAATCCCTCTCGTTATTTTGTACATAAAAGTATTAAGATAAGATAATCGAAAAATGAATATTTTACAAGATATTTTATAGTTTATGTAAAATTAAGAAATTATTTCAAGCCTCATAACTCGAAAAGTATTCAATGAAGAAATACTTTATTATAGTGTTTTGGAAAGCTCTCGAGATAAGCTACAAGAATATGCAATGAAAAATAGGGGTTTCCATTTTTAAAAATGCAGTTCCGGTCTAAATCATCTATTTCCAGCCGGAACCAGAAGTTGAAAATATCACCATTCGATAGTGCGCACCCGATTGATAAAGAAAGTGTTTTTTGAAATAACCACTTCTCTAGTTTTTAAATGGTACGGGTGGTCTGAAACACCCTGTATAACGATCTGTGCCTAGGGTGTAACTAGCAACGATTGACCAATCAGAGGGCTCTATTTTGAATTGGCTAATTGGCGACTGGCAAAAGATCCTTCGTTCTGATTGGACGATAGAAAATTCATAATCGCATCGTATCTAAATACTTCACTGCATCAGGTTGTATATAGATGTATTTTATTGCGCTTGTGTGCATGTGTGATGTCCATACATACCATTGTATCGATGTGCGAAAAATCAAATGCGATCGTGTATGTTTGATTTGTTGATCAGAGAGCTGGTCAAACTCGAGGCACGAGAAAAAACTTATTTTTAAGCAAACGTTGTGTGTACCACGATGTAGTTGCACGTGATGATTTCAGGTGATGAAACAGTTTCTTCATTTTATCCACTTGTGCATATTTTTACATGTGCGTTTTGTCGAAATGTACATATCTAAGATTTACACGTCCTCAGTCCCGCCAATTAATCCCTTTATGCCACTCTCATTTATGAGATATACAATGTGCTAAAATGTTACATGAGATTAAATATGGCATTCTTTTCAGATTCCTCTGTTAGATTCTGAAACTTACTAATCTGCATAAAATGGGTGAATAGCAGCATTGCAAGATGTCTCATATTGAATCCTGTAAAGATCGACAGCAAAATGAATTGGAAGTTTTGAAGGTATTGATATAATATTTTTTATTTATTGAATTTCAAATTATGTGGTATTAAATTATGTTGTCCTTTAATTACAACTCTATGCTGTTGTTTAAAACAGTCCATTTTCGGTGATGAATTACGTGACTTGAGAAAGAACAAGAATAAAAAAAAATGGCAACCCCTGGACATTGTTGTTACCTTGACACCGCAGAAAGGTATGTCTGGACCGGCAGAAATCTATGCGCAAGTAGATTTACATGTTATATGCAGTGACAAATATCCTGACGAGTAAGTTTTATATTGATACATCTAAATAAAAGAATTTATTTATTTTGTCATTTAATTTTATAATTAATAAAAGAATTATTTATTATATAATCAATAAAAGAATTTATTTATTTTGTCTGATGAATAAGTTTTTTTATATTGATATATCTAAATAAAAGAATTTATATTTTGTCATTCAATTATATAATTTATAATTTTCATATATATAATTTACTTATAATATTTAGAGTACCAACTATTCAACTGCAAGATAGCAGAGGTTTGTCTCATCAACAAGTGGCAGTTTTATCATCGGAGCTTGAGAACTTGGCGGAAAAATTAAAGGGTGAAGTTATGGTCTTTGAATTCAGTCAGCATGTTCAAAAATATTTGCACGAGCATAATAAACCAGGGTATAGTAGTTTTTATGAAGAAATGGTATCAAGACGTCAGGAAAGGATACAGTATGAAATGCAGGAAAAACAAATGAAAGAAGATAAAGAGAGACAGGTTTAAATTTATATCTTTATACAGGGTGTTTCAGACCATTCGTACCACCCATTTAAAGACTAGAAAAGTAGTTATTTCAAAAAAGTAAAAACATTTTCTTTATAAATCGGGTGCGCTCTATCGAATGATGATATTTTCAACTTCTGGTTCCGGCTGGAAATAGGCGATTCAGACCGGAAGTGCATTTTTTAAATGGAACCCCCCATTTTTTATTGGATATTCTTGTAGCTTATCTCGAGAGCTTTACAAAACACTATAATAAATTATTTTTTCATCGAGTACTTTTCGAGTTATGAGGCTTGAAATCATTTCTTAATTTTGCATAAACCATAAAATATCTTGTAAAATATTCATTTTTCGATTATTTTACCTTAATACTTTTATGTACAAAATAATGAGAAGAATCAATTGATATAAAGAAAACACGTAATTGTTTTGAAGAAAAAATATGTAATTTGCAATTAACAATTCCATATTTTTTCTTAAAAACAACTATGTTTTCTTTAGACCAATTGATTCCTCTCATTATTTTGTACATAAAAGTATTAAGGTAAGATAATCGAAAAATGAATCTTTTACAAGATATTTTATGGTTTATGTAAAATTAAAAAATGATTTCAAGCCTCATAACTCGACAAGTACTTCATGAAAAATAATTTATTATAGTGTTTTGGAAAGCTCTCGAGGTAAGCTACAAGAATATTCAATGAAAAATGGGGGGTTCCGTTTAAAAAAATGCACTTCCTGTCTGAATCGCCTATTTCCGGCCGGAACCAGAAGTTGAAAATATCATTATTCGATAGAGCGCACCCGATTTATAAAGAAAATGTTTTTACTTTTTTTAAATAACCACTTTTCTAGTCTTTAAATGGGTGGGACGCGTGGTCTGAAACATTCTGTATATGTATGTGTGTATTGATGTGTACATATTACAAAGTCTTAATTATTTCATTTTATCACCAGGTACTGCAAGATGCCATACAAAAACGTCAGGAAGCTCTGAAAGCTGAGATGCGCAATCGAAAAGAAACAATCCGATTGGCCACAGACTCCGACACTGTCTTTAGATCCATCCCATCGTCTCCGCACGAGAAAGGGACAAACCGTTTTAGGCGCAGATGCGTTAGCACGTCGGAAAGTTCCGAAGGATCATTATGCGAACACAGGGGTACCAAACTCATGCATTTTGACAGTAATAAAGGCGAGAGGCAAGTACATCGAGGAAAATGCTTGGGTCATAGTGCGAAAGGTTCTGTAGTTTACGCTGGCGTAGATATGACCACTGGTGAATTATTGGCTATCACCGAGTGGACGTTAAAATGCGCAGTGTCAAATGGATGCAATTCTATTCAAGAGACTATTGATATACATCATGCCATGAAACAAATTGCCAGCTTGGAGCAAGAACTCAATCATTTGTACAAACTGCATCATCCGAATCTCGTACATTATTTGAATATGAAGTACATACAAAATAACAACAGTATAGTAATTTATATACTACAAGAGTTTGTGGTATGTAAAAATATACATATATTTTATTTTGTAATATTATGTACACACATATATATATATATATATTTCATGAAATTATAAGAGTAAATTATAAGAATTTTTTCAATTGTGTGTAAAAGTAGGTTGGAACCACCTGCTCGGTTTTTTTGATGGCAAATGTTCCAATTGACATTGATACATTGAGGTATCTAGCAAGTGGTGTTCTCGATGCATTACGATATCTCCATGAAAATAACGTGGTACACAAGGATCTACGCGACACCAGTGTTTATATAGATCGCATGGGTGTTGTAAGATTATCCGATTACTCTTTAGATAAGAGATTATCAGACATGTATCATTCAAACTCCTTAGCAAAGACTGAACACGATTTTCCAACAATTCAAGGCCGAGGAGGCAAGAAAGCAGACATATACAGATTTGGAATCTTACTACTTTCGTTGTTAAAAGGAACTATTATATCTGGAGAAGAAATAGATCTAGCAGAAATCTCACAGGTAGATTTTCTTTGTGAAATATACAGGAGGTCCTATTTTAAAGGACCCACTCAAATATCTCAGAAACACTGCATTAAATCGAAAAATGTTTCAAACAAAAGTTGTGTGGCTTCAAGGGGACCATAAGATGGTGGCAAAAATTTGACCTTGTATAGTCATTTGAAGGTCACATAAAGATAACATTCAATTTTTTAAATGGAACCTACTACTTTTCATTGCATATTCTTATAGCTTATCTCGAGAGTTTTCCAAAACATTATAATAAAGTATTTTTTCATCAAGTATTTTTCGAGTTACTTGAAACTTGAAATCATTTCTTAATTTTACATAAACCATAAAATATCTTGTAAAATATTCATTTTTCGATTATCTTACCTTAATACTTTTATGTACAAAATAATGAGAGGAATCAATTGGTGTAAAGAAAACATACAGTTGTTTTCAAGAAAAAATATGGAATTGTTAATTGCAAATTACATATTTTTTCTTCGAAACAATTACGTGTTTTCTTTATACCAATTGATTCTTCTCATTATTTTGTACATAAAAGTGTTAAGATAAAATAATCGAAAAATGAATATTTTACAAGATATTTTATGGTTTATGCAAAATTAAGAAATGATTTCAAGCCTGATAACTCGAAAAGTACTCGATGCAAAAATATTTGATTATAGTGTTTTGGAAAGCTCTCGAGATAAGCTATAAGAATATGGAATGAAAAATAGTAGGTTCCATTTAAGAAATTGAAGGTGATCTTTATGTGACCTTCAAATGATTATCCAAGGTCGAATTTTTGCCACCATCTTATGGACCCCTGAAGCCACACAACTTTTGTTTGAAACATTTTTCGATTTAACGCAGTGTTTCTGAGATATTTGAGTAGGTCCTTTAAAATGGGACACCCTGTATGTGTATAATAGTGACAACATTGAGATGTGCGTTCGAAATAATTTGAGATAATTTTTTTTTCAGCTTCATTTGAGGGATTTTATTTCAAAATGTCTTATCGATGACGAAAGGATGCGTTGGTCCGCGGAACAATTATATCAACATAGTTTTATAAGAACGCCATTAGAACGAGGTTTATCACCCTTGATGCCGATTCATAATGAGAAAAAGAAAGATTTGGAGCCAGAAGAACCAGACAATGATATTCAATTGCATTTGCCATCAATGGACGGACAGTCGCGAATACAAAACGAATTTGAAGTTTTAAAGTGGCTGGGAAAAGGAGCTTTTGGCGACGTCTTAAAGGTACGAAATAAATTAGACGGTGGGATCTATGCTATCAAACGAATAAAACTGAATCCGAAAAATAAACAATTGAATAAGAAGATTACACGCGAAGTGAAATTGCTCTCTAGAATGAATCATGAGAATGTCGTACGTTATTACAATTCGTGGATCGAAAGTGCTACTTTGGATGATTCTGTCAGACATCAATTTACACCAATTACCACATCTTCTGATAGGACGGCCACTACACAAGACAAGATAGACATAGTCAATGTAAGTACATTATTATTCATGACGTAACATTGCTTTTGTAAGTAAAGGTTTTAACAATATTTTATTTTATAGCTGAATTTAGAAAAAAAATTCAAATTTATTAAAAATTAATTAAATTAATAATATTGTGATGTATACAGGATGGACCAATAACTCTGTCCACCTGGAATATCTCCGTTATTTTTAGAGATACAAAAATTTTGTACTTATAAAAGTTGTACGGTACCAAGAGGGCCGTAATATCCTAATAATAATTTTTTTGTAGGTGGAGGCGCTTCAGAGATTTCAAGGTCATCTCCAACTTTTTAAATGGGACATCCTATATGCTTTTACATATTCTTGTAGCTCATCTCGAGAGCTTTCCAAAACACTATAATTAAGTTAGTTTGCATTAAGTACTTTCCGAATTATGAGGCTTGAAATCATTTCTTAATTTTACATAAACCGTAAAATATCTAGTAAAATATTCATTTTTCGATTATCCTACCTTAATACTTTTATGTACAAAATAATGAGAGGAATCAATTGATGTAAAGAAAACATAATTGTTTCGAAGAAAAAATATGGAATTGTTAATTGCAAATTACATATTTTTTCTTCGAAACAATTATGTGTTTTCTTTACACCAATTGATTCCTCATTATTTTGTACATAAAAGTATTAAAATAGGATAATCGAAAAATGAATATTTTACTAGATATTTTACGGTTTATGTAAAATTAAAAAACGATTTCAAGCCTCATAACTCGGAAAGTACTTAATGTAAATTAACTTAATTTAGTGTTTTGGAAAGCTCTTGAGATGAACTATAAGAATATGTAAAAGTATATAGGGTGTCCCATTTAAAAAGTTGGAGGTGATCTTGAAATCTCTGAAGCCTTCTACAAAAAAATTATTAGTAGCATATTACGGCCCTCTTGGTACCATACAACTTTTATAAGTACAAAATTTTTGTATTTCTAAAAATAACGAAGATATTTTAGGTGGACAGAGTTATTGGTCCACTCTGTATATAATTAAATTAATAATATTGAATAATATTAAATTAATAATATTAAATTAATAATAAATTAATAATATAATTAAATTAATAATATTGTGATGTAAAAATTTGTAATCTGAATTTTTAGCAATTGGAAAGTGATGAAATAGAAAAATTTGCCCCACCTTTACGTGAAGTTGAATGGAATATATCGTACGAATCTCGAGCAAATGGTGCTGATAGTGATGATGATAATAGCGATACCTCGACTGATTCTGATAGCGAAGAACATTGCACCTTTTTGTGAGATAACTTTTTTTTTCTAGATGTCAAAGAAAAAAATTCTATAATTAATATTTTGATTAATATTTAGCTTATCGATTCTATTATGTTTTGCATGATTTGTATTTAGAAAAACAATACTATGCAAAAAACATTTAGTTAAAAAAAAATTAATGAAAAATAAATGAAAAATTTATAAATAATAAAAAAAATTAATGAAAAATTAATGAGAATTGTGTTTTTTGTAGAATGCGAACCTTTTTATCCATTGAGTCTTCCGATAGCATTGAATTTGAGAGAGATAGTATCTCACAAAAGTCTGCAATAACGCCGGATATTTCAAAAAATGATGCTAAAGACATTGAATCTGCCAGTGAAGATGTAAAAGAGATACAATTCATGTACATACAAATGGAATTTTGTGAGAAAAGCACATTAAGAACTGCCATAGATAACGATTTATACGAAGACGAAGAACGCGTCTGGAGATTATTCCGAGAGATTGTCGAAGGTTTAGCGCATATTCATCAGCAGGGTATGATACATAGAGATTTGAAACCCGTAAACATCTTCCTCGATAGTAACGATCACGTCAAGATAGGAGACTTTGGATTAGCCACGACTAATATATTGTCAACATTAGTTCAGACCATTGATGCTGACAAAGAGTCACAGTTCGAGAAAGGTACAAGTGTCTGTATACAATATTAATGTTAAATTAATCGATTAATTGTATACAGGGTGTCCCAAAAATCCCGGACTGGTCGAATATTTCATAAACTATGCACTTTAGAAAGAAATGTTTCAAACAAATGTTATATGGCTTGAAGAGGACCATCAGATAGTGGCAATGATTTGACCTTGGAGAGTCATTTGAAGGTGACGTAAAGGTCACCTTCAATTTCTTAAATAAAACCCCCTATTTTTTATTACATATTCGTGTAGCTTATCTCAAAAGCTTTCCAAAACACTATAATAAAGTATTTCTTCATTGAGTACTTTTCGAGTTATGAGGCTTGAAATTATTTCTTAATTTTGCATAAACCATAAAATATCTAATAAAATATTCATTTTTCGATTATCTTACCTTAATACTTTTATGTACAAAATAATAAGAGGAATCAATTGGTAAAGAAAACACATAATTGTTTTTAAAAAAAATATATAATCGTTAATTGCAAATTATATATTTTTTTCTTAAAAACAACTATGTTTTTTCTTTACATCAATTGATTCCTCTCATTATTTTGTACATAAAAGTATTAAGGTAAGATAATCGAAAAATTTGAATATTTTACAAGATTACAAGATTTACAAGATTTTATGGTTTATGTAAAATTAAGAAATGATTTCAAGCCTCATAATTCGGAAAGTACTTAATGAAAACTACTTAATGAAAACTAACTTAATTATAGTGTTTTGGAAAGCTCTCGACGTGAGCTACCAGACTATTTAATAAAAAATAGGGAGTTCCATTTAAGAAATTGACGGTGATCTTCACGTGACTTTCAAATGACTCTCCCATGTCAAATCATTGCTACTATCTGATGGCCCCCTTCAAGCCATACAACTTTTGTCTGAAACATTTCTTTCTAAAGTGCACAGTTTATGAAATATTCGACCGGTCCGGGACTTTTTGGACACTCTGTATATCTTATATAATTTATTATATATTATCTTTAGGTGGAAGTTTTGATGTCGAAGAATTGGGATCTCTTACTGGTCAAGTTGGTACAGCTTTATACGTAGCTCCTGAACTTTCTGCAAAAACTGCCAAAGCAATCTACAACCAAAAAGTGGATATCTATAGTTTGGGAATTATCTTTTTCGAAATGACGTATAAGCCGTTAACCACCGGAATGGAACGCGTGAAGGTTTTATTAAATTTGCGTTCCAAAGAGATCGTCTTTCCCTCCGACATAGTGGAGACAGATATGCCACATCAGGTTCATATTATACGGTAACAGATCAAATTTTTAACGAGAGTAAAATCAATATTATTCTCAATTATCAACGAAAAGACGTGATTGTACCTTTCTATTCTCGTCAGCTGGCTGCTGAATCACGATCCAAGTCAACGTCCCACTGCCCAAGAATTGCTCTCTTCCGCATACTTGCCGCCACCTCAGTTGGAAGAGACGGAATTGCAAGAGATGGTGCGCCATACACTGTCCAATAGTCAAAGTAAAGCATACAAATATTTAGTGGCGTCATGTTTCACCCAAGATGTTACGCCAGCCGAGGATATTACTTATGACATGAATTTGCCTGCTAGGGGAATGCCAAGCGTTCTTTCCTCAAAAAAGCAAGTTCTGCAGGAAAACGTGAAGCAAAAAATCGTCGAGATATTTCAAAAGCACGGTGGAATATGTCTCACGACTCCGTTGTTAATGCCCAAGTCCGTGCAGCATTCCAGCTTTACCGAGCACAGCGTTAAACTGATGACACGCACCGGTAGCATCGTTTCCATACCGCACGATCTTCGTACACCTTTCGCTCGGTACATTGTATGGAATAATATTTCGCATATTCGAAGATATGCCATCGAACGTGTCTTCAGAGATAAAAAGGTGTGTAGATTTTATAAATAGTTTCTTCGAAACCCGTGAGCAGTGTTTGCTGTATATAATTTCAAAATTTTCTAGATAAAGATAACGATAAAAAATCCGTAAATTTATCTTAGATGAGATAAAGATGATTTTGCTTTTACTTAATCTAAATGAAAGATGAGATAATTATTGTGATAATCTAGATAATTATCTAGATATTTTTGTTTATTTTACAAGACTATACGTATTTGTAAAAAATGTGACGCAGATTATAAATGAGATATTAAAATCATAAACACATTCTTTCTCTTTTCCTAAAGAATATTTAAATAATAGCAAAAAGGTATACAGAGTGTCCAAAAAGTCCCGGACCGGTCGAATATTTCATAAACTATGCACTTTAGAAAGAAATGTTTCAGACAAAAGTTGTATGGCTTGAAGGGGGCCATCAGATAGTGGCAATGATTTGACATGGGAAAATCATTTGAAAGTCACGTGAAGATCACCGTCAATTTCTTAAATGGAACCCCCTATTTTTTATTACATATTCGTGTAGCTTATCTCGAGAGCTTTCCAAAACACTATAATAAAGTATTTCTTCATTGAGTACTTTTCGAGTTATGAGGCTTGAAATCATTTCTTAATTTTGCATAAACCATAAAATATCTAGTAAAATATTCATTTTTCGATTATCTTACCTTAATTCTTTTATGTACAAAATAATGAGAGGAATCAATTAGTGTAAAAAAAAACACATAGTTGTATTAAAAAAAAATATGTAATCTAATTGCAAATTACATATTTTTTTCTTAAAAACAACTATTTTTTTCTTTACACCAATTGATTCCACTCATTATTTTGTACATAAAAGTATTAAGGTAAGATAATCGAAAAATGAATTTTACTAGATATTTTATGGTCTATGCAAAATTAAGAAATGATTTCAAGCCTCATAACTCAAAAAGTACTCAATGAAGAAATACTTTATTATAGTGTTTTGGAAAGCCTTCGAGATAAGCTACAAGAATATGCAATGAAAAATAGTAGGTTCCATTTAAGAAATTGAAGGTGACCTTTATTTCACATTCAAATGACTCTCCCATGTCAAATCATTGCCACTATCTGATGGCTCCCTTCAAGCCATACAACTTTTATCTGAAACATTTCTTTCTAAAGTGCATAGTTTATGAAATTCGAACGGTACTTTTGGGACACTCTATATAAATGATATGATAAATATTTATTTATTAATTTATATTATATAATATATTTATAATATAATTATTATAATTAATTTATATTTATAATATATTAATAATATAATAATAATATATTAATAATAATAATATAAAAAATATATTTTAGATATTTTAGATAGATTTTTAGAAGCATGCTTGGAAAACTTTTGCATAATGAAAACATGATCTTAGACAATTTTCAGATAAGATGACATATATTTTTCATCTAAGATAAAGATAAAGATACTTTGTATTTCTTCATCTAGTTAAAGATAAAGATGAGCCATTTTTCTTTATTTAGATGATTATCTAGATAATTTTATCTAGATACCAGCAAACACTGCCCGTGAGAAAGAGAGAGAGAGAGAGAGAGAGAGAGAGAGAGAGAGAGAGAGAGAGAGAGAGAGAGAGATTAAAACTCGATATTTAAAAAAAATGCATTTTATGATGATGAGATAAAAATAATGAAACGTACACATGAATTGCAAATTATTGTAGGCTCGAGGATTTCATCCAAGGGAATTGTATGAATGCGCTTTTGATATCATTAGTCCTATAGACAATTTAATGACCGAGGCTGAACTGATTTTCATGATATGGGAGATCTTTAACGAATTACCGCAGATCCGGGAATATAATTTCATTGTGCGTTTGAATCACACATCACTGTTGCAAGCCGTACTGATGTATTGCGGCGTCGAAAAGGACAAATATCAGGATATATATTCCATACTGCAAGATGCTCGTGATGGAAAGTTAACAAAATTTCAAGTCCAAACGCACTTGATAAGCTTGTGCCTTACCGATCAAGCTATGGAAACGCTTTTCAATCTACTCGAAACGGAAAGTTCCGTTGCGAAGATCTCCAGCGTCTTGAGGACGATAACGAAAAGAAAAGGGGATGTCGCGGGTTTAGCCAAAGAGGGCCTGAAAGATATAGAGGCTGTAATATCTAATGTAGAAGGTTTAGGTGTTAAGGTTAATACACACATATAATACAGGGTGTTCCATTTCAATCGATCACCCCGAATAACTTTTTTAATTTTGATTGTGGGAAGAAATGTTTCCGACAAAAGTTGTATGGCTTGAAGGAGGACATAACATGGTGTAATTAGTTTGACATTGAAGAATCACCTGAAGGTCACGTGAAGGTCACATCCATCTTTTTAAATGGGACACCCTATATGCTTTTTGCATATTCTTCTAGTTTATCTCGAGAACTTCCCAAAACACTATAATTAAGTTAGTTTTCATTAAGTACTTTCCGAATTATGAGGCTTGAAATCGTTTCGTAATTTTACATAAACTGTAAAATATCTTGTAAAATATTCGTTTTTCGATTATCTTATCTTATACTAATACTTTTATGTACAAAATAATGAGAATAATCAATTGGTGTAAAGGAAAAACACAGTTGTTTTTAAGAAAAAATATGGAATTGTTAATTGCAAATTACATATTTTTTCTTCAAAACAATTATGTGTTTTCTTTACACAAATTGATTCCTCTTATTATTTTGTACATAAAAGTATTAAGCTAAGATAATCAAAAAATAAATATTTTACAAGATATTTTACATAAACCATAAAATATCTTGTAAAATATTCATTTTTCGATTATCTTACCTTAATACTTTTATGTACAAAATAATGAGAGGAATCAATTGGTGTAAAGAAAACATACAGTTGTTTTTAAGAAAAAATATGGAATTTGCAATTAACAATTCCATATCTTTTCTTAAAAGCAACTGTATGTTTTCTTTACACTAATTGATTCCTCTCATTATTTTGTACATAAAAGTATTAAGGTAAGATAATCGAAAAATGAATATTTTACAAGATATTTTACTATATGTAAAACTACTATATGTAAAATTAAGAAATGACTTCAAGCCTCATAACTCGGAAAGTACTTAATGAAAACTGACTTATAGTGTTTTGGAAAGCTCACGATATGAGCTACAAGAATATGCAAAAGTATATAGGGTGTCCCATTTAGAAACTTGAAGGTGACCTTCACGTGACCTTCAGGTGTCTCTTTAAGCTCAAACTAATGACATCATCTTATGTCCCCCTTTAAGCCATATAACTTTTGTTTGAAACATTTTTTTCTACAATCAAAATTAAAAAAGTTATTCGATAAAAGTGATCGATTAAAATGGGACACCCTGTATATACATGTTTATACATTTACGTAATTTGCTATGATTGAAAAATTTGTATCCTGTTACAGTGGCCAATTACTGTCGTACCTTTATTAACGTATAATGTACAACAATACAGCGGTGTGATATATCAGATAACTTGCGAATTAAAACATAGACGAAAACGAGGTGGTCAGGATGTCATAGCCGCGGGTGGTCGGTACGACAAGATGCTGATGTCATTCAGAAAGGTCTTGGAACGCACCGGAATGGCAAGTAAGGAAACGAAGCAATATGGAGCCGGTATCAGCATATCATTAGACAAATTGGTATCCGTTGTCACCGAAGCGTGCGAGAATCTAAATGGTGAGAGTAAATGTGGCATCGATGTGGCTGTATGTTGCGAGAGCAGTCCAGGAAGCGAGGGGAGAAGAGAGAAGGAGATGATTAATATATTACGAGAAATCTGGTTATTAGGATTGAAAGTAACGACACTGGATCTGTGTACTATGGAAGAAATATTAGAGTACTGCCGTGAAAACTCTATAAGTCATATAGTATTATTAAGAAACGGTGCATTAAAGGTGCAAACGTGGGAGAGGGATCGATTCCAAGAAAAGAAATGGAACACCATACAGGACATTATCGAGTATTTACAACGGCAATCGGAAAGCGCATTACCGATATTAAATAGATCTGAAAGTAAAGTGAGCGCGAATGATGTATCGATAGTGCAGAGTAATCCGGTCAATGCCAATATTAATTTTATCCTCTCCGAGCGCGATAAGCTATCCGGAAGTGGCAGGAGAAATTTTAAAAATACGATATTAGCACAAATGTCATTCTACTTGCAAAGAATATCGCATAAAGTCCCTGTAGAAATCTTTGCAGTTTTTTTGGAAATGTCTGTTATAAGAACCATCATCAGTTTTCTGGAAATTGATGAGGACGAACAGATATTTCAAAAGAGCATTCAAATCGTTATAGATAAGTGAGTATAAAATATTACCTATATTTATTTATTCTATATATATATACAGGGTGTCCCATTTTAATCCATCCAATCGAATATCTCGAAAACCAAGCTTGAAAGAGAAAAATGTTTCAGACAAAAGTTGTATGGTTTCTAGGGGGACATAAGATGGTACCATTGGTTTGACCTTGAAGAGTTATTTGAAGGTCACATGAAGGTCACCTTCAATTTCTTAAATGGAATCTACATTTTCTCATTACATATTCTTGTAGCTTATCTCGAGAACTTTCCAAAACACTATAATAAAATATTTTTTTATTGAGTACTTTTCGAGTTATGAGGCTTGAAATCATTTCTTAATTTAACATAAACCGTAATATATCTAGTAAAATATTCATTTTTCGATTATCTTGCTTTAATACTTTTATGTACAAAATAATGAGAGGAATCAATTGGTGTAAAGAAAACACATAGTTATTTTTAAGAAAAAATATGTAATTTGCAATTAACAATTACATATTTTTTCTTTGAAACAACTATGAGTTTTTTTTACACCATTGATTTCTCTCATTATTTTGTACATAAAAGTATTAAAGCAAGATAATCGAAAAATGAATATTTTACTAGATATATTACGGTTTATGTTAAATTAAGAAATGATTTCAAGCCTCATAACTCGAAAAGTACTCAATAAAAAAATATTTTATTATAGTGTTTTGGAAAGCTCTCGAGATAAGCTACAAGAATATGTAATGAGAAAATGTAGATTCCATTTAAGAAATTGAAGGTGACCTTCATGTGACCTTCAAATAACTCTTCAAGGTCAAACCAATGGTACCATCTTATGTCCCCCTAGAAACCATACAACTTTTGTCTGAAACATTTTTCTCTTTCAAGCTTGGTTTTCGAGATATTCGATTGGATGGATTAAAATGGGACACCCTGTATATATATATATATATTTATATTTATATATATTTATATTTATATATTTATATTTATTATTATACAGAGTATCCCAAAAGTTCCGGACCGGTCGAATATTTCATAAACTATGCACTTTAAAAAGAAATGTTTCAAACAAAAGTTGTATGGCTTGAAGAGGGCCATCAGATAGTGGCAATGATTTGACATGGGAGAGTCATTTGAAAGTCACGTGAAGATCAACGTCAATTTCTTAAATGGAACCCCCTATTTTTTATTACATATTCGTGTAGTTTATCTCGAGAGCTTATCTTTCCAAAACACTATAATAAAGTATTTCTTCATTGAGTATTTTTCGAGTTATGAGGCTTGAAATCATTTCTTAATTTTGCATATACCATAAAATATCTAGTAAAATATTCATTTTTCGATTATCTTACCTTAATACTTTTATATACAAAATAATGAGAGAAATCAATTGGTCTATAGAAAAAACATAGTTGTTTTTAAGAAAAAAATATGTAATTTGCAATTAACAATTACATATTTTTTTTAAAAACAACTATGTGTTTTCTTTACATCAATTGATTCCTCTCATTATTTTGTACATAAAAGTATTATTAGGGTAAGATAATCGAAAAATGAATATTTTTTACTAGATATTTTATGGTTTATGCAAAATTAAGAAATGATTTCAAGCCTCATAACTCGAAAAGTACTCAATGAAGAAATACTTTATTATAGTGTTTTATAGTGTTTTATAGTGTTATAGTGTATTATAGTGTTTTGGAAAGCTCTTGAGATAAGCTACATGAATATGTAATAAAAAATAGGGGGTTCCATTGAAGAAATTGACGGTGATCTTCACGTGACTTTCAAATGACTCTCCCATGTTAAATCATTGCCACTATCTGATGGCCCCCTTCAAGCCATACAACTTTTGTTTAAAACATTTCTTTCTAAAGTGAATAATTTATTAAATATTCGACCGGTCCGGAATTTTTGGGACACCCTGTATATTATATTTATTTATTCTATATATTATTGAATTATTAAAATCTAAATTAATAAAATATGAATTATAAACTAAAATATAAACTAATTGTATTAACAGAAGATGTACATAAAATCTTACATTTATTATAAACATGTATATTTTTACAGACATCCACGACATAAGAAATACATTAAACAAATATGTGAGGAAATGAAGGAATTACGGAATGAAAAATCAAAGCCTGTAGAGATATTATATAGTTTAATAGATAGTGCATACATGGCCCTCTTATAAATGATATTATCGAAATCGAAAAATCTATTTTTTCATAATCATATGAAACCATTGAATGATTGAATGTATGCTATCGATGTAAGAGTAGATAATATTATATAAGCATTTTTTGTACCGCATTATATATATTTCTAAGTGTAAAACATTGAATAAAAAAACGTTTAATGAGTAAAATTTTGTCTTATAATTGGAATGTACAACGACTTATATAATGCAGATTTCAATTCAAAGGTCAAGGAGGACAGCTGTTTATTGCAACGACACGATATATTATTTTTATTTCAGCGCTATTACACGATAAAAATATAAGAAATACGAAATATTGTATTGAGTACAAGTATTTTTTTTATTCCTTATGTATATGAAGAATGATTGAAGATAAATATGATTATATACTTCACATGTGTTATGAACCTACGAACATATATTTATAAATTATATATTTTACAGATATATTTTTAATTACATATTTAATAATTATATATATTAAATATTATATATTTAATAATTATTATTAATAATATAAATATATATTTTACAGATATATTTTATCGTCATATTTTCAATATTCAATTTGATGACGTCGTTTGTTTTAGTTGTTTTAAATATCAGTCTTGAGAAAATAAATTTTGAAAATTGAACGAGACGCATTCATATATCAGTTTGAATTATTTAGTTGCAATTATACAATCTATAATACAGGAGACAACATTTCTAAAATTATATTATTTTAGGTATATTAATAGCATTTCTAAGATTATATTATTTTAGGTAAATTATTATTCTCTCATATTTATCGCTTCTTTTTTTTACTCAATGAATGACGTGAGCACGTTGCTTATTTAAATCCACTATTACCGCCGTATCCATTACCCTCTTTTAATCAATACAACTTTGTGATACTATATATAACAACGATGGATCTTGGAGACATGCGTATGTTGCTAGAGAATACTATTCTAATTTTAGAAAACGGCCTATCCAAGAGTAACACATTTCTTTCTGACTTCTAAACTTAATCAAGAAAAAGATAAGCACGGTATCGCAGAGTTATCTCTCTAAAAGACAATATATAATACTTTCATAATAATTTGTGTATTATTCTATAGAATATCAAGGGAGGAATCTTAACAAGCATGCGTTCTATACGGTTACTATCCGGGTACGATATGCCTACAGTGGGATTGGGAACGTGGCAGGTACAATATCAGAGTGTGAAAAAATAATGATGCCTCATTAATATAAATTTACATATTTTTATATTATTATTAAATTAATTATTATGTATTTTTTTCCAGGCTAAACCGGAAGAAATCGAGAGAGCTGTGAGCACCGCTCTGGAATGTGGCTACAGGCATATCGATACAGCAACAAATTATAATAATGAAGAGGCAATTGGCCAAGCTTTAAAAAAATGGTTTGAAAAAGGTGGTACTAGGAAGGAACTTTTTATCACGACCAAGGTAACGTATCGCGATGAGAATTCAATACAATCGCGATTTTACAACTAAATATTACAAGTAAATATATATTATATATAATTATTATATTATATTATATTATTATTATATTATATTATACATAATATTACAACGCTGGTCGTATTTTATTTTAAGCGCAATCGGTTCACTTTGAAAGTTGCCTTCTAATGCTTTCAGCTGCCGCATTTTGGCAATCGACCATCCGACGTAGAAAAATTCATCAAGTTATCGTTGGAGAAACTCGGATTGGATTACTTAGATATGTATCTTATTCATTTGCCGTTTGCGTTTAAGTTTGACGAAAAGACAGGTGGTGCAGCAACTCATGAAGATGGAAGTTACGTACTCGACTTTGATACAGATCCTGTCTCAGTATGGAAGGTGAGTATCTAGAATCTAGGAATTATCTAAGATATTATTACATTATAAAGAAATCTTTGAAAAATCAAGATTACATTGCAGGAAATGGAAAAGCAAGTTGAATCAGGTCGAACCAGATCCATAGGTTTGAGCAATTTTAATGAAGAGCAAATTTTGACTGTTTGGGAAAACGCACAGATTAAACCAAGTAATCTACAGGTAAGTCATAAATTTTACATCTATCAAATTTTTGTGGAATAATCTATTAAATGAATTTAAAAAAAAATATTTGTTAGGTGGAGTTACATGCGTACATGCAGCAAAAGTCGATTCGAGATTTATGCAAAAAATATAATATTGTCATAACGGGTTACAGTCCATTGGGTTCTCCAGCTGCTAAGACGCACTTTGAGACAAAATATAAATATACTTTAGAAAAATCACCTGACTTATTAAACCATCCGGTTGTAAAAGATATTGCTGTGAGACATAAGAAGACAGCAGCGCAGGTCTTATTACGTTATTTGCTGCAGCTGGACATTGTAATTATTCCCAAGAGCTCGTCTCCCGAGAGAATCAAATCAAATATAGATTTATTTGATTTTGACTTATCAGAGGATGATATGAAAGCCTTGAGTACTTTAGATGAAGACACTAATGGAAGAATTTTTAACTTCTTATTTTTTAAAGGGTAAGTTAGAATAAGGATAATATTTTAATTTACTTATCAAATGTATCAAATGTATTAAAAAGAGAATCCAAACATTCTATAATACATATAAAAATCATATTTATATAGTACTTAGATGCACATTGGTGTAATGGTAATATAATATAATACATTAACTATATAAAATTTTGTCAGTTTTTTAAAAAATTTGTTGTGAAAAAAATAAAAAAAATAAAAATAAATGATCATTTTTTAATTTTGCATAACTATATTTAAATATATTGTATATAACAATTATATTATTTGTTTCAGAATTCAAGATCATCCACATTATCCATTTAAAAACGAACTTCCATAATTGTAAATTAATATACGAATTATTAGTTTTTTAATAAAATAGTTGAAAAAAAAATTATGTAACATTCGCAACAAAAGCACAACATTATACGTATATAAATTAGGGACGTTTTTTTTTCAATGCAATCTGTACAACATTTTACGTTGCAAACGATGTTGGAGTTCACCACGGCGTATCATTGTATGTATGACTTTGTAAATAGCTCGTTCTGGAAATGATTGCTTAAGAAAATCCTTCACTATATTTTGTTCAGATACTTGATGCCCAATAGGAAATCTGCCTTTCAATTGCTTTTCGATGCGCGACAATATTTCATGATCCTCTTCTGAGGTAAATCCTTCTGCTCCTACATGTGTAACATAAATAACATTTATATAAGCAGAGTATTTATATTGTATTTTCTTTAAGCTATATGTATCACGTCAAATAAGCTATTACATATTTAAAATATATAAACTATAAATTATTCAAATATTTTATATTATTCTGTATTTTTATTATACAGGGTGTAACAAAAAATTGGGACACCGGATTATCTCGAAAAATATAAGTTGTATAAAAAAATGTTTTAGACAAAAGTTGTAGGACTTGAAATGATCTATTTACTGATCTTATTAGTTTGCCCTTGGACAATCGTTTGAAAGTCACATGAAGGTCATCTTTAATTTTTTAAACGGAACTCCCCATTTTTTTTTGCTTACTCTTACAGCTTATCTTGACAGCTTTCCAAAACACTATAATAAAGTATTTTTTCGAGTACTTTTCGAGTTATGAGACTTGAAATAGTTTCTTAATTTCACATAAAAAACATAGTTGTTTTTATTACTTTCATATAAAAAACATAGTTGTTCTTAAGAAAAAATATATAGTTGTACATTGCAAATTACATATTTTTTCTTCGAAACAATTATATGTTTTCTTTACATCAAATGATTTCTCTCATTATTTTGTACATAAAAAATTTAGATAAGATAATAGAAAAATTAATATTTTACGGTTTATGTAAAATTAAGAAATTATTTCAAGCCTCACAACTCGAAAAGTACTTAATGAAAAATAACTTAATTAGTATTTTGGAAGAATTATAGTGTTTTGGAAAGAGATAAACTGCAAGAATATGTATTAAAAAATAGGGGCTTCCAATTAAAAAATTTAAGATGACCTTGTTCTGACCTTGGCCATCCAAGATCAAACTGATGAGATTAATAAATAGAACATTTTGAATTCTACAACTTTTATCTGAAACTTTTTTTGTACAACTTTTGTTGTACAACTCATATTTTTCGAAATAATTCGGATTGTTCCGATCTCTTTGTTACACCCTGTATAACTCTAAATATAACTCGAGAGAAAAGAGAAAGTAAAGCAATACTTTTTATTTAAATCTGAATATGTTAACATAATATTTTTCTTTTAATTTTATCAATTTGTAGCAAACCTGCTAACGATCCAGACATTGCTGCTTCTAATGTAGACACTTGAAAGAGCCTTAGAGCTTCGTTTATATGAAGTTCAGTAGCAAAGGGTTGCATCTGCATTTTGGCTAGAGCTTCGGAAATTCGGATAATAGCCTCAAGCTGCCGGACTGTTATAGGTATAGACAATCTTTTCTCAGAATTTTTTTCATGTTCTCTTGTACCAGCTCGCATCATCACATAACGATTTTTTAATTTTTCTGCTGCCTCTGCGCTGAGTCTTGGACCACAACGCCTATTGAAAAAGAAAAATACTAATAATAACAGGGATACATGTATTATACTATACAGGGTGCGCCAAAAATCTGGATACACCTAAATATTTCACAAACGGTGCATTTTAGAAAAAAATGTTTCAGGCAAAAATTGTTTGGTTTCGAGGGGACCAATGATGACCAAGATGGTACTATTGGTTTGACCTTGAAGAATCATTTGAAGGTCACGCGAAGGTCACTTCAATTTTTTTTAATGGAACACCCTATATTTTTATATATTCTTGTAACTCATCTCGAGATCTTTCCAAAACACTATAATAAAGTATTTCTTCATTGAATACTTTTCAAGTTACGAGGCTTGAAATAATTTCTTAATTTTACATAAACCATAAAATATCTAGTAAAATATTCGTTTTCCGATTATCTTACCTTAATACTTTTATGTACAAAATAATGAGGAATCAATTGGTGTAAAGAAAATATACAGTTGTTTTTAATAAAAAATATGGAATTGTTAATTGCAAATTCCATATTTTTTCTTAAAAACAACTGTATGTTTTCTTTACACCAATTAATTCCTCTCATTATTTTGTACATAAAAGTATTAAGATAAGATAATCGAAAAATGAATATTTTACAAGATATTTTATGGTTTATGTAAAATTAAGAAATGATTTCAAGCCTCATAACTCGAAAAGTACTTGATGAAAAAATACTTTATTATAGTGTTTTGGAAAGCTCTCGAGATAAGCTATAAGAATATGTAATGAAAAGTAGTAGGTTCCATTTAAAAAATTGAATGTGACCTTTATGTGACCTTCAAATGACTATACAAGGTCAAACCAATGGTACCATCTTATGGCCCCCTCGAAACCAAACAACTTTTGCCTGAAACATTTTTTTCTAAAATGCACCGTTTGTGAGATATTTAGGTGTATCCAGACTTTTGGCGCATCCTATATATTAAATTTACGCTTGTATGATTAAAAATGATAAAGTAAACCTACATTCTGCAATAATTAATGTATTTTTTAAGAATGTGTACAGGTATCTCTCCCTCTACCGATTGTTCTGTGATCTGACCAGCGTTGCAATGAATGTTCATAACGTGTTTGGCCAGAGTTATGTCCTTATTCTGTTCGTGTTCATCTTTAACAATGAATATCGTATCGAAACGTGACAATATCGTTGGCATGAAATCTATGTTCTCCTCTCCTTTTATATCATCCCAACGGCCAAAGACTGAATTTGCTGCTGCTAATACAGAACAACGCGTATTCAGAGTCGTCGTTATCCCCGCTTTTGCTATAGAGATCGTTTGTTGCTCCATGGCCTCGTGTATCGCCACTCTATCGTCCTCCTTCATCTTATCGAACTCGTCTATGCAAACAACTCCACCATCTGCGAGCACCATTGCACCACCTTCCATAACAAAATTTCTCTGAAAGCAATGATATTTCCCACTATATTAAAATAAATATACGTGATTTATCGTATTAAAAAGTTATTTCTTAATAAGAATGCTTACAGTCACTGGATCCCTCGATACGGATGCGGTCAGACCAGCCGCTGAGCTACCCTTTCCCGACGTATAAACAGCTATGGGGGCGACTTTTTCTACAAATTTCAATAACTGCGATTTTGCAGTACCTGGGTCACCTAACATCAAGACATTGATATCACCTCTCCTACATAAGCCATCCGGCATCAGTTTTCTGGATCCACCAAATAATAAACACGCGATAGCTTTCTTGATGTCTATTGCACCAAAAATACTAGGAGCTATGCTCTTTGCGATTCTCTCATATAGATTAGGATCTGCTGCTAAACGGGTGAAAAGATCTTCTTCTTCAGATGATACAGGTGGCTGAGTTCCTGCGATAAGAAGGACGATATTTTTCATGAAAATGCCTTGTTTTTTAGATTTATAGAATTATATCGATATTATTACCAATATTTGTATTTTCTCCATCTACAGAGATACCAAGAACTCGAATATATGGGGCTCGAACGCCTACTAATGTCTTTTCTCTGCCTGTACTTTTGCCACCTGTTTTAGACACCTTTTTAATGGAATATATCCCAAGAATCAAAACTCTATTACCAGGCACAACTCTGTCGCATAAATATCGATCGCAATATAATTGCAAATGCCTAGGCATTTCACCCTGTGGTATATGATCCGGTAATTCTTGAAGCTTTAATACTTGAAAATCCACACAACGGCATTTATCTGGCATTATAAAGAAAGGATCTAAAGGACATCTCGGTCGACCTGCTTGTTCTCTATACAGTAAGAAATAGATAAAAATTTATAATATAAAAATGTGTTACAAATAGTAAAATATTTTGTGAGAGAGAGAGAAAAGAATGCTGCTTACGTAGAACACTTTCTAGGTAACGCATATCCTTCCAAACCTGGCTTGATAGAAATGTTGACTTGAGTAACTTTACAAGAGCGACATTGTATTGCAATTTTTGTTGCCTTTGCTCTAATACCAGATGCAGAAACAATTATACCAGGAACCTTAACAAGCTTGGAAACAATATCTGGCTGCAATAGTAAAATGTAGCGGTGTAATTATATTTAACCAAATGCTTTATATTTTAAATTGCTAAATATATTCGCATATGTAATTTGACTTTTTGTTTAAATTTATAGCAGAAAATTTATATTTTCTGCAAATTGAATTTCATATACAGTGTCCCATTTTAATCGATCACCCTGAATGACTTTTTTAATTTTGATTGTAGAAAAAAATGTTTCAGACAAAAGTTGTATAGTTTTAAGGGGTATATAAGATGGTGCCATATTTTGACCTTGAAGAGTCACCTGAAGTTCACCTCCAACTTTTTAAATAGGACACCTTATGTGCTTTTACATATTCTTGTAGCTCATCTCGAGAGCTTTCCAAAACACTATAATAAAGTATTATTCTATTGAGTGCTTTTCAAGTTACAAGGCTTGAAATCGTTTCTTAATTTTACATATATTGTAAAATATCTTGTAAAATATTCATTTTTTGATTATCTTACCTTAATACTTTTATGTACAAAATAATAAGAGGAATCAATTGGTAAGAAAACATAATTGTTTCGAAGAAAAAATATGTAATTTGCAATTAACAATTACATATTTTTTCTTAAAAATAACTGTGTTTTCTACATCAATTAATTCCTCTCATTATTTTGTACATAAAAGTATTAAGGTAAGATAATCGAAAAATGAATATTTTACAAGATATTTTACGGTTTATGTAAAATTAAGAAATTATTTCAAGCCTCATAACTCGGAAAGTACTTAATGAAAACTAACTTAATTATAGTGTTTTGGAAAGCTCTCGAGATGAGCTACAAGAATATGTAAAAGCACATAGGGTGTCCCATTTAAAAAGTTGGAGGTGACCTTCACGCGACCTTCAGGTGATTCTTCAAGGTCAAACTAATGGCACCGTCTTATGTGCCTCTTAAAACCATACAACTTTTGTCTGAAACATTTTTTCCTACAATCAAAATTAAAAAAGTTATTCAGGGTGATCGATTAAAATGGGACATCCTGTAATATTACCTTCATTCCTCTCAGGGAGCTTGGATGAGCATCCGAGCACAGCAACACCTGAATATCCTCCACTTTCTCTTCACCTTCGGGCCGAGGTGTTGTAAGTTCATCTGCAACATCTTTTGCAGCCTCCTCTAGAATCGGCAAATACTCTGTTGGAAGTTTTTGAATCTTCTCTGCGAGGGACTCATCAAAAGCTGCCAGATCTTCCAAATTAATCTCTAGCCAGTATTGACCAAGATTGTAATTACGTTTTAGAGTATCCCTGATCACAACAAATCAAATGCATTAGACCAAAAAAAATCATGGAAAGATCAGAAAAATGCAAATCAAATGCATTAGATCAAAAGAATCATGGAAAAATCAGAAAAACACCAGACATAGAAAGAATGAATTAAATTAAATAATCAATTTAATAATCTGAAATATTTCACTCACCGATATTTATAATTGAAGTTACCCTCGTGAAACTGTCGAATGAATTCCTTAAACTTCTTCTTTGAGTGTTGGAGATTTACGCGGTTTTCATTAGCCTCGTCTATCGCAAAATTATCCGAGAAGAACACTCCTGGATCGTCAAAGCCTTCCATGTCACGTGCGAATATTTATTTAAATTGAAAGCTCAAACGAAATTGCAAAATCAACAAGTATGTCGCGTCGTGAAAACCTGTTTCGGCGGGAAACTTTCAAGGTACCTGTAAAGCCGATACACATGACCTATTAGGGCGATATTTCATGAAACGATTAAAGGTGCAATTTCATTGACGCTAAAAAGTAGCATCAACCATTGGTTGAACAAAGAAGTAAGTAGTTGCTTCTTTGTTCAACCAATGGTTGACGCTACTTTTTAGCGTCAATGAAATTGCACCTTAAAGATGCGGCCTCATTGACGCTAAAAAGTAGCGTCAACCATTGGTTGAACAAAGAGGTAAGTATAGTTGCTTCATTGTTCAACCAATGGTTGACGCTACTTTTTAGCGTCAATGAGGCCGCACCTTAAGGGCCTATCCAGACAAACTTGCATAGGTGCATATGCATAATATAAAACCATATAGACCAATGAGCATCGAGTATTATGTTATGTAAGTCAATATAGCGATTTAATACTCGATGCTCATTGGTCCATATGGTCTTATGTTATGCATATGCACCTATGCAAGTTTGTCTGGATAGGTCCTAAGGCCGGTATTTATAGTCCGATCTTATATTTGAGATCGTCTTAAGTTTGAGCTTGAAATGCTACGCAGCTATTTGATTGGTTGAATGAGGTCTTAAGTCAACCCCCAAGCAGACTTAAGGCCGCAGCACACACTTTTGCATAAGCGCATAACCATAAGCATAAGGAAATTGATTGGTCCTCAAGTATATGCATAAGAAAATGAACCAATCAATTTTCTTATGCTTATGGTTATGCGCTTATGCAAAAGTGTGTGCTGCGGCCTTTAGGGTCTATCCAGACAAACTTGCATAGACGCATAACCATATGCATAAGGAATTTGATTGGTCCAATTCTTTATTTTATTGCTTATAGTCCAATCAAATTCCTTATGTATACGCTTATGCATCTATACAAGTTTGTCTGGATAGACCCTTAAGACGATCTTAAATATAAGATCGGACTATAAATACCGGCCTAAGTCTCCTTAAAATCTCATTGTAAACGCCGCTTTAGACCGGGTCTACGGCCGGTATTCATAGTCCGATCTTACATTTAAGATCTTCTCAAATTTATCTTTAGATACTTTGTGGCCAATGAAAACGTCCGTACAGTATCTAAAGATAAACTTGAGAAAATCTTAAATGTAAGATTGGACTATGAATACCGGCCTACAATAGACAATTTAAGACCTAAGCCTTAAGAAATTGACCAATCACACCAGTCATCACCAGTCGAGTATGAAGAGAATACTCGACTGCGATTGGTCAATTTTTTACGGCTTAGGGCTTAAATTGGGAGCGTTCCATTTGACCACGTTGCGATTGACCACAGCTAGAGAACCTCTAGGAGAGAGAATGGACAACTGATCATGTGACATGTGATCAAGCTTTTTCATGATTGGCTGGCAGAAAATGTATCAATTTTAGCTATTGCGACGCCAATGCAAAATATGATGACACACAAATAGGTTAATATTGTGTGTCATGTGTGTCCTATTTGTGTGTCATCATATTTTGCATTGGCGTCGCAATAGCTAAAATTGATACATTTTCTGCCAGCCAATCATGAAAAAGCTTGATCAGTTGTCCATTCTCTCTCCTAGAGGTTCTCTAACCACAGCCAATTATATCAACCTGTGCCTCGGGTAACCAGCAACGATTAACCAATTAGAGAGTCCTATTTTGAATTGGCCAATTGGCGACGTGGTCAATCGGGTGCAACCCCTTAAATTATATATTGTAGATCCGGCCTTATGGGAGCAGAGTGGGAACTTCAATGCAATCTAAATTTGGCGTAATATCCCATCTATATATGTGCTTCTCGCTCTGTGCTTATAAAACGAACATGATATTCGATTTCGATGAGGAAAAGAAAAAAAAGTATGTAACACTGTATGCGAAAAATATACGCGGTAGATAAAAAAAGAGGCTTTATTCCTCGATGGTGATACGCGCGAAGCAAAGGGGTCAATTCTGATCGTCAATTCTGTCGAGTAAAATTAAACTTGCAAATATATAATATACCCAGTGTATTAAAAATGTACATTACTTATCTTCTTCCTAAAGCCCAGTGCAATTTGTAGTGATATGCATTCAGCAGCTGACAACAACTTAAAAAAATGTGATGCAAGAAAGAAAGATCAATGCCAAAGAGATTGGATGTATAAGATATGGTATGCGAGAACATGTGTATCTTTTGAAATCTGACGTCAATTGCGAGAACTGTCAAATCGGCGCGTTCGTATTTGTCACGTGTGTGTACGCTCATACATACGCATCTGTGCACAATATCGACTTCCCATTCGAGACGTATTATTTTTATAAGGATATTGATGTACAATCCCAGCAAAAAGTAGCTGAAAATCAATATTGACGAATATATCGACTTTTGATGTATTTTGAGTAAGAAATTGTGTGAAATATTACAATTTGATCTTAGCGCAGAAATGTATTTTTAATATTTATTGCGTTTTTACTGAAATATTCCGAATTTTGTTAATCGAAGTGATTAACTTTTGGCAGAGAATTTCGTCTTGTTACAGATACATGACTAACTTCATTGAATTATGTTTAATATCTTTTTAACCAGTTAGTACTCGTATAATATTATTTGACCAAATATTTTCTCTATATCTAAACTTTTGCAAATTTTAAACAAATGCTGAATATTATTTCCATGTTTTTTAATCATTTGAATCGACGTGGTTATACGTTTCCCATAAGAACACATGTTAATTTGGTGCAAATTAAAATCCTTATAACTTGTGAACGCTTTAATGAATCGATTTAAAAATTGTACTGAAGATTCTAAACATGTGTAAGGATATTCTGTACAATTTTCATTAAATTTTCAATATTTTGAAAATAGATACAAACATCCTTAAGTTAAAATAACTCGTTCGTCGTATGTCACTTATTGACAAACTAAAAGTGTTAAATAATTGACACAATACTTCACATTTATTTTTGTTATTGTGACTTTAAGTGTAATGTAAAAATAACATACAAATTAATTAAAAATTACATGAAAAAATAGTTACAGAAGCTCGTAAGTATTGTTGTAGGACATTAACTTATAATAGTAATTATTTTAACTTAAATTATTTGTAATAGAAACATTTGACTTTAATTTTGATTATATTGTATGTTAAAGTTCAAGATTATTTGAAGATTTACTTTAACTTTTCTTAGAATGTTAAACTAGACATGAGTTTTTGTCATTTGAATCGACGTGGTTATACGTTTCTCATAAGAACACATGTTAATTTGGTGCAAATTAAAATCCTTATAACTTGTGAACACTTTAGTGAATCGATTTAAAAAATGTACTGAAGATTCTAAATATATGTAAGAACATTCTGTACAATTTTTATTAAATTCTCAATATTTTCAAAATAGGGACAAAACATCCTTAAATGTACTGCCACACTTTTCTGACACAGCTGTCTGTGTTTTTTCCATTTATAATCTGACTCGATATTTGCATTTGCAATAAAACACAAGACATTAATTTAATGGAACAATTCAACACGAGAATGTCACTTCGCACATTTGACTATAATATTTTTTAATCAATTGATATATTCTGTTGATAGGTCGTGCATACACGGTAAACGATTATACGAGCATTCTTAAGATGATTGTCACAAGAAGTTAAATTAGTGGAACATGGTTGTTTGTTGTTCGTGCCATTTTTGTTAAGTGATAAGTCATGCCTGGAGAACCATCAGCGACAACTGGAAATAAATCCAGTGGTAAAGCAAAGAGGATCTCCATACCTCGTGTGCAAAGCAGTACCGACACAGAGTTACAGTCGCAACAAAGTGGTTCTACTCCTTTACAACCAACTGCATTGCACTATGTTAGCTTTCGTTCAGAGTTAGAGGACAGTCCTATCCCGCCAACCTTGCGATGCCGTTTATATGATCTCTTTCAACAAATTGAAAAGGAATTTGAAATGTTGTATACTGAAAATCTTGGATGTAAATATTTCTATTATATGTTACAATTATCCAACTCATTAAATATTAACACTATTGTATTTCATTACAGTACAGGAAAAGATTGACATTCTAAATGATAAGCTCGAGAGAGAATGTTATGGATCAGGTGAACGCAGTTTACCTCCTGGAGATCTTACAGATTATCCGGAAACGAAAAACCTTTCCAAACAGAAATGTAAGACTTTACTGCAGTATTAATATTAATATTATATATTAGTATACAGAGTGTCCCAAAAGTCTCGGACCGGTCGAATATTTCATAAACTATGCACTTTAGAAAGAAATGTTTCAGACAAAACTTATATGGCTTGAAGGGGGCCATCAGATAGTGGCAATGATTTGATATGGGAGAGTCATTTGAAAATCACGTGAAGATCACCGTCAATTTCTTAAATGGAATTCCCTATTTTTTATTACAAATTCGTGTAGCTTATCTCGAGAGCTTTCCAAAACACTATAATAAAATATTTCTTCATTGAGTACTTTTCGAGTTATGAAGCTTGAAATAATTTCTTAATTTTACATAAACCGTAAAATATCTTGTAAAATATTCATTTTTCGATTATCTTACCTTAATAATTTTATGTACAAAATAATGAGAGGAATCAATTGGTGTAAAGAAAAAACATAGTTGTTTTTAAGAAAAAAATATGTAATTTGCATTTTAACAATTACATATTTTTTTTAAAACAACTGTGTTTTCTTTACACCAATTGATTTCTCTCATTATTTTATACATAAAAGTATTAAGGTAAAATAATCGAAAAATGAATATTTCACAAGATATTTTATGTAAAATTAAGAAATGATTTCAAGCCTCATAACTCGAAAAGTACTCAATGAAGAAATACTTTATTATAGTGTTTTGGAAAGCTCTCGAGATAAGCTACACGAATATGTAATAAAAAATAGGGGGTTCCATTTAAGAAATTGACGGTGATCTTCACGTGACTTTCAAATGATTTTCCCATGTCAAATCATTGCCACTATCTGATGGCCCCCTTCAAGCCATACAACTTTTGTCTGAAACATTTCTTTCTAAAGTGCATAGTTTATGAAATATTCGACCGGTCCGGGACTTTTGGGACACTGTATAAATATATGTGTTTAATAAATCACATATATAAAAAAATAGATTTTAAAAGGAAAATAATACTCATTAAGTTAAGTTATTTAATTATTAAGTTAAGTCAAAAATTAGTTCCATTTTTTTCTGACAAAAAATTTTTAAATATTTTTTTGAATAATTTGTAACGTTTTATAGTTTTACATGATATTTTTCATTTACTCTCCTGTACATTTAGATTTTATAAAAAAAGATAATAATTCAAAGGACCCTGCTCTAATTTAATAGAAAATATCTTTCCATTGAGTTCGTCGAATTTTTAATATGTTTTAGTTTAAGACATTCTGATCAAAAGTTTCAATGGATACAACTCTCAAAAATGGACAGTTTCAGCACTATTGATCTTAGAATGTTATCTTTGTACGTATGATATTAATGATAAGGGACAGGTTTCTTTACATTTACATAGTATATTAAATATTTATATGTGTAATATTTATGTGTAATATATGTAGATTCTTAACACACACACTTCCACATATCCATCAATATCTAAAAAATCATTATTAACTTCAGATGCAGTCCAAAGATACCATCTGTTATAAAAACTGAATGTAAGGATCTCAGAAGGATTACAAGAATCTAGAGGATTACTGTAAATATAGGGGGATAAGAAATTTTTTTATATAAGAAAAAGAGTTTGGAGTCACTAAATATGGAAATAAGGAACCACGGGATTTTAATCTCTGCTCATAATCACCTCGTAAAAATAATCAGCCACAAGTAGTACAAACATTCAACATTTTATACGTACACACATTTTATATACTTCTTTACATATTCTTGAACACACAAACATGTGTTTACATGTCATACTGTACATTTCATATTTTATATATTTACACACATCTATGTACAGGGTGGCCCAAAAGTCTGGATACAGTCGAATATCTCGTATGGAATGCATTTTTGAACAAAATGCTTTAGACAAAAGTTGTAAGGATTAAAAAGATGTATTTAACTGTAATATCCATTTGACATTGAGTGGCGTCGTCAAGATCAGGGGAAGGTCAACTTGAATTTTTTAAATGGAACCCCCTTTTTTCATTGCATATTCTTATAGCTTACCTCGAGAGCTTTTCAAAACACTACCCTTTTACGTACAAAATAATGAGAGGAATCAATTGGTGTAAAGAAAACACATAGTTATTTCGAAGAAAAAATATGTAATTTACAATTAGATATTTTTTCTTAAAAATAACTATGTGCTTCCTTTACACCAATTGATTCCTCTCATTATTTTGTACATAAAAATATTAAGGTAAAATAATCGAAAAATGAATATATATTTTACAAGATATTTTACGATTTACGTAAAATTAAGAAATGATTTCAAGCCTTATAACTGAAAAAGTACTTCAGGGAAAAATAATTTATTATAGTGTTTTGGAAAGCTCTCGAGAAGAGCTACAAGAATATACAATGAAAGAAAAATAGGGGGTTCCATTTAAAAAATTCAAGTTGACCTTGGCGATGCCACTCAATGTCAAATGGATATTACAGTTAAATACATCTTTTTAATCCTTACAACTTTTATCTAAAGCATTTTGTTCTAAAATGCATTCTATACGAGATATTCGACTGTATCCAGACTTTTGGTCCACTCTGTATAGATATATTTTATATATTTGTGTATATATGAGGGGTATGTGGGAGTGTTAAGGGGTATGTGTTAAGAATCTACATCATATATCACACACATATGTAAAATTATTACATATTTAATATACTTTATAACTGTAAGGAAACCTTTTCTGTATTATTAGTGCGAAGATAAAGTTCCAAGGCCAATAGCATCGAAATTGATCATTTTCCAGAGTTGTGCCCATTGAAACTTTCGATCAGAATATCTTAAACTAAAACATTAAAAATTCAACCAATTCGACGGAAAGCCATTTTCCATTAAATTAGTGCGGGTTCTTTAAATTCAAATTTTTTTTTTTTAGCAATGGGTGCAAACTCGGCGCAAAAGATTAAAACTTCACACAAATTAAAAGCACAGACTAGTAAAATAGTATCAAGCTTTAAAACTCCATCTATGACTTGCACCATGCAAAGAGAATACGTGGGCCACCGAGACGGTGTATGGGAGATATCTGTGAGCAGATCGGGACAACCTATCATAGCGACTGCTTCTGCTGATCACACCGCACGTATATGGGCAATAGACAGTAGCCGATGTTTATTACAATATATCGGTCATAGTGGATCTGTGAATTCAGTACGATTCCATCCAAATCGAGAACTGGCATTATCGGCGAGTGGCGACGGTTCCGCTCACGTATGGCAGGCAGCTGTCGATTGGGACATGCCGAAAAGAGTACCATCGTTAGAAGAACTTCCAGTAGCCAGTTCCGAACGATCTGCTACAAATAATCTAATTAGTACTAACGACGAGCAAGAGGATCCCCCGACTTTGAGAACGCCAATACGAGAATTGCTGGGCCATTCGAGCGTTGTAATGGCTGCAGATTGGCTCTGTGGCGCCGAACAATTGGTTACAGCTTCTTGGGATAGAACAGCGAATTTATATGACACGGAAACAGGGGAAATTATACACACGTTATGTGGACACGATCAAGAATTGACTCATGTGTCGACTCATCATATGCAAAAATTATGCGTTACATCCAGTAGGGATAACACATTCCGATTGTGGGATTTTAGAGAACCGATACATTCGGTTTCAGTATTTCAAGGTCATACAGAGTATGTGTTATCGATATTAATACCTAATATAATGAACAAATATACAGGGTGGATCAAAAGTCTGGATATAGTCGAATATCTCGTATAGAATGCATTTTAGAACAAAATGCTTTAGACAAAAGTTGTAAGGATTAAAAAGATGTATTTAACTGTAATATTCATTTGACATTGAGTGGAGTCGTCAAGGTCAGGGCAAGGTCAACTTGAATTTTTTAAATGGAACCCCCTATTTTTCATTGCATATTCTTGTAGCTTATCTCGAGAGCTTTCCAAAACACTATAATTAAGTTAGTTTTCATTAAGTACTTTCCGAGTTATAAGGCTTGAAATAATTTCTTAATTTTACATAAACCGTAAAATATCTTGTAAAATATTCATTTCTCGATTACCTTATCTTAATACTTTTACGTACAAAATAATGAGAGGAATCAATTGATGTAAAGAAAACACGTAATAGTTTCGGAGAAAAAATATGTAATTGTTAATTGTAAATTACATATTTTTTCTTCGAAATAATTATATGTTTTCTTTACATCAATATCAAATGGATATTACAGTTAAATAGATTTTTTTAATCTTTACAACTTTTGTCTAAAGTATTTTGTTCTAAAATGCATTTTATACGAGATATTCGACTGTATCCAGACTTTTGGTTCCACCCTGTATAATAAATAAATATGATTAATGCTTGAAACGTATTTTATAGGACAGTAACATCTGCAGTCTTCACAAGGGAAGATAAAATTGTATCCGGCTCAGATGACAGAAGTGTAAAAGTTTGGGAATTACGTAATATACGCAGTCCCTTAGCAACAATAAGAGGAGATAGTGCTGCTAACAGACTGTCAGTTTCCAGTACCGGGATAGTTGCAATACCGCACGATAATAGACAGATACGTTTATTTGATTTAAGTGGTCAACGTCTAGCAAGATTACCTAGGACTAGTAGACAGGTAATATACAGGGTGTCTCAAAATTCACGGACACAGAATGCACAGCTTGGTTATTCCTTCCAAAAGAAGCAATTTTTTTCTCTGATAAAATTACATCTGAACATTATTTTTTAAATGATAGCAACTTAAGCTAACGAATAAGCGTTCTAGATCATGCATGAAGAAATTGAGTGAAGACTGAGAATTTGAGCGTGTACATTATTTTATTATTTTACTAAATATTTTAAATGTTTACAAGAACTCTGCATGATATCTAAATAATGCATTTTCAATACAAATTAATAAGAGAATATTTTTTTTATTTGATATCATCAAAGCAACAACTGAAAATAAAACAAGTAGATTATTTTATTAGATATTTATTTTATTAGATATATTTTTATTAGATTTATTAGATTTTTATTTTTATTAGATTTTATTAGATATTTATTTTATTAGATATATTTTTATTAGATTCACATCTAATCTACTTACTTTTAATCATTGATGATATCAAATAAGAAATGTTCTTTTATTGAATAAGTTAAAACTAGCGATATTTAAATATCATGCATTTTTTGTAAAACCTTTTTTTTGCAAAATAATAAAATAGCGTATATACGTTCAAACGTCAAACATACCATGCGCGCGCCATTTCTGATTTATGCGTAATCTAAAGCGCTCTAATATAAATTTGTTAGCTTAAAATTGATCTTTAAAAAGCAATGTAAGTAATTTAGACGCAATTTTATCAGAGAAAAAAATTGTTTCTTTTGGCACGAACAATCACGCTGTACATTCCGTGTCCGGTGTTCTGAGACACTCTATATATACATACATATATATAAGTTTGTATTATGTATATTCAGTGTTTTCTGTAGATAATTTCAAAATTATCTAGATAAAGATAAAAATCCGTAAATTTATTTTAGATGAGATAAAGATGATTTTGCTTTTACTTAATCTAGATGAAAGATGAGATAATTATTGCGATAATCTAGATAATTATCTAGATATTTTAGAAGACTATAAATATTTATAAAAAATGTGACGCAAATTATAAATGGAATATTAAAATCATAAACACATATTCTTTCTCTTTTCCTAAAGAATATTTAAATAATAGCAAAAAGGTATATAAATGATACGATAAATATTTATTTATTAATTTATATTTATAATATATTTATAATATATTAATAATAATAATATAAAAAATATATTTTAGATATTTTAGATAGATTTTTAAAAGTATGCCTGGAAAACTTTTTTGCATAATGAAAACGTTGTCTTAGACAATTTTTAGATAAGATGACATATATTTTTCATCTAAGATAAAGATAAAGATACTTTGTATTTCTTCATCTAGTTAAAGATAAAGATGAGCCATTTCTTTATCTAGATGATGATCTAGATAATTTTATCTAGATACCAGCAAACACTGTGTATATTTCTACATTTATGTCAAAATTTAGCTTTCTAATCAGTAAAATTAATAATTAATAATTTTAATTAATAATTTTACGTTTCGTTGAAATATATCAATACTTTCTAAAAGTCGAAAATTGCTGAAATTATGTGTGAGAGAGAAATCATGCAGTTATAAGGGATTTTAGACTTTTATACAAGTATTATTATGTTAAAATACAATAGAAGATTTTTTTAAATATGTTTGGCAATTTTTTCGAGAATATATTTACATATCACATAATTATTACATGTAAAAATATTACATAGCACAATTAAATTCCCTCGTTCCCAATAAATTATAAATATATTTCATTAAAAAGAAATAACTTTGTTTACAGGGTCATCGTAGAATGGTGTGTTCCATTGCTTGGTTGGAAGATAATAATGTGTGTAATTTATTTTCTTGTGGTTTTGATAGACTAATATTAGGTTGGAGTGTTCTTCCTGTCAAAGATGCTTAAATATCAAAACTGGTTTTATATCAGATACTTTATGTCATGTTAATGTGATATTCGGAATATTTAGGTGCAATTTAGAAATGGAAGTGCATATGTAACTATACAGCAAAATTCCAGCAATTAATCCAATCAAAGAGCCTCCCTTTCCACTCTTGCAGACAACTGCAATAAATAAGCAAAATATATATTACATGTATTATATCTGTAAACCATTTATCAAAAAGATAAATTATGAATAGAATGTGCGATCTTAAAATTGCAATAAAAACCGTGAATGTTTCTCTTATGTAAATTTCTTTAACAAGAATTCTTACCAGAGTATGCAGTGAAGAGACATAAAACAGTGTAACCTTGGATAAGAAGGTAATAATGGCCTGAAGCTATATGCCTCCATACTATTCCCAAAAATCCCAGTAATTGGCCAGAGCCTCCAACTATCAGAGCACGACTTAAATCTTTTATGCTATATTTGTATGGTTTTTTACCAATGATAAACCATTTTAATTCGGTTATTAGAATAACTGCACAAATAAATGCTGCAAAGGCAAATGCTGTATGTAGCAGCACACTGTAAAAATTACAATCTTGGGACGCATCGTTATAGACCAATTCTGTTTCCGATGCATTTAATTCTGTCTTGCTTATCTCGCAGGCAAACCAAATTCTGAGTGATTCGGCTAGCCATAATATTATAATTAATTTCCAATACGATTTAAAATTACTGTTATACAAGAGATGTCTGTAAGCTGGCTTCTCTATCAGAATAAGATCTACAAAGACTATAACAGGATCGTACTCGATGTATTTGTCAGCTAACAAGCCACACTTCTCCTAAAATATATTATAATGCAAAATTGATAATGTTGATAGTTTTGGTCGATTACATTATTTCCAATGAACTGTTACTAAATTGTAACAAATAAAAAAAATTTTTTGGCTAGTTTTGATCGATTACATTATTTCCAATGAACCTTTGATTAATTGACTAGCGATAAAAATTAGCTAAAAAATTTTTTTTATTTGTTACAATTTAGCAACAGTTCATTGAAAATAATGTAATCGACTAAAACTAGCCAAAAAATTTTTGATTATTTGTTACTAAATTGTAATTGTAATATTATTTCCAATGAACCTTTGATTAATTGACTAGCGATATTAAGATAATTTATAAATATAAATTCGTAATACTTCACTTACACATTTTAAAATTTTAAGAACGCTAGGACAGTATCGCCTATAAAGCTCTTTGCATTCAGCTCCACAATTTATACAAATGTACATTTAGACACTTTCAAGTATTATCTGAAATAAATAATATTAATAAATTGATAAAGAATACGGCTCTATGTATTTAACAACATGATAATTACGAAACGAGCAATAAGAGCCTAAAAACGCGGATGGTAATGCGTAAATGCGTAAATTTTTTTTTTTTTTTTTTTTTTCAAACGTTCGCGAAAAAATTTTCTTAAGACGTGCGCAAGACATTTATACATATATTTTACTTGGTGTGTATGCCAAGTTATAGATTCTCTTGGTTTGAGACTTCTATAACACTCTCTTTACCCCCCTGAAGAGATGTAGACAGGAAAAATATCGGGGCGAAGTCGCTGAATCGGGAATCGAACCCGAGTCTTTCGCTTGCCGGCGACTGCTCTTATCACTGACAACCTTGAGCTTGTGAGCTATTCAGCCTCACACCGACACTTCTCCTGTCCGTTTTTATTAATCTATGGAAATAATGAGAACACGATGTTTTTAGCTCGGCGTGTAGTTCTAAATAAATTGATAAAGAATACGGCTCTATGTATATTAACAACATGATAATTATGAAACGAGCGCTAAGAGCCTAAAAACGCGGATATGCGGTATTGCGTATTTTTTTTTTTTTTTTTTTCATTGTTCGCGAAAAAAAATTTTTTTTTTAAGACGTGCACAAGACATTTAGAGTATACAATATCTTTTACCACATCAAAAGTTGATTCACAGTTAAATAAATAAATAATAATATAATAAATAATATTATTAATATTATTTTATTTATTTTGAATTTTATTTTGCACTTTGAGCAAAAATTTTTATTCCCGCCTATACTCTTAATTCTCGCTTGCACTGATTCAGTTGCAAGTTCAATTCTAGTCTAGTGCAAGAATAGAAAACAGACCTATTTATTCACATTTAGTTTGAAATAATATTTTAATTTTCGATTCCATCTGATTATTGTATATGATATGTATATCGAGGTTCAGCAAGTATTTATTTAGAAACATAAATTTTTAATATTTACAGTTAAGTGTAATTTAGTGTAAGCTTATGTAGTCTAGTATTTATATGGCACAGTTTATTTTGTATGACCTCATACATATTTTTCAATTGCAAACGAATGAAAAAAAGATTATCTTACATGTATGCAAAGATAAGGACAGAGTACGGTGAAAGGGAAGCAAGATGGTGGTATAAAAGGAATTCTGACATTTAGAAATTTAGTCTTGATTCGACGTTCGTTCAAGATACATTAAATATGGCATCCAATTCAAGTGTACTTTTGCCAACAGGGCAAGCAATGCCCATTCTAGGATTTGGAACTTGGAATGTAAGCTTAGAAAAAATAATTTATATTATATATAATCCAAGTAAACTTATATGTATGCTATACAGGATGTCCCAAAAGTCCCGGACCGGTCGAATATTTCATAAATTATGCACTTTAGAAAGAAATGTTTCAGACAAAAGTTGTATGACTTGAAGGGCGCCATCAGATAATGGCAATGATTTGACATGGGAGAGTCATTTGAAAATCATATGAAGATCACCGTCAATTTCTTAAATGGAACTCCCTATTTTTTATTACATATTCGTGTAGCTTATCTCGAGAGCTTTCCAAAACACTATAATAAAGTATTTCTTCATTGAGTACTTTTCGAGTTATGAAGCTTGAAATCATTTCTTAATTTTACATAAAATATCTTGTGAAATATTCATTTTTCGATTATCTTACCTTAATAATTTTATGTACAAAATAATGAGAGGAATCAATTGGTGTAAAGAAAAAACAGTTGTTTTTAAGAAAAAAATATGTAATTTGCAATTAACAATTAAAATGACTCTTCCATGTCAAATCATTGCCACTATCTGATGGCCCCCTTCAAGCCATACAACTTTTGTCTGAAACATTTCTTTCTAAAGTGCATAGTTTATGAAATATTCGATCAGTCCGGAACTTTTGGGACACCCTGTATGTATGTATTACTAACAAATATGTGTTATATATTAACAAATAATCTATTTTCTAACAAAGGCAAGCGGGGAAGAGTTAGAAATAGCTCTTGATGCAGCTCTGGAAGCAGGATATAGACATATTGATACAGCCACAGCATATGAAAACGAGCATATCATTGGAAATGTTTTACAAAAATGGTTTGATTCTGGCAAAATTAAGCGATCGGATTTGTTTATAGTAACAAAGGTGTGTTTTAATTGACAATGATATTTATGAGAACACATAAGAATATTTTTAGAAATGTATAATCATATTCATAAATATATACATATGAAACAGATATATATTCATATATAATTACATACTGATTATATACTGATTACATAGATGATTATACATTTCTAAAAATATTCTATATTAAGTATTATATTTAAAATATATTCTTATGCTAAATATGTTCTTATATTTAAAATATATTCTTATGCTAAATTGTTATGCTTCAAATTTTAATATTAATATTAATATTAATATTATTTTAATATTAATTTAATATTAATGTTAAAATTAATGTTAATATTAATATTATTTTAGTATTAATTTAATATTAATATTATATAGGTACCTTGTTGTGGCAATAGGGCAAAAGATATAGAAAAGTGGATCAAAAAGTCACTGAAAAATTTGAAACTAAAATATTTGGATTTGTATCTGGTGCATGTCCCATTTGCACTTGAAGATGATGGAGAAAATTTATATCCATTTAATGAAAATGGAGAAATAAGAATGGATGTAACAGATCACTTGGAAATATGGTCGGCGATGGAGAGACAAGTGCTGGAAAAGCGTACTAAAGCAATTGGATTGTCTAACTTCAATATTGGCCAAATTCAAAAGATTTTGGATATTGCTGAATTACCTGTTTCAAATTTGCAGATTGAACTGCATGTGTATTTCCAGCAGAAGGAATTGGTATATAAATTTTAAATTCCTATTAAATATTTCTGCGAATATTTATAAATGTAAAATATATATATTGTACGATGTACATTCTTGTAGGTCAAATTTTGTCAAGAAAACGATATTCGTGTAACTGCATACTCTCCCTTGGGTTCACGTGGATTCGTCAAGAAAATAGGAAAGGAAGATACAATATCAAATTTGTTGGAAAATCCTATTGTGTTAAAAATTGCAGAAGAGTACAAAAAAACTCCTGCTCAAATACTATTAAAACATATTGTCCAAAAAGGTATAATAACCATACCAAAAAGCACGACTCCTACAAGAATCAAAGAGAATATCCAGCTATTTGATTGGGAACTTCAAGTTGGAGATATCGACAAGTTAAATGCTCTTGACATGGGAGAATCTGGGCGTATATGTGATTTTTCCTTTTTTAAAGGTATTGAAAAACACCCAGAATATCCTTTTTAATAATATATTCTGCTAAAATCTTATCTTTTATATCTTATTGTATTGTTTTTTTTTTCATATATTATGGAAAATAATGTTATTACATATTTATATATATCATATATATCTGATGTAAGATTTCATGTTTTTTTATATATTTGAGAAAAATATTCATGAGATTTATATATTTGAGAAAATATCCATGTAGATGTAACCGGAGGTTCATCCAAAGCCGCAAGGCATGGATTATGTAATAATAAATAATAAATAAATATATATATTATATATATTTGTTGACAAATAAATTTATATAAATATATAATAATAAATCATAAAAATGATGTAATTAAATGTGCATAACAAATTATAGCAGACTAAAGAGATTTCTGCAATTACACATAATTCTATTTTTTCTAATTTTTCTGATGCAAATTATATTTATATATAAAATAATCGATTGCATAAATATAAAATATAAAATTAATTATAACCAATATAACTTCTCCGTGGAAGACAAATAAAATAGGAAATGTGTCCAATATTTAAGGCTATATTTACTCATATTTCGATATGAAGTAGGTTACTTTCACACATTACCTACTTTCACTCCGCTTATTTTGGGCCGTTTTGTTAGCTTTCGCATTTCTTTTTCAAGCATATAAGCCAGTGTTCCGATTAGGGATTCCGTGCGCGCGCATGTGCGGTTCTGCGCATGAGCAATCGTGACGTCACAGGTGATTACAGTAACGTACTAAGCATGTGTGTAATAACGTGTACAATTTTGGCGGGACGCTATCGCCATGACAGGAGGAGGACAAGAAAGATCAATAGGAGGATCGATATGTTAATAATATATATTAATAATTATATATATATATATAACGTGTTATATATATAACGTCTTTATACACACTATATATTTTTATTTATAATTTTTTCATATGTATCTATATAGCTGGGTAACGGTGCCCTTTTTTATTAGTATAAGGTACTTCATTGACAGCGTATTGCCGCACATGCGCGCGCACGGAATCCCTAATCGGAACACTGATATAAGCGAGAAACACTTTGATCACAATTATGCAATGATTACCGAACAAATGCACATGTCACGTGTATTCAAATAAACGTGACAGCCAATTACTTTCGCGTTAAAAAATTCACCATTAAATGCGGAAATGCCTACAAAATGGTGAAAGTATTATTTCTTCTACTCCTGGGGATACGATGGAGGAGAAAAAAAAATATGTATACCTCCAGATTAGAAAGGATGACAAGGTTATATTTTCCAATAGATGTGATGCAAACTGCTGGGGAATAAATCGCAATTTCGAACTACATATATTTTAATTTTCACGGTATACATATATTTTATAAGCTAATAATCGCGTATACAATGCATATATAGCATACGTTATTAATATATAATATTTACAAATATGATTGGAGATAAAAATCGCGCGGTAAATTCATATCCGATTTTACAAAAATCTGTCAAAAATAAATCGGAATTTCTTACAATTTCGAAAAACTCATGTATTTTACTTTGTATATTCCTTTGTATATTCTTTTTCCACATAACAAATAGAATGAACGCGATTAAAAATAATAATTAATAAAAAATAAATAATTTTATATATACAGGGTGTCCCAAAACTCATAATCAATCTTTCAAAGACAGATTCTTGGGATCATTTGGAGATGATTTTTCCTCAATGAAAATATCGAGGCACTAATAATTTTCGAATGATAAGTGATTGGAAATAAGAGTTTTTTCGTAAACTAAGTTTTGTAGAAATAAAATATTAACAAAATCATATTTTTCGATTAATTTTAAATAGAGTTTACTTTAATTGAGTTTTAATTTAAGGCTTAATTGCAAAAATATATGACAAAAATCGGGAATGTGCAAAAAATGATGGTCTTCATCGACATTTTCGCTGAGGAGAAATCGTCTCCAAATAATCCCAGGAATCTGTCTTTGAAAGATTATGAATTTTGGGACACCCTGTATATATATAAATCTAATAACAGAATCTATTTAAATTAGACAAATGATAACAAAAGGAACTCTTTTCTAATCTTCGGCTTATTTGTTAGATACGACTACAAAATGACTACACACTCATATTGTTACTTAATTATACAATATTAAATATGCATATATACATATACATATATATATATATATATATATATATATATATATATATATGCATTTAAGAATACTATATTCACTGAAAACTTATTGTTAAAGTACATTTCGCCTGTGCGCTCATCAGCTTTGCATTGCAAATATTACAGATAAAATTAAAATTAATAATACATTTAATGCCGTGTGTTTAAGTAACATTTTGCGGACTGTGCATCGTCAGAGGGCAATTACACTTTCTCGACCTGCTCCTACACCAATCCATTTGACTGTAACAAAGTAGATTCTTATTCTGATAAACTTTTTGACATACATATGAAATACATGCTATCATGCTATGCAAACACACCTGGTACATCTAAATATTCCTCTATGATTTGTATGTATTTATGTGCATTCGGTGGCAATTTATCTAAGGAACGTACACCTTCGGTAGTCGATTGCCAACCCTCGACCGTCTTATATACAACTTCAACCTTTGCTAGTTCACTAACACTGCTTGGAAAATAATCTATGTTCTTTCCATTTAATCGATATCCAATGCACACTTTTATCTCTGGTAATGTATCCAAGATATCGAGTTTTGTTAAGCATATAGATGTATATCTGGAATGAGAAAACAATGATTAATATATATATTTTATATACAGGGTGAGCTATTTTAAGTTACCCACTCCAATAACTTTTTTTTATTTTTGAATGTATAACAAAATGTTTCAAATAAAAGTTGCTTGACTTCGAGGGGGACAGAAGATGGTGGCAAGAATTTGACCTTGGATAGTCATTTGAAGGTCACATACAGGTCACCTTCAATTTCTTAAATGGAACTTACTATTTTTCATTGCATATGCTTGTAGCTTATCTCGAGAGCTTTCCAAAACACTATAATTAAGTACCTTTTCATTAAGTACTTTTTGAGTTATAAACTTTGAAATAATTTCTTAATTTTACATAAATATCTTGTAAAATATTCATTTTTCGATTACCTCACCTTAATACTTTTATGTACAAAATAATGAGAGAAATCAATTGGTGTAAAGAAAACACATAATTGTTTCCAAGAAAAAATATGTATTTACAATTAACAATTCCATATTTTTTCTTAAAAATAACTACGTTTTCTTTACACCAATTGATTCCTCTCATATTATTTTGTACATAAAAGTATTAAGATAAGATAATCGAAAAATGAATATTTTACAAGATATTTTACGGTTTATGTAAAATTAAGAAATTATTTCAAGCCTCATAACTCGGAAAGTACTTCATGGAAAAATAATTTATTATAGTGTTTCGGAAAGTTCTCGAGGTAAGCTACAAGAATATGCAAAAATAGTAGGTTCCACTTAAGAAATTGAAGGTGACCTTTGAGCTTCAAATGACTATGAGCTTCAAATGACTATCCAAGGTCAAATTTTTGCCACCATCTTCCGTCCCCCTCGAAGTCAAGCAACTTTTATTTGAAATATTTTGTTGTACCTTCAAAAATAAAAAAGTTAGGATGGGTAACTTAAAATGGCTCACTCTGTATATTAATGTTTTTATATTATTTTATATATTAATATTTATGTTAGTTTGCAGTTTTGAATGCAATTATTTATTATATCAAGCAACTATACGCATTCACACAAATAGAAATTTTCAGATTCTTTCACATATAATACATTCTTTTACACACCCATTAACTAACGTCGTAAATTTCAGCAACGTCAAATCGAGCCATCCACACCGTCTCTTTCGCTTGGTGGTTACGCCGATTTCATGGCCTCTTTCCTGCAATAATTCTCCAGTGGAATCTAAAAGTTCTGTGGGAAATGGTCCGTCACCGACTCTGGTAGTATAAGCTTTTACAACACCGATTATCTCGCCAATTGTGCTAGGAGGTAGACCAAGACCAGTCAATACCCCACCAATGCTGCAGTTCGAGCTTGTCACATATGGATAAGTTCCGAAATCAATATCTAACATTGCCGCGTTAGCACCTTCCACCAAAGCCTTTTTACCATCCTTTAAAGCCTGGTGCAAATACTGCACCGTTTCTTTCACATACGGCCTTATACGTTTGGAGTATCTGCAAAAGAATCAACTGTATATTATAAATCTTGTAAAACAATGTAATCTCATTATAAGATACTCGTTATATACGTACTCCTTGTAACGTTCCAATTCGGCTTTAACGTCGACGTGCAAGGCAGGAAACATTTTTTGATACGACGTAACTAAAGTATTAAACTTTTGGGAGAACTTGTCAAAGTCGTCGAGAAGATCTCCGATTCTGAGTCCATTTCTCGCGGCTTTGCTCGAATACGTTGGTCCAATACCTTTCTTCGTAGTTCCCAATGACTGCGTGCCTTTCTCTAATTCTTGCAATCCATCAACCTGTTGATGAAAATCAAACACTATATGCGCTCGATCTGATATTATAAGTCTGTCCTCCCAGTTCCTGAGCCCTTTAGACTCGTTCTTTTCCAACTCGTCAAATAGACCAGGCAGATGAATCACTACTCCATTACCTGTGAACAAAAAAAGATCGCAAATATTAATTATATATACAATCCGCAGTATTCAACAGAATTGAGGTAACAATATTCAGATAATTTAATATCTATCTATACACCAAGAGACAATAAAATAGCCCATGTATAAATAAGTGGAATAATTATTTTATACATTGACCTTAGTTTCTCTTTTCTGTATATCTATTTTGTTAAATTGTTTAACTTGCTCCTTGATATTAAATTAATTACTAGAATCACAGATACATGTTACTTTTTCACAAACCATAATATTTATTTTATTTGTTGATCTGAAAAGGTCTTACCTATTACAGATTTGCATCTGGGATTGATTATTCCACTAGGCAGAAGATGGAAATCGAATTCAGCACCTTCTACAACTACAGTATGCCCTGCATTATTTCCTCCCTGAAATTACATTAATTAATTAACTTGAAGAAACAGGGTTTGCCGTTATTTATAATGAAAAAAATTATAATTGAAATAAGAATTTTTTGAATGATACAAACAATGGCGTTAAAAAGTTTCAATATACAAATATACTAGAAATATATATATATATATATATATATATATATATATATATATAATATACCATCTATATTCTATCTATTAAGACTATGTAAAAAATAAAAAAACACAGAAATGTGTAAAAAGTGAAATAGATATTTTATATAAATGACACAATTAATTAATCTATATCTTAAATTATCTTAATATCGCTAGTCAATTAATCAAAGGATGGTTGGAAATAATATAATCGACCAAAACTAGCCAGAAAATTTTTGTTTTCTTTAATTTTTTTTTTCTCCTTGACTTATTTAATATTATTCCTTTGTAAAAATATGGATACGCATAGATTAACACAAATTGCATAAACCTTGACTTTTTCTTAACATTAACATAAAATAATTATTTAGAAAGCAATAATTCTGTAATATATATCATCGTGTCGAACAAAATACTCTTGTGACGAACGAGATAAAGAATATTTGGATTATTTATCATATTAGGTCACCAAGATACGCTATGTACTTTTGTGATTTCTTTTTTTTATGTATATGTATACATAAAAGCCATCAATTATGTAATATCAGATACCATGCTATAGGCATGTTTGTAATATCCGCAGGTCAGGTGACGCGAGCGCGTTATTTCTAAAAATAAAACTAAAAAAAGGACAGTCGACACGAGGGATTTTTCGCCTATTTAAGGGTCACAAAGGCGGACAATCTTGAATATTTTCCATACTTTCGGGGGAATATTCCTCGATACTTCCTTCAGCACACGACGACAACTAACCTACTCAGACAGCACACACGTCCAAAAGACATCTAAAAGACGACTCGAAGACATCTTAAATCCTTTAGACATCTTTAAGACATCTTCTGGCCTTTTTGTGTTGTCTGGGTAGTCTCTCCCGATCTCGAGGAAAGAAAATAGAACCAATCGTCCCAAAACAACGCGGAATAAGCGCAAGATGACACTTCGAGGAGAAGGTCGTTCGCGCCAAGTTTCCCGGGGACCGCGACCTCCCAGACAACACACACGTCCAAAAGACATCTAAAAGACGACTTAAAGTCCTCTAGACGTCTTTAAGACATTTTTCGGCCCTTTTGTGCTGTCTGGAGGACGCGGGAAGCGCACCCAACACATACCTGACACCTGCAAACGATGTCGGCGTCCATCGCCAGCATGTCCACGACCTTCCCCTTGCCCTCGTCGCCCCATTGGGCGCCGAGGACCACCGTGACCTTCGATATGGGCCCGCCGCCCGTCGACACTCGCTGTTTCTTCCTCGGCGAGGCCGGGGCACCGTTGCCGTTCGCCTGCTGCATCCTGGGCACGCACCAGAGGAATGCCCGCGGATTGTCGGAGGACGGACGAGGCCGCGCGCGCTGTCGCGTGTCAGCGGACGGGCGCGATCCTTCAGAGGGAAGCCCCGTCTCCCGCCTACCTCCTCGCCGGGGAACAGCTGACGCGACAGAAATCGGAACCGGAACGATCGGGGTGATTCGCGCCTCGCGCCGCTCCTCGTCGCCCCTCTCCGCCCCCCACCGCGCTTCCGAATCCTCCCTTCCCCCTCTCCTCGGCCGCGTCGAGAACCTAACCTACCTACCGATTAAAGCTGGCTTTTATTATCGGGTCGAAACGCGTATACAGGCTGTTTCAAACCACACGTACGATTCATTTAGAAACTGGAGAAGTTGATTATTTCGAAAAAGTGAAAATATTTTCTTTATCGGATGCGCTCTATCGAATGGTGATATTTTCAACTTCTGCTTCCGGCCGGATAATAGGCGATTCAGACCGAAAGTGTATTTTTTTAAATGGAACCCCCTATTTTTCATTGGATATTCTTGTATGTGTGAATATTTTACAAGATATTTACGGTTTATGTAAAATTAAGAAATTATTTCAAGCCTCATAACTCGAAAAGTACTTCATAGAAAAATAATTTATTATAGTGTTTTGGAAAGCTCTCGAGGTAAGCTACAAGAATATGCAATGAAAAATAGGGGGTTCCACTTTAAACAATGCACTTCCGGTTTGAATCGCCTATTTCCGGCCGAAACCAGAAGTTAAAGAAAATATCACCATTCGATAGAGCGCATCCGATTCATAAAGAAAATGTTTTTACTTTTTTGAAATAATCACTTCTCTAGTTTTTAATGGGTGGTACGGATGGTCTGAAACATCCTGTATTCGACGATATTCGATTTAATCGCGCGTTTTTCTAGCTAAAAGATATATCGAGTATTAATTTTTTTTTCTTAGAATCTATTTAATTTTGAAAAGGCAAACGATAGACGCGCGACCGCGGTTTTAATTCATATGAATTACCAGTGTTGCGCTTAGATAACTTAAAATAATCAAGATTAGATAAATCATATACTCATGTATCTCAGATAAGATAAAGATAATTCGATTTTAGTATATCTAGATAAAAGATGAATGAGTTAAATATTTTATCTAGATACTTTTAAGATAATGTTTAAAGCAATTTAGGATATATAAAAATAATACACTCGAGACAAAAAAATTACAGAAAATAAGCATGTATTCATTTGACAACGAGTAAGCCGTGTCCATGCCAATGTCAATGTCAATCGACCAATGTGATTATGGCTGCGTTCCATTTAACGACCGCAATGCTGGCAAAATCATCTTATTCTTGTTGTTCTCTAAAAGTTAAACAAAGACACATCATGTTTACGAGTGTCGCGATCATTAAGTGGAACGCTTTTAAATCTGTATTACAGTTGAAATTGATCGATTAGAGTAGCCGGTCGATAAATTGCTATGGTTTGGAAAAATTGCACTCAATGCACACTGATTACATTATCTTAGCTTTTTAATAAAAGATATCATTTTTCTTATATCTGAGATACAGATAAAGATACCACAAACTTGAATTATATAGATAAAAGATAAAATAAACAATAATTGCATCTAGATGAAAATCTAGATAATTTTATCCAGATAACGGAAAACACACTGTGAATTATGCATAATGCATAATGAAATAAACGCGCACGTGACGCCTGGGAAATTCGTTCGTTTTTCACATTCAGCGCCATTTGACATGAGTTAATTTCTTCGGTACTATATTAATCGCGTAGGAAATCTAGATAATTAAATTGGCAAATTATACTTATTAAATTTTATCGATCAAACAGGAATTAACATAAATAAGTTATTGTAATTGCTCGTTCAATGTCGACGGTTCCGGAGTACATGCATCATACCAGAGATTGTCGGCGATTATTTTTCCACTTGCGTGCAACGGAATTATCGAAATATAATTATCTTCGAATGGCTAAATGGCACTAAAACTGATATAAAAATACAGATTGAACATACAGAGTGAAATAAGAGAAATTCAGTCAAATTAAATTAAGTTAAGAAAGAGAATTAAGACATTTTATGATATTTTATATTGGAATAGGATGTAATATTATATTATATATTTATTATAAATTGTTGCGAAAGACGTGGTACTTTGTCCAACGGATAGAAATCCAAAAAGAACAATTCTTGGCTCTCTATGAATGGAGAAATACTCGATTGGCGAAGGTTTATTTCAGTACGCATGATGTAATTGTGGGGTAATTTGAGTAATCGTACTGTCAGTTGAGAAACGAGATCCGTTCCAAGGCGATAATTTAAAAGATAACCACCGTATATGTGTATGCATACACACATACAGTCATATGATTTGATATGTGAACTGCATTCTATTCTTAATTTCTTTTTAAAACGATAAGCGAGTTTTACTTTACGAATTCCTTCATCGGGTATTCTAATACACAGAAAAAAAGGACATTATTATTTTGAAGATATATTCAGCTTTAACATGGAAATGAGATTATATTACGTTAATTAAAGAAAGATATAATTGCTTACTCGAATAAAGCCATTTTATATAGTTCAATCGAGAAAAATATATTCTTATGATTTAAGATTTAATTTTCTTGAATGGAAAAGAAACAATGTTAGATAGAAAACAACATTTTTAAATCAAAGATTATAATTTTCTTAAAGTAGAATTAAATAATTATATATTCTTGAGATGACAATTACAATAATAAAATAAGATATACTATAATATTGTTAAAATTTAAAATTATTAAATTCTTCTAAGGAGATTATAAATTGTTGCGTATACAGGGTGGTCCCGAACGTTCCAGCCAGACTTTGAGATCTTATAGGAAATTTAATTCTGAACAAAAAATTTCCTATAAACATGGGTCGAAAAATGCTTCCTTAAGAAGTTATCGCTCAAAAATCTCTGATGGAGGAAGAGCAAAAGGTGAAAAGAAAATGAAATGAAAAGAAAATGAAACTAAATAAATTTCTTGAAAAAAATGATAAAAAATAAAAATCTTTCTTTTATGAAAATAAAATAATTTTTTTTTTAACTAACTTTTATTTTACTACCCTGTATACGAAGCAATGAACGCGTTAGTTTAAGTATATAAGTTTTGATTTGACACTTATTTTTTTTCTGTGTATATGATGAAGAATTTTTACAATGTTTTATTTATAAATAAGGAATTGTTTTAGACAAACGTATGTAAGAAAATATTTTCTCGAATTATACGCGAAATTTTTCATCTATCGCACTTGTGTATTAAGTCTTCCAAGGTACGAAGAAAGCCAGCAGCGATAAGTTTTATCGCGATGTCATTTAATGATTAATCGAAATTGCAAATTTCCGACAATATATGGGAAGAAAAATGAAAAAAGAATCTCGTACCGACATACTCGTGTCGCATTTAACTTGTAAGCCCGTGCCCGGTAAACAATAAACCGGAAAGCTGGGTGCACAAGCGCTCTTCAATATTTACATCGGCGAAATGGATATATTACCGGATTAGAGACGTGACCCCCGTGGCTTTTTAATTATACAAGCCTCGGTGCACCGGGACATCTGCCCTATAGAAACTCCTCCAGTCGACGAGAGGAGATCCGTTCCCTCGCTACCGAGTATCAATTACATTGTTATTATTACAGGGGAGTAACCGAACAGAGATGCGGTCAGAGATAATACACTGGTATAAGAGCATGCACAACAATGGGACAGGTACACGCGGCGTTAACCGAAGCGCGATCCCTCCCCCCCTTGCCCCCCTCGTCGTGCGAGCAACGCGATAGCCATCGCGCGTGCAACTATGCGTTTAATTTGGATTTGCCGCGGAAAGAGAAAGAAAGAGAGAGAGAGGAGAAGAGAGGATACGTGTCGCGAAAACGAGGGGTACGCGCCCCCCGAGGGAGACCCCGTACCTTCTACACGTGTGCGTACGTGCACGCATAACGCATATACGCGTATCCGCATACACGCGATATATATAAAACGAGGAGTTGCTTCTTCGGGAGATTTAGTGAAACATCCGGGATGACGAGCGAAGCACAAATGAGGAACACGGATTTCAGTATAGCCCGTATACTGTCGGACGATCGCGGTTGTTCCCCTAAATCGCGGGTGGATCGCGAGAAGGGGAGGGACGTCGAGCGGAAGCCGCGCGTCCCGGCCCTCCCGGAAGCGAGGGAGGAACGCGAGGGGGAGACCCGACGAAGCGAGGAATGCTCCGACAACGTCGTCGAGACGACGGACACCTTCCTCGCCGGCGCGACGCGACCGGAAGTGCGAAGAGCCGATTTCACGTGGCTCCAGTACACCCGGTACAGGCCGCCGAAGCTACCCAGGAGGTCCTACGTCGAGAGGCGGACCAAGCGGCGAATGGACGATCGTCCCCGCATCCCGTTCTCCTCGTCACAGCTGCAGGTGTTGGAGGACAGGTACAGGAGGAGCGCCTATCTGTCCAGAAATGATGTCATCGAGATGTCCGCGATGTTGAAGTTGCCGCAGAGCAAAGTACGTATTGAAAAAAAAGATAAAGGAAGATCCTCTCTCTCTTTCTATCTTTCCGTTCTGTGAACAATTGATATCGGTAAATTTGCATTCATCGATTTGTATATGTCATTGATATGACATAAGGTTTTCCGATGTAAAAATGCACGTTATATCGATGTTTCCCCGCGGATGTATTCAAATTTAAATTGTTTCATTTCGCGCGATCTCGGTAGGTAAAACAGATCTCTACTTTATCAGTTGGTAAAATAGATCTCTATTTTATCAATCTGTAACGAGATTGCGCGAAAATGATAGATTATGCGATTTTATATGTTCCTTTTTTTTTATAGATAAAGATCTGGTTTCAAAATCGTCGAGCGAGACAAAGACGTGAATCGCTAAATTCCACGATAGCGGCGCGATGACAGGACGATAAAGGAAGAGTCCTGCAAAGTCCAAAAATCCTGAAGGATTTTTGTCAAGGATTGATATGTAGAGGATCCGAATCTGGATTACATTTCAAGTGTGACTTTTTACATTGCAATTATTTATTTTACGCATCCTTGATTTTTGTACAAATACAAACTTATAATAATAATAATATATATTTTATTGTATGTATAAAATAATGATGCGCTATATTATTGTATATGTAACTGTTAATGGAATAAAAAAGAGCGAAGCTATATATATTATTATTATTATTATTATTATTATTATTATTATTATTATTATTATTATTATTATTATTATTATTATTAAGAATGCATTTCTTATGGAACAATTGTGTAATTTTTTATTTTAAGAAGGAAGAAAATTTTTTGCTGCATACTTTTAACGTATGAATCAATAATAAAAATTTATCCCAGACAGCATGAAAAGGCCAAAAGATGTCTTAGGCCGGTATTCGTAGTCCGATCTTATATTTAAGATTGTCTTAAGTCTGGTTCGAGGTTGACTTAAGACCTCATTCAACCAATCAAATGACTGTGTATACATATATATAATGGAGACCTTTCTTCACTATAAAACAAAATATAAAATATAACAAAATATATTGTAAGCAATTTAAAAAAAAATAATAATATACCAAACGATATAAAAAATAATTTTATAATTCGTTCTAGGAAGAAGGGCATGTTTTGTAATAAATAGACAAGACATGTCAAAATACTGTAAATATCAAAAACATTAATACTAAAAATATCAAAATATTGTAAACACCAAAACTCTATTTGTTCGTAATGATGAAAAAATTCTATGCTGTAACAGAAAATTCTGTTTTACACAACTTATATAATATCAATCTACACGGGACACATTTTTAGATTGTTTAAAAATCAACTTAAAGAATCTTAAAATATGTAATTTTAGAATATGTTTTAAAAAAAACAAATAGAAGAAGAACTGCTTTGCTTATCGTAATATTTTTGTCCTATTAAAGAGATAAAATGGAATAATATAAGGAGGGATATAAATATCTCTCTCGCTCTCTCTTTTGTTTGAGAGAGAATGAAAGAGAAAGAGAGAAGATTTCTCTCCTCTGCGTATACAGGGTGTCCCAGTTATCTTCCGTCATCTTTCAAAGATCGACAGATTCCTGAGATCATTTGAAGACGATTTTTCCTCAGCAAAAATGTCAATGAAGGCCATCATTTTTTGTATGTTCCCGATTTTTGTCATCATACATCTTTGCAATTAAGTCTTAAATTAAAACTCAACTAAAGTAAACTCTGTTTAAAATTAATCGAAGAATGTGGTTTTATGTAATATGTTAATATTTTATTTCTACAAAGCTTAGTTTACGGAAAACCCCTTATTTCCAATCACTTATAATTCGAAAATTATTAGTGCCTTGACATCTTCGTTGAGGAAAAATTGTTTTCGGATGATCCCAGGAATCTGTCTTTGAAAGATGACGGAAGATAACTGGGACACCCTGTATAACTTGACATTTAATTTAAATGTCTACCGCGAGAGGTCGCTCTCTCGTCTCTTGCTTCTCGCTTTTGTTCCAACACCGGCTGAGCGAGTGAATATGTGTGCATCGTGTTTAATTTATACATATGATAAGCACACACAAAATATCGAGCAATAATCTTTTTCCACCATAGAGTAGCCCTACGAATCGCGGTTTTAACATAACGAATACGACTAATAATGCCGTTGCAAGTTCACGACGTTCAGGTAAATTACCCGATTTCAATCAGGAAACGGGCGTTCTTCCCTCGAGATCGAGTGTAGTTTAAACTACAAGGTTATCTTCGCATCTCTAATCGCCTTTCGCTATCTAAATATATTAAATTTCGATTTAAATTTATTCTCGTAAGCGCAAAATAGATGAAGCGGAATTATATCCTGGAATAATTTCCTTTTCATTTCGCAGCAAAATGTCGTGGAACCAATGCAGGTTGATGCTCCTGCAGAGGATAATGATAATGCTGAGGAAGAACCGTATATAGTAGAAAATCCGACGTTGGTACGTATAAAATTCGTTCAACTTGAAAAAGATTCAAATCCGTATTTTCAAGTTTATTTTTTTTCATAAATAATAGAGGTATAAGACTCGAAATATAAAATTAACAAATTAGTTTCAATAGGAGTCGAGCGTCGATGTTATGACACATTTATTTATTTATTATACAAACAAAGGCATAAAACAAATAAAAAATAATAAAAAATAAAAATAAAATTAAACAAAAGAATAGCGAACGTTTTGACCCTATTTTTGGGTCATCTTCAGCACAAATGTAAAAATATAGCAAAGGTGTTACATATCTGAATCGATGAGATAGGATGCTGTCCAAAGTAATACTATAATAAATGTCTCGATATCTCATTTATTTTGACGATGCTTATGTAAAATAAAGGTGAAACAAAATAAATGGATAATGTAAACTAATATAAAATGAAAAAAATATTAAAATTTAACGTAAAAAGATTAAAAAGATGCAAAGAGTTAAATGTCCATTTAAAAAAAAAAATTTTTAAATAAATATAAACTGAACATAGAGTCAAAAAGAAATAAAAATTAAAGAAATTTTTATTATTTTTTATTTGTTTTATACCTTTGTTTGTATAATAAATAAATAAATGTGTCATAACATCGACGCTCGACTCGTATTACTATTGAAACTAATTTGTTTATTTTTTTTAAATTTATTTTTTATAAACAAATATGCAAATAATGTATCGTGCTTTCTTACCTTCTCAGGATTTAGAGGTATACGCCAACAGTTATACCGGACTTGCAAAATTGCATAGACTTGTATATATCGCCGATCATTGTCCATCGTTGAGAATAGAAGCATTGAAAATGGCAATTACTTATGTGATGACCACATATAACGTTTCGCTTTATATAATGCTACATAAGAAGCTCGTTGAAGCTATGGGCACCCCAGGATTACCGGATGTGGCGGCGCAGTCTACTTCACAAGACGTGTTAACGATGGATCAAACATGGGTAGAGACTCGATCTAAGAAAGCTGCTCTGAAATTAGAGAAATTTGATACCGATTTGAAAAATTACAAGAGCAATTCTATCAAGGAGAGCATACGAAGAGGCCACGACGATTTGGGAGATCATTACTTGAATTGCGGTGATCTTGTTCACGCCTTGAAATGCTATTCCAGAGCACGAGATTACTGTACTAGCGGCAAACATGTTGTGAACATGTGTTTAAACGTAATCAAGGTCTCTGTATATTTACAAAATTGGTCGCATGTACTTAGTTATGTTACCAAGGCTGAAGGTACACCAGACTTTCCAGAATTGCATGGTAAAGATAACAATCAGGCCATAATTACAAAATTAAAAGTAGCAGCAGGTTTGGCAGAATTGGCAACAAGAAAATATAAGATGGCTGCGAAACATTTTTTACAAGCATCCTTAGATCATTGCGATTGCCCCGAGTTATTGTCTCCCGGAAATGTGGCTCTCTACGGAGGACTTTGTGCTTTAGCTACCTTTGACAGACACGAACTGCAAAAACAAGTTATATTTAGTAGTTCCTTCAAATTATTTCTAGAGTTAGAACCGCAACTTCGAGATATAATTTTCAAATTTTATGAATCAAAGTATGCATCTTGTTTGAAATTACTTGATGAGATAAAGGATAATATTCTTTTGGATATGTACATAGCACCTCACGTAAATCTGTTGTACACGCAAATTCGAAATAGGGCCTTGATACAATACTTTAGTCCTTACTTAAGCGCAGATATGAGAAGAATGGCAACTGCATTCAATAGAACAGTATCTGAATTGGAAGATGAGCTCATGCAACTTATTCTCGATGGTCAGATCCAGGCTCGTATAGATTCGCACAATAAGGTAAGTGATGCTTGCTGACTTGATCTTATACAACATATTTTTCCATAACAAATATATAATACTTTTAAGTGTATATTTTTTAAAATTATTTACAGATTTTATATGCAAAAGACGTCGATCAACGTAGCACCACTTTCGAAAAGTCTATGAGCGTTGGAAAAGATTATCAGAGGCGTACGCGTATGTTGATCTTAAGAGCCGCAATGTTGAAACAACAAATTCATGTAAAGGTAAATTATAGTTAAAGAAAATCTCTTTATCTCTCTTTTTTTTTAAGATTATGTGAGCTCTTCCATTGTCGTACAGTAACTGTAGAAAATTCATCGTAACGTCTTGTTCATTCAAATTCAAGTAACGAACTAAGAGTCGAACGCAGACGGTTGTACATCAGTTTTGCAAAAATTAATTTGACTTTGTATTGTCTTATTTAAAAACACACTGTTTATTTTGATAGAGTCCTCAACGCGACAGTACACAAGGAGGCGAGATGTCGGTAGCACCTGGAAATGGCACTTTAGCAGCAAAAAATTAAAACATGTTTGATATCTTGTGTTCTGGAAAAAAGAAAAAAATTATATTTATGCGTGTTAATTGGCACGATCATCTAAGCATGAGATAAGGTTTCATCTCTGCATCCGTCATGTTATTTACATTATTTCCGAAGTCTACGTTCTGTACCTCATTTTCAACATATAATATATGGCATGTATATAATATTGCTACACATTGTGTTTATAAAAAACAAAGCAACGTTTATATATATATATATATATATATATATATATATATATATATATATATATATACATATATATAACCTTTCTTTCAATTATGATTAAAGAATCGTAATAGAGGAAAGTATGTAACATAGACCAACTTTTTGATTAATTAATAAAGCCATACTAATATGTTCTCTTTCACGCAAGGAAATTATATATTGAAAAATCGTTATTTTTAAGTTTTACACAAACGATGTGAACGAACCTAAGACTTTAACATATTCTACTGGGATTTAAAATAAATTCATTAGATTAAATATACGTCCACGTATCGTCTATAATATAATCCGTATATTTTTTCAATTATGTATTTTATTTAATTCCAAAGAAAATTAAAATAATCTTCGTTCTGTATATTTATTGTGTATATATGTATATTATTATTTTGTGTGTGTGTATATATATATATATAGGGTGTTTCAGACCACCTGTACCACCCATTTAAAAACTAGAGAACTGGTTATTTCAAAAAAGTAAAAACATTTTCTTTACAAATTGGGTGCGCTCTATCGAATGCTGATGTTTTCAACTTCTGCTTCTGGCCGGAAATAGGCGATTCAGACCGGAAGTGCATTTTTTTAAATGGAATCCCCCTTTTTCATTGCATTATTCTTGTAGCTTACCAAAACACTATAATAAATTATTTTTCCATGAAGTACTTTTCAAGTTAGAGGCTTGAAATCATTTCTTAATTTTACATAAACCATAAAATATCTTATAAAATATTCATTCTTCGATTATCTTACCTTAATACTTTTATGTACAAAATAATGAGAGGAATCAATTGGTGTAAAGAAAACATACAGTTGTTTTTAAGAAAAAATATGAAATTGTTAATTGCAAATTACATATTTTTTCTTAAAAACAATTATGTGTTTTCTTTACATCAATTGATTCCTCTCATTATTTTGTACATAAAAGTATTAAGGTAATGTGATAATCGAAAAATGAATATTTTACAAGATATTTTATGGTTTATGTAAAATTAAGAAATAATTTGAAGTCTCATAACTCGAAAAGTATTGCATGGAAGAATAATTTATTATAGTGTTTTGGAAAGCTCTCGAGGTAAACTATAAAAATATGCAATGCATGAAAAATAGGAGATTTCATTTTTAAAAATGCACTTCCGGTCTGAATCGCCTATTTCCGGCCGGAAGCAGAAGTTGAAAATATCAGCATTCCATAGAGCGCACCAGATTTATAAAGAAAATGTTTTTATTTTTTTGAAATAACTTCTCTAGTTTTTAGGTGGTACGGGTGGTCCGAAAGACCCTGTATATATACAGGGTGTCCCAGAGCACCCGTACACACCTTTTAAAAATGAAAATAAATGGCTTTTATCAAAAATCGCGAACAATTTTTAAGTAATTCGAGTACACTCTATCAAATGGTGATATTTTCAACTTTTGATTCCGACCGGAAATATCCGCCATCCGGATCGGAATTTGAATTTTTTTAGGGGAATGTGGTACTTTTTATTACAGATTCGAATTGTGCGTGACAAAAATAAGAAACTTTTGTATGTGCCTCTGTTAATCTGTACATTTGAAGTTCATTATTTCATCAGTTACTTTCAAGGTCAATTTTAAGATTGACAAAGGCACTTTCAGAAAAAAATGCCTGATACAAAAGTTTCTTATTTATGAAGAGTCCAAGAGTCCAAAATATATATGATAACGAATATGGGAGCAAAATATCATAGTGACAATTAAAAGTCCCTAACAAACTCGTTGGTTCTGTCAACTCGGAAATGCCCAACTTCAGAGTTCTCGGATGCGTGCGTGTTTCTAATCGATATAATCAGCGATATAATGGACGACGGTTATGTCTACTAAGGTTTTATTAGTGCGATGTGTAAACAAGTCGAGCAAACCCTTCGTGAATCAGCTTACGTCCGAAAATAATCACCATCGTAGGTTTTTCATCCTTCTAGCGACGTGAGAGTCGGTTGTTTTCCGACACCGGATGTGTCGTCATGCCGTGTTGGCCAAGTCGGGACATCATGACATATTTTATATGTTAATATTCTAATCGCGAAGTATATATATTTATTGTGAGGCGAACGCGAAAACGTCCCGAAAATGGTTTTGGCGGACCTCGGACGTAAAATTACGTCGGCCCTGCGGTCGCTCAGTAACGCGACTGTCATCAACGAAGAGGTAGGTTTGCGCGTTTATGTTCGCGATATAGCAGCGAGATGGATTTACAAAGATGTTTGTTGTTCAAACAACGAATTAAATTAATTTTTACTCGTAATTTAACATCTTTTTCAGCGTTTCGCTCTTTACTTTAGCGCAGGATGCTTCGCATTTCTTTGTTTTTTGAGAAATAATTCTTGCACTTTCAGTTGTTTCTAATAACCTCGTTGCGTGTTGTCAAGCTTCTGTTTACATCGTAGCTTGGATTCTTTCAAGTTTATCGCGTGATAATTTAATAAATATCGCAAAAGTTTTATTCTCCGTCAGAATGTCATTTCTCGAAAAATAACTCCCGATTTTATATTTTATTAATACTATATTTTTATACATATGTCAATATGTTCCTTTTGGTTTTACAATTTTTTTAATGTTTGTAGTTGGATCTTTATTATGCATTTTTATAAATATACTTTTTTCCTTTCCGACAGGTTTTGAATTCTATGCTAAAGGAGATATGCGCGGCATTGCTTGAAGCTGATGTAAATATTAGATTAGTGAAAAAATTACGAGAAAATGTGCGCCAGGTTATCGATTTTGAAGACATGGCTGGTGGTCTTAATAAAAGGAGGATGATACAAAGTGCAGTCTTCAAGGAACTTGTAAAAGTTAGTTTAATATATCATTTAATATTGTATCTGTAGAGGCAATATAATATTTATAAATATACAGGGTGTTTCAGATCACCCGTCACCCATTTAAAAACTAGAGAAGCGATTATTTCAAAAAAGTAAAAACATTTTCTTTATAAATTGGGAGCGTTCTATTGAATGGTGATATTTTCAACTTTTGGTTCTGGTCGGAAATAGGCGATTCAAACCGGAAGTGCATTGTTTAAAGTGGAAGCCCCTATTTTTCATTGCATATTCTTATAGCTTACCTCGAGAGCTTTCCAAAATACTATAATAAATTATTTTTCCATGAAGTACTTTTCGAGTTATGAGGCTTGAAATAATTTCTTAATTTTACATAAATCATAAAATATCTTGTAAAATATTCATTTTTCGATTATCTTACCTTAATTCTTTTAAGTACAAAATAAGAAGAGAAATCAATTGGTATAAAGAAAACACATAGTTGTTTTTAAGAAAAAATATGGAATTGTTAATTGCAAATTACATATTTTTTCTTAGAAACAACTATGTGTTTTCTTTATACCAATTGATTCCTCTCATTATTTTGTATATAAAAGTATCAAAGTAAGATAATCGAAAAATGAATATTTTACAAAATATTTTATGATTTATGTAAAATATCTTGTAAAATATTCATTTTTCGATTATTTTACCTTAATACTTTTATGTACAAAATAATGAGAGGAATTAATTGGTGTAAAGAAAACATACAGTTGCTTTTAAGAAAAGATATGGAATTGTTAATTGCAAATTACATATTTTTCTTAGAAACAACTATGTGTTTTCTTTACACCAATTAATTCCTCTCGTTATTTTGTACATAAAAGTATTAAAGTAAGATAATCGAAAAATGAATATTTTATGGTTTATGTAAAATTAAGAAATTCAAGCCTTTCAAGCCTCATAACTCGAAAAGTACTTCATGGAAAAATAATTTATTATAGTGTTTTGGAAAGCTCTCGAGGTAAGCTACAAGAATATCCAATAAAAAATAGGGGCTTCCATTTAAAAAAATGCATTTCCGGTCTAAATCGCCTATTTCCGGCCGGAACCAGAAATTGAAAATATCATCACCATTTGATAGAACGCTCCCGATTTATAAAGAAAAAGTTTTTACTTTTTTGAAATAACCACTTCTCTGGTTTTTAAATGGGTGGTACGGGTGGTCTGAAACACCCTGTATAAAAAACTTAAAAACTTGGCAATATAACAGTGACAAATAGTTCTTAGTATTTAAATATATATTCAATTAATAATTTTTTCAGTTGATTGATCCTGGTGTAAAAGCGTATCAACCAGTAAAAGGCCGTCCTAATGTGATTATGTTTGTCGGTTTGCAAGGTTCTGGTAAAACCACCAGTTGTACCAAACTTGCATATCATTATCTTAAGAAAAATTGGAAGGCATGCTTAGTATGTGCTGATACCTTTCGGGCAGGTGCATACGATCAGATAAAACAGAATGCTACAAAAGCTAGAATACCATTTTATGGAAGGTAATTAATTGAAGAAGAAGAAAATATTTATTATATCCTGCTACTTTATTCTTTATGTATCCATACTAATATATAATTCTTTCTAAATTTAGTTATACAGAGGTGGATCCTGTAGCAATTGCACAGGATGGTGTAGACATGTTTAAAAAGGAAGGATATGAGATAATTATTGTAGATACAAGTGGAAGACATAAACAGGAAGAATCATTGTTTGAAGAAATGTTGCAGGTCGCCAATGCTGTGGTAAAATTATAATAAATTTTTTGTTTGCACAAACTCCCTCCTCCCCCCTCGTTTTTTCAATGCTGATAAGTTTTTGTGTGTTGTAGCAACCAGACAATATAATCTTTGTAATGGACGCGACGATAGGTCAAGCTTGTGAAGCACAAGCAAAAGCTTTTAAGGAACGCGTTAATGTTGGTTCTATCATAATTACAAAATTAGATGGCCATGCTAAAGGTGGTGGGGCACTTTCTGCGTGAGTTTTTTTTTTTTTAATTTCTAGTTTAACAGTATCAATGTTTATGATTGTCTAAGATGAGGCATTATATTTGTGTAAAATAAAAGATATAAAACTATCTCTCATATTCTTTTAGAATAAATGATTGTAATAATAATTATTTTCGTAATCAACTGTTTTCCTCTTTTTATTTTTTGGATATCTAATTTTTTTCAGTGTTGCAGCAACACAAAGTCCTGTAATATTTGTTGGTACAGGAGAACATATAGATGATTTAGAACCATTTAAAACAAAACCATTTATTAGTAAATTGCTCGGTATGGGAGATATTGAAGGTCTTATTGACAAAGTAAATGAACTCAATTTGGACGATAACGAAGAATTACTTGAGAAGATCAAACATGGTCAATTTACTTTACGAGATATGTATGAACAATTTCAAAATATTATGAAAATGGGACCATTTTCACAATTAATGGTGAATATCGTACAAGTTTATAGAAAAATTAATTTGTCCTGACATAAGTTTAGTAGAAGAAGATTGGAATAAGATTTATAGTTTGTATTAATATGTAAAAGCTGAAAATATAATAGACTAATATTTTATAATTACTTTTAATTTCACTATATAGGGTATGATTCCTGGATTTAGTCAAGATTTTATGTCAAAAGGAACAGAACAAGAATCAATGGCAAGATTAAAGCGACTGATGACTATTATGGATAGTATGAATGATTCAGGTTTGTATTTAAGATATCACTTTAATGTTTTTTTATGATGATTCCATTTCTTTCTCAGTATTATTTAATATATTGTATATTTATGTTAGAATTGGATAGTAGAGATGGAGCCAAGTTATTTAGTAAACAACCTGGAAGGATAATGAGAGTAGCAAGAGGTTCTGGTGTAACAGAAAAAGAAGTTAAAGATCTAATTACACAGTATACAAAGTTTGCAGCCGTTGTTAAGAAAATGGGAGGCATAAAGGGTTTATTCAAAGCAGGAGATATGGCGAAAAATGTTAATCCTACACAAATGGCAAAACTGAATCATCAAATGGCCAAAATGATGGATCCGCGTGTATTACATCAAATGGGTAAATAATTTTATTTTAATAGATTAATAAATTGGAAATATTCTTGTGTACTTTTATGTGAATTATATAATTTTTTAAATGTATTATATTAAAGAATTATGTTTTACTCAAAAAATGTATAAAATATTTTAAGGATATTTGTTTTACAATTTATTTGTGTCTAAAAACTATCTTTATATTTGTGAAAGCTATTTTTTTTTAATTCTCCTTTATTTATTTAATTATTTTAGGTGGGATGCCAGGATTGCAAAATATAATGAAACAATTACAACAGGGTGCTGCAGGTGGATTGGGAAATTTAATGGGAGGTTTTGGTGGCAAATCTTGAGACAAGATTCCAGGCAGTGCCATTAATAGCCCATTCTTCGACATACTTTATCATTTTTTCAATTGCTCATCAAATCGTTAAAAAAAATACTTTTGATGTAAATGCAATAAATTATTAAAATATGCTACAAAATTCATGCCATAATGGGAATGTTAGCTTATTCTGACATTATTTATAGCCTTTATATCCTTGTATTTTAAATTTTGTTGAGCTTATTTTTTTTAAATGATTTTGTTACTAGTTTTTTTTAATATCGAGTTACATAATTTTATATGGACAAAGTATTATATTCCTATTATATTAAGTATATGCATTTATATGTTGAAGAAAATAAAAAATTAATTTTGGGTGGGTATTATCACAATTAAGCAATAAAGATGCAATTAACATGTAATAAATATGATTATTAATGCAAACATATATAGAAGTATATTTTGTTACAAAAAAAAACAAAGCTTGGTTTTTATTTTCAAGCAAAAACGTAATTTCACATATTTTGTATTCGTAAATGTTAGCACAATTTGATGTTTTAACATATTTCATATTGATAATTATTAGTTTATTGAAGTAATACTTAAAGATAGCAGTAAAATTAATGCAAAATTATTATTCGCGAGTCTTAGATCTTTATTCTAAAACAGATCTTGTTATACATGCTTACAATTTTGAATTATATGGCACGTTTTTTCTTTTAAATTGATTATATAATTTTTTAAGTTTGTCTTCTATATAATCTAATCCAAGATATCTCAGATATCTATTTGTGAAATATATGAAAACAATATATGATAACAACGTAGGAAATATATACAATTCACGCATAATATATAATTTAACGCATGTATATAAATGTCTTTGATTTTACTCAATTACAGGTACAAGTGCTACACCACTCTACTATGGCATGTATAATACTGTATGTGCTTTAAATACCTTAGCAACTTATTTGTACAGAAAAATCTTTGAGCAACTAAGGTAGAGTTTAAAGTATCAAGAAATATATTAGATAGGAATGTAACAATTTCGTGGGAATGCATTTGTTTCAATGTAAAATACTTTAAAGCTTTCAGAGAACAGCTAGGTTTATCGATATTGTGCGCATAGTTGAGAAATTACAATCCTATTGACATCTGTGGCTTACTGTCCGATTCTTTAAATAATCCTTTCGAAATAGTACGAGTCAAAGGAAAAGTTTCGTTTGTACCGTAGCAAGTGCCATTCCAATCGTCAACATTTAAAGATAGAATCATGGCTCCCTTGAAGCCACTTGTACGAATCCATGAGCTCTGCAATACAAATATTTCAAATGCGAATTGATTTCATATATTGAAGATTACACATACAGGGTGTTTCAGATCACCCATTTAAAAACTAGAGAAGTGTTATTTCAAAAAAGTAAAAACATTTTCTTTATAAATCTGGTGCGTTCTATCGAATGGTGATATTTTCAACTTCTGGTTCCGGCCGGAAATAGGCGATTCGGAAGTGCATTTTTTTAAATGGAACCCCCAATTTTTCATTGCATATTCTTGTAGCTTACCACGAGAGCTTTCCAAAACACTATAATAAATTATTTTTCCATGAAGTACTTTCGAGTGATGAGGCTTGAAATCATTTCTTAATTTTACATAAACCATAAAATATCTTGTAAGATATTCATTTTTCGATTATCTTACCTTAATACTTTTATGTACAAAATAGTGAGAGGGATCAGTTGGTGTAAAGAAAACATACAGTTGCTTTTAAGAAAAGATATAGAATTGTTAATTGCAAATTACATATTTTTTCTTAGAAACAACTATGTGTTTTCTTTACACCAATTGATTCCTCTCATTATTTTGTACATAAAAGTATTAAGATAAGATAATCGAAAAATGAATATTTTACAAGATATTTTATGATTTATGTAAAATTAAGAAATTCAAGCCTTTCAAGCCTCATAACTCGAAAAGTACTTCATGGAAAAATAATTTATTATAGTGTTTTGGAAAGTTCTCGAGGTAAGCTACAAGAATGTGCAATGAAAAATAGGGGGTTCCATTTTAAAAAATGCACTTCCGGTCTGAATGGTCTATTTCCGGCCGGAAGCAGAAGTTGAAAATATCACCATTCGATAGAGCGCACCCGATTTATAAAAAAAATGCTTTTACTTTTTTGAAATAACCACTTCTCTAGTTTTTAAATAGGTGGTACGGGTGGTCTGAAACACCCTGTACATACAAATCTTAAAAATATAATACTCAAGGTGTATTTTACTCAAACACAGAAAAATATGGTACCTTGTAATAGATGCTCTCTTCGTTATCATAAGATATCCATTCTCTGTCTTTAAACGTGTACGGTACGCGACTTTCTTTATTGAAGATGCTCACAGCTCCAGATTTTAAAAATTGACAAACTGCGGAATAATTTACAAAGCCCTTTGTACCAAGCTTCCCAAATCCACTAGCTGGAGCTTGTAAATTGTGATTCGATGGATTGTCTAGCTGATAAGAGTGACCGTAAGCTGGTATACCGACGACAATCTTTTCCCGTGGCATCCCTTTGGCCACCCAATATTGAGCAGAGAAATTCACATTTAATGTAGATAAGTAACCCGTTTCTGTACAACGAGGAAAGAGAGGAGCGTTCAGATCCGTAACTGGGAAGTACCAAACATAAAAATGATAATCGTACGACATGAGATTCACAAAGTCGACGTGTCTGTAAAGATAAAAGGATATTCTTTCTTTTTTATATCTTCAAGTATCTTATACAATTATTTTATGTAACGTGCATACTCTGCCATTTCAGGAACGCTATAACTTTGATCTACAATGGCCTGCGGCGCCGCGACTGCTACTGTCAGGAGTAATTTTTGCCCGCTACGATCAAATTCCTTCCGTAATTCCTGTAATAGCTGCACAAAATGTATCTTTTCGCGATCGTCAGCTCCTATCCACGCTGGAAACTCCCAATCAACGTCGAAGCCGTCCAAATGATAAGTCTTGGTTACATTTAATACTGATCTTATAAATCTGGATACAAAGAGACGTTACTTATTACATATTCTCTAGAATGTATTATACCTCTCATACATGCAATCAGTGTTTGCTGTAGATAATTTCAAAATTATCTAGATAAAGATAAAGATAAAAATCCGTAAATTTATCTTAGATGAGATAAAGGTGATTTTGCTTTTACTTAATCTAGATGAAAGATGAGATAATTATTGCGATAATCTAGATAATTATTTAGATATTTTTGTTTATTTTAGAAGACTATAAATATTTGTAAAAAATGTGACGCAGATTATAAATGAGATATTAAAATCATAAACACACATATTCTTTCTCTTTTCCTAAAGAATATTTAAATAATAGCAAAAAGGTATATAAATGATATGATAAATATTTATTTATTAATTTATATTTATAATATATTTATAATATATTAATAATATAATAATGATATATTTATAATATATTAATAATAATATTAATAATAATAATATAAAAAACATATTTTAGATATTTTAGATAGATTTTTAGAAGCTTGCTTTAGATTTTTGGAAAACTTTTTTGCATAATGAAAACGTTATCTTAGATAATTTTCAGATAAGATGACATATATTTTTCATCTAAGATAAAGATACTTTGTATTTCTGCATCTAGTTAAAAATAAAAATGGTTCATTTCTTTATCTAGATGATTATCTAGATAATTTTATCTAGATACCAGCAAACACTGCATGCAATGAAAAATTGAAAATGAAAACGTACTTTTTTCTATTTGCATGTGTCTTGACCATCTCGGAAAATCCATCATGGAGCTCATTATTTCCGCCGGCGCTAATCATGACCTTCAATTTAGGTTCGCGATTCTTTAAAGCGACCACCTGCTTGTACACCCATGCATTGTCTCCTATGTCGAGCATGCTGTTTACCACGCTCGCAAAACCCACGATAATATGCGTACAAATATGAGGGTCAATGTGCGACGGACTGAGCTCCCCCGACGTGTTCAGGTCCCACGGTATTGTGTAGTAGCATACGATGACCTGGCTGAATGCAGGATAGATTTCTGACATAAGTACACGTAGCGAGCTCGCGTTTATCCTAGATAGACTTCGGATGATCGAAAAACATTTTCTTTACGTATGATTGATCATCAATAAAGTGTGGATTATGGAAGTAGTTTTTTGTTAAAATAAAATAAACAAAGTTAAAGGCTCCTCTAAATTAACAAATAATGAATAATAAAAGGCAGTAAAGAGCCAACGCAGTTGTAGGGCGTGGATAAAATAATTTCCAAGACAGCAATTCAATTTTAACGATCCTTTCGCTTTATTCCAAACGTTTCGGACTCAATTCGAGCCTTCTTCAGTGATTCTAATAAACACAAAGAAAAGATAAATAAATCAACTGAGGAAAAAAATTAAAAACGCAATATCAATAAATGCAAAAGAGAGGAAAAAGCATAGTCACATGTATGCATGATCTATAAGAGCGACGCGACTTCGTCAAGGCTGGTCCATCTGAGAAAGCACGATGCAAAAAGCCCTCTCAGCGGTACAAAGCGCGAAGAGCGATGCACTGACAAAATAAATAAAACCAAAACTAGTCACACATCTTAAAAAAGAGAAATTCATTGACACTAATTAAAGGCCACACACTCACTCGGACAAGAGACAATTGAATTGCTGTCTTGGAAATTATTTTATCCACGCCCTACAACTGCGTTGGCTCTTTACTGCCTTTTATTATTCATTATTAGTTTTTTATTACTTCACGCCTTACATCTGCATTGGCTCGATATTGCCTAATTATTTAGTTAAATTTATATATTTTATACTTGAGCCGACAAGTTAGTTAATTTATTTTCTTTACCTTGATGTAAAATAAAGGCTTAGAACCCGCGGCGTAGGATGACACTACGGAATGACAAATCAAATAAATAATTAAAAGACAGATCTCGAATGTTAATGAGAAAATAAAGAAGAATGTCTGTCAAAAAATTCTAAATAATAAAAAGCTGAAGGACAAACGCACGTTTCGATCTGTTACAGATCCTTTTCAATGTCTTAATAAATATAAAGTTAAAATACTGTAGCTAAAGAAGGTCAGATGGACCTTAAGAACGGTTAAAAATTATTTAAATAACGCAAGAACAATGGTCGATATGAATTTGGTCAAAAACGCATATACAGAGTAAGCCATTTTAATCTACGCACTGAAATATCTCAAAATCTATAAGTTTAAGACAAAAATGATTCAGACAAAAGTTGTATGGCTTGAAGGGGTACATAAGATGGTGGCTATTAGTTCAACCTTGAAGAGTCACCTCCAACTTTTTAAATGGGACACCCTACATACTTCTACATATTCTTGTAGCTTGCCTTAAGAGCTTTCCAAAACACTATAATAAAGTATTTTTTCATTGAATATTTTCTGAGTTATGAGGCTTAAAATAATTTTTTAATTTTACATAAACCATAAAATACCTTGTAAAATATTCATTTTTTGATTATCTTACCTTAATATTTTTTTATGTACAAAATAATAAGAGGAATCGATTGGTGTAAAGAAAACATATAATTGTTTCGAAAAAAAATATATAATTGTTAATTGCAAATTACATATTATTTCTTCGAAACAATTATGTTTTCTTTACACCAATTGATTCCTCATTATTTTGTACATAAAAGTATTAAGGTAAGATAATCGAAAAATAAATATTTTACTAGATATTTTATAGTTTATGTAAAATTAAGATATTATTTTAAGCCTCATAACTCGAAAAGTACTCAATGAAAAAATACTTTATTCTAGTGTTTTGGAAAGCTCTCGAGGCAAGCTACAAGAATATGCAAAAGTATATAGGGTGTCCTATTTAAAAAAGTTGGAGATGACCTTCACGTGACTTTCAAGTGACTCTTCAAGGTCAAACTAATGGCACCATCTTATGTCTCCCTTCAAGCCATACATCTTTTGTCTGAAACATTTTTGTCTTAAACTTACAGATTTTGAGATATTTCAGTGCGTAGATTAAAATAGCCTACCTTGTATAAGAGAAAGTTCGTAAAAAGTACAAATTTGAACGGCTATAAAAAGCTGTAAAGAGAATACAGCTCCTTATTCCGTACAGTCATCTTAAGCCTTTGTTTTATATCAATTCGATTTATTATCATACGGACCGTTAACGCTTATTTGTTTTTGTTTTTCTTCACCTGGTTGCATTGCGGTGGTATTGTTCCGATGCACCGACACTTGTGTTCCTGTCCGCATTCTGATTCTCCTTCGTCGATTCGGCGTACATCCGAGCCCGACGTAGCCACGTAGCAATCTTGGCATTGTCAATTTGCTCCTCCACGAATCTATCGGCTTTCGGGGCCCTCAGAACGAGTATTCCGAACCAGGCGCGCGTGATAAATAGAACCCCGACGATTAGGAATGTCAAAGTAAGGCAAACGACTTGCGTTCTCCAGCGTGGTCTGAAAGAAGGGCATTTATCTTGTATATATTTAAACTTTATTCACTTCAACTTTGCAGTCAAGAAGTGGGACTTGGTTTATAATGTTTCCTTAGCTTCATTCATACATACTTCGTTTCCTCATTCACTCCCTATCTCGTACACTTATATATCTATCCTATCTAATCACAGTCTGTAATCAGTTTTTTTGAACAAAAATAAAAAACTCAAAAACAAAAAAAAACTAAAAACTTTAACATTTCCTCCTCCAAAATATACCTAGTTCACTTCTCCTATTTTCTTTGCCTTTTCTTTCCAGGATTTCTACAATATATCCCTTTTAACATCTAAAATTTCATTCCTTATTTTCTGTATCCTACTCTCCTCTGTATTTCCTAATTTGTCAAACTATCCTTTTGTCATTTCACATTCTCTAACAAAATGATTCAAATTATTCCTTCCATTACAGAATACACATTTCCTATTCTTTTCCTCAGGCAATATTTATTCTCCTCTTCCACGTTTCCACATCTCAATCTTGCTAAAGCTATAATACCTTTATTTAAATACCATTTGTCTACCGATTCTTTGGGCATTTATTTTGTATTTATATAAACTTTATTCACTTCAACTTCATAGTCAAGAAGCAGGATTTGGTTTACAATGTTTCTTAGCCTCGTTCAAACATACTTCGTTTCCTCATTCACTCCCTATCTCGTACACTTATATATCTATCCTATCTAATTATCCTATCTAATTACAACTAATCAGTCTTTTTGAACAAAAACAAAAAACTCAAAAACAAAAAAAACTAAAAACTTTAACATTTCCTCCTCCAAAATATACCTGGTTCATTTCTCCTATTTTCTTTCTCTTCATTTTTTTTTCAGAATTTCCACAATATATCCCTTTTAACATTATCTAAAACTTCATTCCTTATTTTTTTGTATTTTACTCTGCTCTGTATTTCCTAATTTGTCATTTCACATTCTCTAACAAAATGATTCAAATTATTCTCTTTTCTTTCTCTCCTTCATTTTTTTGGCTTTTCTTTCCAAAATTTCACAATATATCTCTTTTAACATCGTCTAAAGCTTCATTCCTTATTTTTTGTATCCTACTCTGCTCTGTATTTCCTAATTTGTCATTTCACATTCTCTAACAAAATGATTCAAATTATCCTCTTTTCTTTCTCTCCTTCATTTTTTTGGCTTTTCTTTCCAAAATTTCACAATATATCTCTTTTAACATCGTCTAAAGCTTCATTCCTTATTTTTTGTATCCTACTCTGCTCTGTATTTCCTAATTTGTCATTTCACATTCTCTAACAAAATGATTCAAATTATCCTCTTTTCTTTCTCTCCTTCATTTTTTTGCCTTTTCTTTCCAAAATTTCACAATATATCCCTTTTAACATCATCTAAAACTTCATTCCTATTTTTTGTATCCTACTCTGCTCTGTATTTCCTAATTTGTCATTTCACATTTCCTAACAAAATGATTCAAATTATCCCTTCCCTTATCACAAAATGTACATTTCCTACTCTTTTCCTCAGCCAATATTTATTCTCCTCCATGTTTTCACATCTCAATCTTGCTAAAGCTACAATACCTTTATTTAAATCTCATTTGTCTACCGATCTTTTGGGCATTTATCCACTATTAAAGCGTCGTGTCAAGGTACTCAAATAATACGAATAATTGCGCACACACAAGGGACTGTCGCGGATTCAGAGGATCGCGTTTACGCGAAGCAACTTCCGATTAATTCTTCGCTTAATCATCCTTCGTGACAAGAAGCGTGAAAGCTAGGAATGACGTATGAATTTACCGTAGTGCGAAAAATCGATACAAAATTTCCTCCCTTTCTGCCTCTCTCTCTCTCTCTCTCTTTCTCTCTCACACACACGATACACGTTTCATTAAGCAATCTCGAAGAATACGAGTATGTTTACGCAAACGCGATACCCTCGCCCTCCTTATCACTCCTTCGACATAGGTGACAAAAAAATATCATTATACATAAAAATATATATACTCACTGTCGTATATCGGTTAATAATTCATACTTGGCCTGTGGCACAGGTATTTGGTTAACCATTGAATGATTTTGTTATTCTTACGATATTGTCGAGCGATGGGCTTTTTTGTGAAAAAAAAGAAACGAGACGAGCGATCGAACAAGCGTGTTTTTTTTTTCTATCGTCGACGATGAAGAGTCGAAGAGTTTGACAATTCGCTACCGATAACGACCGAAGGCAAAACGTTGGAACGCGCACAAAAACGAGCCGAGATCGCACGTAGATCTAGGTATCTAGGTATCCATAGGCGGATTACGGATGGCAACAAGCGAGGAATTCGCGTTATGTTTACGACAATTGCATAAGGACGCGATGGGTGTGTTTCATCGCGAATTTTACCGAATATGTATTGATATATATAGGCAACAATAATCGAGATCAACCGACGTATGCATGTGTATATGTATTGTACATATGTAACACGATACAAACGAGATGACGACGCGTCAAACGTGTCGTTCCTTCGAACACGGATGGGTTCCGCCGATTGGTTCGGAAATGTACTTCTAGGGGGCGTACATACAGGGTGGACCAAAAGTCTGGATACAGAATATCGAATATCTCGTATGCAAGAATGCATTTTAGAACAAAATGCTTTAGACAAAAGTTGTAAGGATTAAAAAGATGTATTTAACTGTAATATCCATTTGATATTGAGTGGCGTCGCCGAGGTCAGAGCAAGGTTAACTTGAATTTTTTTAATGAAACCCCCTATTTTTCATTGTATATTCTTGTAGCTTACCTCGAGAGCTTTCCAAAACACTATAATAAAGTATTTCTTCATTGAATACTTTTCGAGTTACGAGACTTGAAGTAATTTCTTAATTTTACGTAAACCGTAAAATATCTTGTAAAATATATATTCATTTTTCGATTATTTTACCTTAATACTTTTATGTACAAAATAATAAGAGGAATCAATTGGTGTAAAGATAACGCATAATTGTTTTAAAAAAATGTAATTGTTAATTATAAATATATTTTACGGTTTATGTAAAATTAAAAAATTACTTCAAGCCTCATCATTCGAAAAGTACTCAATGAAGAAATACTTTATTATAGTGTTTTGGAAAGCTCTCGAGATGAGCTACAAGAATATGTAATGAAAAATAGGGTTCCATTAAAAAAATTCAAGTCGACTTTGCCCTGACCTTGGCCATGCCATTCATTCAATGTCAAATGGATCTTACATTTAAATACATCTTTTTCATTCTTACAACTTTTGTCTAAAGTATTTTGTTCTAAAATGCATTCTATACGAGATATTCGACTGTATCCAGACTTTTGGTCCAACTTGTACATCTGTCAAAGTCTGTTCATTTTAGTTGCATACTAGATTTTCAAAGCACGGACGCATAAGATACTTAGATGTAGCATTATATCAATCATTTGTTGCAATCTTTTTTTTGTAAAGAAATGATTTGTACAAACTAGAATTACTTATATTGAGATTACACACATATATTTTTTTTTTGCACATTACATATATATATATATATATATATATATATATATACATATTATATATACATTTGTATATTAAATAATATAGGAATGTTTTTTTTTAAGTACATGTAAGCGTGTAACAAAATATATGTATACATTGTCATAAATATATAGCACCACATATATATCGTCTAATTCGGAAAACTATATTATTTTTAAATTATATAAAAAGGAGAGAAAAATATATATTTTATATAATAAAATATAAAAAAACTTAATGGAAAAATTAAATACTCAGAGATTAAAATATAATATAAACACATTCGAGGAATTACTATTGTTTTCTATTATTTAATTAAATGAAGTGCCAATCACAGATCAACATTGGTGTGAAATTATATTAAATTATATTTAATTATTTTAAATTATTTCTTATCGTATTATTTAAATTATATTAATTATATTAAAACTTACAGGAGCTAAGGAAGAAACTTGTAGTATGTTCTATTAAATTTAAGATTTTGTATCTGATGTACGATATTGCGAATCACATGAAACAGTGGATTATTAGTGAGATAACAAGACGTCATCCTCGGGGCTTGGTAAACGTCGGTAACGTTCTTGCGTTACCAAATATACAGATAAGCCACCAAATAATATAAATAGCAATCCTATACAGTTTATTAGTATTCCTTCACCCACAAACTTTTGATAATCATCTCTGAAATTTCAAGTCAAATAATATATCTTTGTAGTTGACTGCTTGTCAATTTTTAAGTTTTTGATAAATGAATTGCTATTACCGTAATGAGAAGAATGCCTTCTCATTGAGTCCCAATAAACATGATGCGATCGCAGAAATAAAGGCTGCAATGCCAAAATATACATGTATTGGCATATAAGAGGCTCGTAATGAAGATTGTAATCCAGGGAAGAGGAATGAAATGCATCCAGCAACCCACTGTAAATAAGAGATAAGTAAAGCATGTATCTCACAATTTAAGATTATTGGAGACAATTTTTATAAATTTACCTGACAGCAAAATAATATTACAGTTGTTAATCCCACCCAGCTATGTAGTGTATACATATTTGGTATAGGAGGTGAAACTAAATTATGACTGTCAAAGACTGCTACTAAAGCAATCACTGTTAATAATATGATAAATAACATCATTCCTGCATGAGTAAGCTTTAGTCGGCGTTTGCGGGCGTTTCTTTGCGTTCTATAGATAAGCATAGCTAGGGAATGGAAAACACAATTCTCATGTATAATATATATATATATATATATATATATATATATATATATATATATATATATATAACTCATAATGATGACAGAAAATCAATTCTATATATCAATTCTAAATTATACCATTTAATTCTATATTATTCTATTTTTTTAATTCTATATTATACCATTAGCATACAGAAACACGAATCCTATAGTCATTAACAAGGGATGCCAGTTAAACTCAAGCTGCGGATCAGACTTCCACGAGAAACCTCCTCTATAGACACTTGTCCATATGATTACCAAAAGTAAAAGGAGCGCACCACATGCCTGATGAAGGCTGAGAAGTGGAATGAAACCTTCCATAGAGTGAGATTGGGGTGATTCTATTTGATCCATATCTAAAATGTTTTGCATCACATAAATAATAATATCATTACATTAAATAATAATATATAAATAATTATATATTTAGATAAATATAACATGCATCTTTAAAAAATAGAAAATATATGCTCTATTTGTATATATTCAACGTAAATACTTGAATATTGTATGAAATTATGAGACACAAATTTATAAAATTCTTAGCTGATGTACATACCTAGACATCTCACATATTCATATGGATAATTTGACATTATATAATTTTTTAAATAATTCCCAAATAATTATAATGAAATTCTCTCCCCTTTTTTATCAATATATTAATAAACGAATTTTTTTAGAAGCAACAGGTCAAGAATAAAAGGTTTGATAGAAGACATACAGAACAGGAAAAATCTTTATGTAAAAAATAATAGAAGGAAAAAAATAAGATATGTCGTCTTTATATGACAGTTACATATTTAATGTCAATCAATTAAGATAATAGCAAAAAAAAATCAATCTTATATGTGTGATACGTTTACACGAAATTAAAAAAAAAAGAAAAGGTCAGCATTTCATGAAACAAAGTCGTGTGCTATTATTAAATGACTGAACATATGTTTCATCATGCACATACGCAGCTGATGCTGATGTAGAATTAAAGTGTGACGGTTGTCATTTTTATCTATTAAATGAAGCGATATATTTTTAAATTGCCTTTTATCGGTTTTTTGATGACCTGGTGATATTTATATGTAGAAAAAGCAATATATATATAGACAAAAGCTAGCAATATATATAGCAAAAGCTTTCAACAAATACAGCGAGACATTTATCGCGTACCTCTTTTCAGCTTTTTGCGAATAATACTGCGCGGAGATATCAACAAGTATGTAGTGCACATAGTGGATAGATACACACACACACACACACACATATATATACAGGGTGGACCAAAAGTCTGGATATAGTCGAATATCTCGTATAGAATGCATTTTAGAACAAAATGCTTTAGATAAAAGTTGTAAGGATTAAAAAGATGTATTTAAATGTAATATCCATTTGACATTGAATGACGTCGCCAAGGTCAGGGCAAAGTCAACTTGAATTTTTTTAATGGAACCCCCTATTTTTCATTTCATATTTTTGTAGCTTACCTCGAGAGCTTTCCAAAACACTATAATAAAGTATTTCTTCATTGAGTACTTTTCGAATGATGAGGCTTGAAGTAATTTCTTAATTTTACATAATAAAAACCGTAAAATATCTTGTAAAATATATATTCATTTTTCGATTATTTTACCTTAATACTTATTATATTATTTTTAAAGATTTTTAATATAAATTGTTGTAAATGTACATTAATATTGTATTTATATTAATATTAAAATATTTTTAAAATATTAGTATTAATAATAATTATGTACAAAATAATGGAAGGAATCAATTGGTGTAAAGAAAATACATAATTGTTTCGAAAAAAAAATGTGATTTGCAATTAACAATTACATTTTTTTAAACAATTATGCGTTTTCTTTACCCAATTGATTCCTCTCATTATCTTGTACATAAAAGTATTAAGGTAAAATAATCGAAAAATGAATATTTTACAAGATATTTTACGGTTTACGTAAAATTAAGAAATTACTTCAAGCCTCGTAACTCGAAAAGTATTCAATGAAAAAATACTTTATTATAGTGTTTTGGAAAGCTCCCGAGGTAAGCTACAAAAATATACAACGAAAAATAGGGGGTTCCATTAAAAAAATTCAAGTTGACCTTGCCCTGACCTCGGCGACGCCACTCAATGTCAAATGGATATTACAGTTAAATACATCTTTTTAATCCTTACAACTTTTGTCTAAAGCATTTTGTTCTGAAATGCATTCTATACGAGATATTCGATATTCTGTATTCAGACTTTTGGTCCACCCTGTATATATATGTCATGATGCGCAGTCCATAATAAATAAAACATTTAAGTTCTTATCGATTTTTGCTTAAGTTAAGAATTAGCGTTTAAAAAGTTTTTGTACAAAGATGGAAAAGTGAAATAGCATTGAGATTAAAATTTTAAAATGTAATTCGCGAATTGTGCGAATATCGAGCCGAAAGTGCAATTATGGGAATCGATAAGGAAACGCGTTTTTATAAAGATGTGTACGATTCATGAGTGCCTCGTTTGCGAATCATCACAGCCAATTATATCGGTTTTGTGCCTAGGGTATTAGCAACGATTGACCAATCAGAGAATCCTATTTTGAATTAGCCAATCGGATGTCACCTGTACGATTCTCGTGTCACACGTGCGCAGATATGAAACGTCAGTACTGTCATCTATATGTCGATAACATCAGCTGCTATTATATCGGCGTATGATGACACACGAACGTTATTAATTATGATTCTATTGGGATTTTCCGATATTCAAATTTTAAATAGGAATACATACGTATGCACATATCTTTTAAAGACTTTTAATATAAATTGTTGTAAATGTATAATATTAATATTGTATTTATTTATATTAAAATATTTTTAAATATTAGTATTAATATTAACGTTTACTTATTTTATGCACTAAAATATTATTAATATTTATTAGTATATTTTAGTTAGTTAAAACTCCAGATATATATTTTAATTTTGTGATTTACACTAAATTATACATACATATACAGTAGTTATTTGAGATTTACTTTACAACACATAAATCTATATTACAATGTATTGTACAAAAAAATTAAATTTAATGTACAAATTATATATATATATTTTTTTTTTTAATGTTGAGGTAAATTAATCAAAAGACAATATTATATTAATGTATCTTCAGAACGAAGGTATTCTCCAATATCGGCTTGGTGAAAGCAAATTGTTGCCATAGGATCTGCATGTTTGCAGTCAGCTGTACTTTTTGCAGCAACTCCAAATCCCTGTAAATATTTAATGAATAATAATTATAAGTAAGTTTTTTACATATGTATATTTTTTACATATGTATTTTTACATATGTATATTGTATCATTATTTTCATTATAAATTAATAATGTATAAACAAATATATAATGAATATCTTAAAAATGTTAAATTTAAGTAAATATATTTAATTAAATAATTTACTTACCAATGGCACATCACTCATGGAAAATACAACGACACCTTGATATTGAGAAGTGCCTTCTGTTATACGAGCAAGACCTGATTTCATAATGTGATGTCCATATAAAAATTGTTGTTCTGCCGAGGATTTCACCCAAATTTTATGCTTAACAAATAATTATCTGTGATTACATTTATACATATCTCTTATCAATTTCATTTAATTTCAGATACTTACTTGTGCATATGGCGCTAAATAATGCAACGCAGTGACGTGCAGCCTAAACTTTCCTGATTTTGTGAATTTACCAAAACAAGTACCTACGCTCAACAAATGATCTGATCCCACGGTACTTGCTAAAGATAAAATCTTTTCTGACACATAATATACTCTGTCTTTATTCTCTCGGAAACAATACACGCCGTCTGGTCGATCTATCAAATTTTTTACATTGGAACCCATACTATAACAATCAATTTTGATAATCATTAAATTTCTATACTTTTTAAAGGTCTCTACATCTAACACTTAAATGAAACTTTTATGCAAAATAAAAAATTTAGATAAATTAAATCATTAATTGAATTATCAAAATAAGTTAATTCAATAATTCAATCAATAATTTAATTAAATTGAAATAAACAATTCAACAAATTACTTACTACTTTGTCAACTTCTCGAATACAAGCTTTGTTCTCTCTTCCGACAATTGCTTCATTTTTGCAGATATATAAATTATATAAACATTTATCCTGTCTTTGTTTACAAAGGATCACAATCGTAGGAAGACACGTGCTAACCAAAAAAGAGATACACTTTTCGTTACGATTGAAAAAAAAAATTCTTTTTCGACTCGTTCACCAGATGGCGTGATCATCGCGTAACGATTTAAAGCACAAGTTGCGGTAAGGTGCAATTTCATTGACGCTAAAAAGTAGCGTCAACCATTGGTTAAACAATGAAGCAACTACTTACTTCTTTGTTCAACCAATGGTTGATGCTACTTTTTAGCATCAACCATTGGTTGAACAAAGAAGTAAGTAGTTGCTTCATTGTTTAACCAATGGTTGACGCTAAAAAGTAGCGGAAAAGTATATATATATAAAAGTATATATATATATATATATATATATATATATATATATATACAGGGTGTCCCAAAACTCATAATCAATCTTTTAAAGACATTCCTGGGATCATTTGGATATATATATATATATATATATATATATATATGTCATATTTTATTGGTACATATACATATACATATATATATATATATATATATATATACAGGGTGTCCGTAAATTTTCGACCTTAATGAAATAAATAAGTAGATTGGCTCGAATTAACAAGAAATGACCGGTATTGCTTTGGGATTGTCGCAATAATTAACGAAATATTAAATAAAAAAGATCGGCCAATCTGCGTGAGTAAAAGCGCGCGGCGACGAGAGTCATCCCACCGTAATCCGATACTACGAACGCGGCGAAGCGGTGGGCGGGTCGCTCTCCGAGACATGATGGTGGTTTGCGATATATCGCAATACCGCGCCGAAAAATGACCCGCCCCCCTTTTCGTGGCGAGAAAATGATGCGCTATCATTTCCACACCACCTTGCGGTAGATAGCATGGTGCGCTTTTTTTATAGTGGTTTCCCCCATAGGCCTATTCCACTCTCAATTTAAAAATTATTCAAAATGCCATTTACTATACGCTGAATATATCGTAAATGTAAAAAATTAATGGACAGTACCTTTACAAAAATTCGTGGTTGAAAATTCCTCGATAAAATGTATTGCACACGTTGATAATGTGATACGATGATAAAATTCTTCAAGAATCCTTTCTTCATCTCGTACACGAAGACGCACTGCTGGACCGGTTATCCCGATATTATGCACGACACTCAGTTTCACATAATTATTGCACAACACGTAAAATTGTACGGCCACTTGGTTTTCGTGCACGCCCGAGAAATGATTCCATGTAAATTGCGGCCGCACGATAAGTATTTTCTCCCGCTAGTCCGTATGCCACAATCATATCCGTATATTCCTGCAGAGTACACTTCATTTTCACTGGTAATTAACTGCGCGAACATAAGATTTTTACTAAGCGTCTTAGCTCTCGCACGTTGTTGCCAGACTGCGTACGCCAGCAGCACGCAACTACAGCTGAGCGGACATGCGAGTGTAATCATAGTGCGCAGGCGTCGAACTCACACGTACGCTTACACTCACATGTCCGCTCAGCTGTCAGCTGTAGTTGCGTGCTGCTGGCGTACGCAGTCTGGTAACAGCGTGCGAGAGCTAAGACGTTTTAATAAAAATCTTGTGTTTGCGTAGTAAATTAACAGTGAAAATGAAGTGTACTCTGCAGGAATATACGGATATGATTGTGGCATACGGACTAGCGGGAGAAAATACTTATCGTGCGGCCGCAATTTACATGGAATCATTTCTCGGGCGTGCACGAAAACCAAGTGGCCGTACAATTTTACGTGTTGTGCAATAATTATGTGAAACTGAGTGTCGTGCATAATATCGGGATAACCGGTCCAGCAGTGCGTCTTCGTGTACGAGATGAAGAAAGGATTCTTGAAGAATTTTATCATCGTATCACATTATCAACGTGTGCAATACATTTTATCGAGGAATTTTCAACCACGAATTTTTGTAAAGGTACTGTCCATTAATTTTTTACATTTACGATATATTCAGCGTATAGTAAATGGCATTTTGAATAATTTTTAAATTGAGAGTGGAATAGGCCTATGGGGGAAACCACTATAAAAAAAGCGCACCATGCTATCTACCGCAAGGTGGTGTGGAAATGATAGCGCATCATTTTCTCGCCACGAAAAGGGGGGACGGGTCATTTTTCGGCGCGGTATTGCGATATATCGCAAACCACCATCATGTCTCGGAGAGCGACCCGCCCACCGCTTCGCCGCGTTCGTAGTATCGGATTACGGTGGGACGACTCTCGTCGCCGCGCGCTTTTACTCACGCAGATTGGCCGATCTTTTTTATTTAATATTTCGTTAATTATTGCGACAATCCCAAAGCAATACCGGTCATTTCTTGTTAATTCGAGCCAATCTACTTATTTATTTCATTAAGGTCGAAAATTTACGGACACCCTGTATATATATATATATATATACAAGGTGAGTCATTTTAATCAATACACTCGAATATCTCGAAAACAGCACTCTTCAGAAAGAAACAAAAATGTTTCAAACAAAAATTGTAGGGTGTGAAGGGGGACATAAGATGGTAGCATTGGTTTGACCTTGGAAAGTCATTTGAAGGTCACATAAAAGTCACCTTCAATTTCTTAAATTGAACCCACTATTTTTCATTACATATTCTTGTAGCTTATCTCGAGAGCTTTCCAAAACACTACAGACAAATATTTTTTCATTAAGTACTTTTTGAGTTATAAGGCTTCAAAGTTTGCAGTACTTCGATATAAAATGCAAAATATCTCGTAAAATATTTAGTTTTCGGTAGTCTTACCCTAATACTTTTATGCACAGGATAATGAGACAAAACTATTGGTGCAAAGAAAATGTATGATTGTTTATAATAAAAAATGTGTAATTTGCAATGCACTTTTTGTTATAAACAATCATACGTTTTTTTTGCACCAATAGTTTTGTCTCATTATCCTGTGCATAAAAGTATTAGGGTAAGACTACCGAAAACTAAATATTTTACGAGATATTTTGCATTTTATATCGAAGTACTGCAAACTTTGAAGCCTTATAACTCAAAAAGTACTTAATGAAAAAATATTTGTCTGTAGTGTTTTGGAAAGCTCTCGAGATAAGCTACAAGAATATGTAATGAAAAATAGTGGGTTCAATTTAAGAAATTGAAGGTGACTTTTATGTGACCTTCAAATGACTTTCCAAGGTCAAACCAATGCTACCATCTTATGTCCCCCTTCACACCCTACAATTTTTGTTTGAAACATTTCTTTCTGAAGAGTGCTGTTTTCGAGATATTCGAGTGTATTGATTAAAATGACTCACCCTGTATATATATATATATGTAAGTGTATAAAACGATCGTATGTTTGTGCTAGATTCATTAATTATTGTGAATCTCAAAATAAAGTACGAAACATTATTGCGTATGATCTTTTTTTCATTTTGATAATATTTATTATTGGAGTAATATACACATATTTATTTTATTAAAATACTTTTATTGAAATTATTAAAACATTAAATTTTATGTGAAATATAATAAGCATTTTAATTTTATATATATTATACACGCATATACATATATATTACTTCATAATATATGCTAAAGTGAAAAAAGATCACGCGCTGTTAATAATATATAATAAAAATTAATAAATGTATCATATGTTTCGTACTTTTGAGATCCACAATTATGGATCTATCACGGACATGAATCAATTGGTCGTTTTACCGTGGCAGCGAAAAGTGGATCCGGCCACGTAGTACCGCCGGCCGTAAAATGGATCCAGTTAGCGCCACTTTATGGCGAGGAAAAAGCGTTCCGTGAAAAAGGGCAGCGTGACCCCTCTCAGTCTTCTCTCTGCTCTGGCAGTAGGATTAATGGATTAAAGCTAACTTAAAAAATTGACCAATCACAGTCGAGTATTCTCTTAGTGCTTGACTGTGATTGGTCAATTCCTTATGTTACAGCTTTAATCCATTAATCCTACTGCCACTGTAGACGACGTGTCATCGACGTGGCACGTGGGACGTTGTCACTCGTCAATTGTCGGTTGTCGACAGTTGTTGATCAGTTGCCGGATTGGAGTTGTCAGTCGTTCGTGGAAGGTTGGAACGAATTTTTTCTGTGATCACGATATTCTATCGTAAATAGTTGTGATAAACAATTGTCGCGTTCAAGAGAAGGACTCGTGAAAAATGAACAAGATCTTCTTTTCGTACGCTTTAGCGAGCGTAATCATTTCCGTGGCTTTCGCCACAGATAAGGTCTGTCTGAAACCCGAAATCGTTGCCTCGTCGTACGTGACAGAAGACGCGACGGTCCTCACGAACGTCGCCTTCACCATGCAATTCGTGCTAAAATGCAGCAACGGTGTAAAAGGAATCAGTCTTTACGCTGAGGTCGAGGGCAAGTTATTACCGGCGGCTAGATTGAGTGCTGATAATAAATATCAGGTAACATGTCAACTGACCAGCCTGGATTTTAGTACAAATTAATTGAGTCAAGAAATACAGGGGGTCTGTTCTCTTCAGATGTACTTCTGCGCTAGTGCAATAAGTTAGAATGAGACAAACTTACTTTCTTTCACTCTAACTAATTGCACTAGTGCAGCAGTGCAGCTGAAAAGAACATTCCCAGGGTGTTTCAGAACCTAACCTAATTCGTACCATCCATTTAAAAATTAGAGAAGTGGTTATTTAAAAAAAGTAAAAACATTTTCTTTATAAATCGGGTGCGCTCTATTGAATGGTGATATTTTCAACTTCTGGTTCCGGTCGGAAATAGGCGATTCAGACCGGAAGTGTATTTTTTTAAATGGGACCCTCTATTTTTCATTGCATATCCTTGTAGCTTACCTCGAGAGCTTTCCAAAACACTATAATAAATTATTTCTCCATGCAATACTTTTCGAGTTATGAGGCTTGAAATAATTTCTTAATTTTACATAAATCATAAAATATCTTGTAAAATATTCATTTTTTGATTATCTTACCTTAATTCTTTTAAGTACAAAATAATGAGAGAAATCAATTGGTATAAAGAAAACACATAGTTGTTTTTAAGAAAAAAATATGTAATTTGCAATTAACAATTCCATATTTTTTCTTAAAAACAACTATATGTTTTCTTTACACCAATTGATTCCTCTCATTATTTTGTACAGAAAAAAATTAAGGTAAGATAATCGAAAAATGAATATTTTACAAGATATTTTATGGTTTATGTAAAATTAAGAAATGATTTCAAGCCTCATAACTCGAAAAGTACTTCATGGAAAAATAATTTATTATAATGTTTGGAAAGCTCTCGAGGTAAGCTACAAGAATATGCAATGAGAAATACAGGGTTCCATTTAAAAAAATGCACTTCCGGTCTGAATCGCCTATTTCCGGCCGGAACGAGAAGTTGAAAATATCACCATTCGATAGAGCGTACCCGATTTATAAAGAAAATGTTTTTATTTGTTTGAAATAACCACTTCTCTAGTTTTTAAATGGGTGGTATGGGTGGTCTGAAACACCCTGTATATTCGTGTGCATTAAACGAATATTGTAAATAAAGTCTTAATTACAAGAATAATGCAATTGATATTTTGTAACTCTTTCTCTTCCTTTAAAATTGACAGTGAAAATTAATCATCAAGCGTAGTACATATGTTTGATATATATTATAATGTATTGTGTATGTCATAGATATCTTGGACGGAAGATATTAAGAAAGCGAGATCTGGCGATTACTACATAAAATTATATGATGAAGACAAGTATAACGCTGTTCGTAAAGCTATCAGAAATGGAGAGAGTAGTGACAGCGTGAGTCCTTTGGCGGTAGTTGTTCTCAACAATCCAGGTGTATATCTCGGTCCTTGGGTGAATTCTGAATTTTTGGCTGCTTTCTTAGCTAGTTTTGTATCTTATTCGGCGTTTTCTGCGAAGTACAAACTTCTAGCGTAAGAAATTTTTGTTATTAAAAAATAAAATACTTAAATATAGCAAAAAGGAAAAGATTATTTATTCTCAGATCTCACATGCGCTATAAAATAACTTTTTCTTTTTTTATTTTTTTTTTATCTTTATATTTATTGTGAAGAATAATAATATAATTGCAAGGAATGTACCAAAATTTTATTATCCACATTTAAACTAGATATAATAGTTATCGAGTTTTTTTTATAAATATACCATTAATTCTAATTTTTATATTTTATACATTAATCAAATTTTCAATCTTACTTTAGATAACAAAACTACTTTAAATTGTGAAACTTTCCATCGGATATAATTTATGTTTAGTCTTGGCAAAAATATTGTGAAGTTAACAAAATAATATTAGATATATTACAATATATTTAATATATATTGTGTGGCGGCGGTTTCCCAAATAGGTGTTTCCAAGATGGTGGATATTTTAAATTATCACTATTTGTTCCTAATACACGTATCCATTGATTTAAATAGCACACCAGGGCTACCGCATCCGCGATATTATCTCCCTCGGAGCAGAATTTGAACAAGATGGCACAAGGAATATCGGCATGTGACAAAAAGTTAAATATACTCTTTGCGAATCCACCTCCTGGTATCTGTAACTTTCCCTCTTGCCTTGTATCAGATGTAACTTTTGGTTTATGCGAAATCCAACTGAGATCATCGAAAAGCTGTCCATTTTCAGATTGTATGCCAGAAGAAGCGACATATCTCAATTTAAGATGCTGTGGCTGGATATCTCTCTTCTCGTAATCGTAGCTGCTTGCAAGAATTATTACCTGTAGGAGAGAAGGGAAATGGACAATATTATATTTCATCAAAAAAACATATATGATACATCGGCAAAGTGATACATTACCTTAGCTATTTTTCTTTCAATGACAAATCGCACCAGGTGATCGAAAAATCCGGTTAACTCTCCCACATATGGCGAACGAATTTGCAGGACGACGACACATTCCTTGACTCCCACATAAATGTCAATCGCCGTGATAAGCTCGCTCGAGCCTTCGTGATAAGCATTTGCGCCGACAATAGGCACAAACGCCGGGCTGAAGATCTGTCCAATTTTTTGAAGGTTAAGATTGGAAATGAGCAAGTCGACGGATAATTGGCCGACATTTCCAACCGCCACTGACGGCAAAATAAGGGTATAATTTTGCAAATTAATATCCTCCATTAATCTAATCATTTTTTCCAGTTATCTTCTTATGTCAAAACGAGAGCCGAATATTCTTGCAAAGTAATGTGATGTCACAAATACAAATTATCCTGTCACTAATGTCAGATTAGATTAGGTTAGGTTAGGTTAGGTGTAAATTTCCCCTGCTCTTTCTACGCTTGGATACTTTGCTTCTTCCCTTTCTCTCCAACTCGAATATATTGGGCGTTAAAAAAGTCTGGACACGGTCGAATATCTCGATAAGAAAAAGTTTTGTTAGAAAGTGTTTCAGACAAAAGTTGTACGGCTTCGAGGGGGACATAACATGGTACCATTGGTTTGACCTTGAAGAGTCCATTTAAGAAATTGAAGGTGACCTTCATGTGACCTTCAAATAACCTTCAAGGCCAATGGTGCCATGTTATATCTCTTTCGAAGCCATACAATTTTTGTCTGAAACACTTTCTAGTAAAACTTTTCCTTATCGAGATATTCGACCACAGACTTTTTTAACACCTTGTATATCTGTCTTGTTTCAAGTACAGATAGTTTTAATTGGGTGCTTTCCATTTAGCGACACAAGTCGACACAAATGTCATTCTATCTTTTTTCAATGAATAACAATAAACAAAGATAGAATGACACTTGTGTCGATTTGTGTCGCTAAATGGAAAGCACCCATTGTCATTGAGCAAATTTGTCATTATTGGCCGTTTTCGGTGGACTCAACAGTTGGGCAACATTATTAAATTTTCCGATGTAATTCGATGCTGATTGGCCGATCTGAAAGTAGAAACCAATCACGTTCGATTGCTACCTAGCGCTTGAGTCACGATTGAGTTTGCTGAACGGCCATTGGTTCAAAGACGTAATCCTCCAAAGGCTGATGGCAGAGAACTAGACGTGAGCGCTTACGTCTGTCGTAGTCGTGAAGTAAGACAGAGAAAAACGTATGTCGTACAAGGCCATTGTGACATACGTTTTTCTCTGCCTTACTTTACGTCCACGACTACGACAGACATCTAGTTTTCTGTCATCAGCCAAACGCATAATTCTCCTGTCACAAATTCCCTATCGATCAGCCAATCGGAGTATTTGTCAATCTTGTTTCCGCATTACTCACGCGACTTTTTATGTACATACTTTAGATTTCGTGGCGAGGGTGTACGGACGTGATAGTAAAGTTAATAGTTCGATGAGATCGTATTATCACGAAGCTGTCAGATTGTTTTAAGGCGATTGAGAATCCGAGTGACACGATATGATGATCGGTGCTCACAGATGAAACGCGAGGACAGTTTCCCTTAAAAATGGTAAGCCCGCAAAAATCCACCTGTCTCGGATGAGCTGCAAAGATAACCTCACGTAAGGGACGGAAAATTACGTGCTCGTGAAAAAGGGGGGAAACTTCAAGGCGATAGGCTCCCGAGATATGATTTTTTCGAATTTTCGCTTGCGTTATCGCGCAAGTTTTCCGACTTGCTCCGTGAGAAACATTTGTAGCACTTGCACGTTTTTCACAGACGGAGAGAGACTCTGTCATATGGTGGCATGTCGTTGCTGTGTGCTGTTTTATTTTTTCCTAGTCTGATCCGAAAGCGTTTTTTGTGCGCGTGTGACTTTGGCTTGTCAATACTGTCAATTTGGCACGCAGTGTATAATCGGTATTTTCAACCAATTTCCTTTTGTACAAGAAGATGCAAGTCACGGAGATAATCGTCGACATAGATATATAGAGAAAAGGATAATATTTTTTATAATAGATTCATATCACGTTGTTACTGCTAATTGGCACATTCGTATAATCTACAGGGTGGCCCCGAACGTTCCAGCCAGACTTTGAGATCTTATAGGAAATTTAATTCTGAAGAAAAAATTTCCTATAAACATGGGTCGAAAAATTGCTTCCTTAAAGCCCGTATCTGACAATGCAATTTTTCGTGCAACTTATTGCAGCGACTTAATTGCCGCAACTTAATAGTTGCAGCAATTATTTGAATGTTGATCACACTACTAGACAACTAAAATAAGGTTAACTGAACTATTGCCAACTACAGAACAAAATATATTAAATAAGATTATGTTGGTACAATATATAAAATATTGTTGTCTCTTTTTAAAGCAAATATATATGTAACATATAAAATACAAGACTTATATTCTAAATTCTCTAAAAATATTACTACAATTGCATACAACTAGTTGTCAGAATTAGGACTGGATCTAAATCTTGTGCAATCATTGCAACCAAATTGCTTTTCAAAATTGCATAGTGTGATATAGAAAAAATTGCTGCAATTTATCACAGCAATCAAATTGAAGAAAGAGTAAAAGATGAAAAGAAAATGAAATAATATAAAAAAAGTTAGTTAAAAAAAATTATTTTATTTTCATAAAAGAAAAAGATTTTTACTTTTTATCGTTTTTTTCAAGAAATTTATTTAGTTTCATTTTCTTTTTATTTCATTTTCTTTTCACCTTTTGCTCTTCCTTCATCAGAGGTTTTTGAGCGATAACTTTTTACGGAAGCGACTTCGCCCCGATATTTTTCTCGTCTACATCTCTTCAGGGGGAGAAAGGGGGTTTATAGAATTCTCAAAAATGAGAATCTATATCTTGGTAAATATATCAAGTAAAACATATGTCTCGCGCACATTTAAATTTTCGCGAACAATTAAAAATTTACGCATTACCATCCACGATGGCTGTTATTCGCTAGTTTCTTATCGTGTTGTTTAAATACATATAGAGCCTAATTCCTTTCAATTTTCTTAAGGAAGCATTTTTCGACCCATGTTTATAGGAAATTTTTTGTTCAGAATTAAATTTCCTATAAGATCTCAAAGTCTGGCTGGAACGTTCGGGGTCATTCTGTATAACAGATGAAGTGTCATTTTTAATTCTGTGTATGTGCCACGTTAAAAATTTGCTATTTTAATTATATCGTGCAACATCCATTTGTAGGATTGAAGAAAATTAAAGCAAAGTAGCTTAGTAGTGTTATACATGGCATTATAACTTTCAATTTCCTCTCATATTCTTAATAATAAATTCTTAATAATATATTTATGAATAAAGAAACAATATTTAAAAAAATAATATTTTACTTGTATAAAATTAGATTGTCACGATGTCATGGAGAAGTTTCCACTGAAGGGTACAACGTTCTTGAACTCTACAATCCCTCACTCAAATGCAAACGCTGTTACAACATATCATTCGGTTGATGCAAAGGTATGCTTCATTTCAGTCTGCATCTTCTTGTCTTATATTATCTTGCTATTATATAGATATGAATCAATATTTTTTTAACATAAATATACAGGGTGTATCAGACCACCCGTGCCATCCGAATATCTCAAAAACCGAGAACGGCAGACACAAATGTTTCCTACAAAAGTTGTAGGGTTTCGAGTAACGCATTACATAGTAATATTAGTATGACCTTGAATAGCATTGTCAAAATCATGTAAAGATCACCTTCAATTTCTTAAATGGAATCCCCCATTTTTCATTACATATCCTTATAGCTTATTTCGAGAGCTTTCCAAAACACTATAATAAATTATTTTTCCATCAAGTACTTTTCGAGTTATGAGGCTTGAAATCATTTCTCAATTTTACATAAACATATTTTTACATAAAATTTACATAAAATATCTTGTAAAATATTCATTTTTCGATTATCACATTACCTTAATACTTTTATGTACAAAATAATGAGAGCAATCAATTGATGTAAAGAAAACACAATTGTTTCTAAGAAAAAATATGTAATTTACAATTAACAATTCCATATTTTTTCTTAAAAACAACTGTACGTTTTCTTACACCAATTGATTCCTCTCATTATTTTGTACATAAAAGTATTAAGGTATGATAATCGAAAAATGAATATTTTATAAGATATTTTATGGTTTATGTAAAATTAAGAAATGATTTCAAGCCTCATAACTCGAAAAGTTCTTGATGGAAAAATAATTTATTATAGTGTTTTGACAAGCTCTCGAAATAAGCTACAAGGATATGTAATGAAAAATGGGGGATTCCATTTAAGAAATTGAAGGTAATCTTTACGTTATCTTGACAACGCTATTCAAGGTCATACTAATATTACTATGTAATGCGTTACTCGAAACCCTACAACTTTTGTAGGAAACATTTTTGTCCGCCGTTCTCGGTTTTTGAGATATTCGGCTGGCACGGGTGGTCTGATATACCCTGTATATAAATGTTATTTTATTTTTTTAACAATCTCACATATCTTACATGTGTTCCTTGTATATTGTTGCATGTTAAAAATTGTCAAAAAAAAAGTTGATAAAGTATCTTTCATTCTTTGCATTAAAATTCAATTCTAAACTATGATAGATGATAAAAAAAGATGTAGAGCTTTGTAAAAGCTATAATAACTCTTACTGATGAAAAGTGTACATATATAATTTCCAGAATATAAAATATGGTGATACTACTAATACAGAAGATGTACGACTACGAACCGGAAGACGCGAGACAAATTTAAGCAGCGATGATGACATGCTAGATATCAATCATCCCATGTCTCATCATTCAGATAACAACATGTTATCAGATTGTGTTCGCATTGATGATGCCTCTTCCCATAGTAAGTTATTTACAAGTTTATTTTTGTTTATTTTATTAATGTCACAAACACATATTACACATCCGTTATTGGATGGGTATTGTGTAAAGTATTTTTATTTACTTTTAGCAAATGTTATAAAGAAACATGCAGGAAACTTTAAAATGTTAGCCATAAATCCATTTTTACAACTCTATTATATCTATCTTATTATATCTCTATTAAAAATTTTAATAGTTGTATAAACTCTATTGGTCCAATATATATCCCCTAGTTTGAAAAATATCATCATATGTTACTTCCTGTTGAAGAAACTTGAGGAATGTCTGTTGATCTATCCATCTAATGTGGTGACGCCTATTCTTGAGTGATACCAGTTAGAAAAAATTGAATCAAATTTCTTATTATTCACGGCATATCATAGTGACAAAATGTGTAAGTTAGCACAAATAATGCCAGTATATTTTCCTAAATAATATAAAGATATAAAGAGAGATACAATCGCAAGATAAATATGATATACAAATAGATATATCAGTTCTTATGTATTAATCAATTTGCAATTTGTTTTATGAAACAAAATTATTTTCTTGATAGAGTTTATTTAGTTATATTAAAAATATATTTTATTTAACTTTATTAAAAATAGACTGATTTTATGCATAAGTCTATTATGATTTCTTTGTCTCTTTAGCAAAATAAAATAATGTGTGTGTGTATACAAAAATTATATTTTTAAAATTAAAGTTTATATTTATAATTGCCTTGGGAAAAAAATACACACATACATATATACATACATATATGAGATAGACTATAATGGAATTATTCTAAATATTTTTTCCAACACAATTATAATAGACTTAACTTACTCTTAAAAAACCAAGAGCATTTACATCATTGTCTTTTTTTGCAGAAATTTATATTATTATATTTTTAACTGTGAAATTGCTACATTTAATGTGTAACTTTAAATAAAGTAAGATATAAAAATATGCTAAATATTTTCATAAGTTATTTTGCTATTTTAGAATTCAATAATTATATTTTTGTACATATTAATAAATTTTATAAAAGGTTTATTTTTACTACTGGAAAAATATTTGCAGTCTTCTCTACAGTTATCTTACATTCAGAATATTTAGGACAATACTGTTTACACAATAATTAAATATCTACATGCACTAGATAGAATAGATTAAACATGCTACAATTCTGAGAAGTTCCATTACACACGCAAAATATTTTATTTATTTCCGCCATGAATTTTTCTAATTTATTTTATTAGTTTCAGTTGATTCTGATGACATACCCGGCATCGGGCAGTATGATGATTTTCATACTATCGATTGGCAACGGGATATCGCGCGAGATCGAATGCGGCATCGTTATATCGTGAAGAAGAAACACGATTCTATCTGGGGTCTGATAAAAGGAGCTCACGATGCATGGTCCGGATGGCTGTGCGTATTACTAGTCGGATTTTTTACGGGTGTGGCAGCTGGTGTTATAGATATTGGCGCTTCCTGGATGACAGATCTGAAATTCGGTATCTGTCCGCAAGCTTTTTGGTTAAATAAGGAGCAATGTTGTTGGAGTTATAACGAAACTACATTCGATGGCGGAAATTGCTCACAGGTTAGTTGTATAATTTTCCAATGGCAGTGGTTAATTTTTTTCTCAATTCGATCAATGTATATAATGTATTTAATTTGTATATACAGGGTGTCCCATTTTAACTTGGACAGTAAAATATCTCAAAAATTAAGCCTAGCAAACAAAAATGTTTCAGACAAAACTTGTATGGTTTCGAGGGGAACATAAGATGGTACTATTGGTTTGACTTTGAAGAGTTATTTGAAGGTTACATGAAGATCACTTTCAATTTCTTAAATGGAACCTACATTTTTTCATTACTGTAGCTTCATTCTTGTAGCTTATCTCGAGAGCTTTCCAAAACACTATAATGAAATATTTTTTCATTGAGTACTTTCGAGTTATGAGGCTTAAAATCATTTCTTAATTTTACATAAACCGTAATATATCTAGTAAAATATTCATTGTTCGATTATTTTGCTTTAATACTTTTATGTACAAAATAATGAGAGAAATCAATTGGTGTAAAGAAAACACATAGTTATTTTTAAGAAAAAATATGGAATTTGCAATTAACAATTACACATTTTTTCTTTGAAACAACTATGTGTTTTTTTTTACACCAATTGATTTCTCTCATTATTTTGTACATAAAAGTATCAAGGCAAGATAATCGAAAAATGAATATTTTACTATATATATTACGGTTTATGTAAAATTAAGAAATGATTTCAAGCCTCATAATTCGAAAAGTATTCAATGAAAAAATATTTTATTATAATGTTTTGGAAAGCTCTCGAGATAAGCTACAAGAATAAATAATGAGAAAATGTAGATTCCATTTAAGAAATTGAGATGACTTTCATGTGACCTTCAAATAACTCTTCAAGGTCAAATCAATGGTCCCATCTTATGTCCCCCTCGAAACCATACAACTTTTGTCTGAAACATTTCTGTTTGCTGGGCTTAATTTTTGAGATATTTTACTGTCCAAGTTAAAATGGGACACCCTGTATATATATATCTTTTTTTGCAGTGGTGGACGTGGCCCGAGGTATTCAGTCAATCAAAAGACGGTGCAGGACCTTATACAATTTCTTACTTATTTTATACAGCATGGGCCCTTCTATTTGCGGCGCTTTCCGCATCTTTAGTACGAATGTTTGCACCATACGCTTGTGGTTCTGGAATACCTGAGGTCTATTATTCTCTTATTTTTTAATTTGTTTTTTTTGTTTAAATATTTTTTAAATGAAATTTATTTTTCAGATAAAAACGATTTTGAGTGGCTTTATTATCCGCGGATATTTGGGTAAATGGACACTTATTATTAAATCAGTAGGCCTGATTCTTTCTGTTTCGGCGGGCTTAAGTTTAGGAAAAGAAGGTCCTATGGTGCACATTGCATGCTGTATAGGAAATATATTTTCTTATCTGTTTCCAAAATATGGTAGGAATGAAGCGAAGAAGAGAGAAATTTTATCTGCCGCAGCTGCGGCAGGAGTTTCCGTCGCTTTTGGAGCCCCGATTGGCGGCGTTCTATTTAGCTTAGAAGAGGTTATTATTTGAAAAATTAAACAATATAATCCTATTTCAAAATAGTCTCAATGTTAAGATTAAAAATTATTTTAGCAAGGTTCTAATTCATAATTGCATTACTCTACATCTTTAAGTTATGCTATGTGTAGCAAAATTAATATATATTTGTTTCTTTAGGTCAGCTATTATTTTCCACTAAAAACTTTATGGAGATCGTTCTTCTGTGCTTTAATAGCTGCTTTCGTATTACGTTCCATAAATCCATTTGGAAATGAACATTCAGTATTGTTTTACGTAGAATATAATAAACCTTGGATATTCTTTGAATTAATCCCTTTTGTCATACTTGGTATAATTGGGGTAAGTAAATTTCTTTACACAATTATTGTAAACTATTGAATTTGTAAAAGGCAGTACACATTTAAAAACAAATTTTCTCAACAGGGTATAATAGCAACATTATTTATCAAGGCAAATTTATTTTGGTGCCGATATCGTAAAACTTCAAAATTGGGACAATATCCCGTAACGGAAGTATTGATTGTAACAGTTGTAACGGCAGTAATCGGATATCCTAATCCATATACGAGGATGAGTACCAGTCAACTCATTTATTTATTGTTCAGTCAATGTGGAGTATCGAACGCAGACATGTTATGGTAATTACGAAGAAATAATTAAGATTTTTAGAATACAAATATACAGGGTTCGAACGTTCCAGCCAGACTTCGAGATCTTATAGGAAATTTAATTCTGAACAAAAAATTTCCTATAAACATGGGTCGAAAAATGCTTCCTTAAGAAGTTATCGCTCAAAAACTCTGATGAAGGAACAGCAAAAGATGAACAGAAAATGAAATAAAAAGAAAATGAAACTAAATAAATTTCTTGAAAAAAATGATAAAAATAAAAAATAAAAATCTTTTTCTTTTACGAAAATAAAATAATTTTTTTTTAAATTAATATTTTAGTAATAGCACGTAATAGTAGAAGATGAATAAAGACGTTTTTCAAGAAATTTATTTAGTTTTATTTTCTTTTTATTTCATTTTTTCACCTTTTGCTCTTCCTTTATCAGAGATTTTTGAGCGATAACTTCTTAAGGAAGCATTTTTCGACCCATGTTTATAGGAAATTTTTTGTTCAGAATTAAATTTCCTATAAGATCTCAAAGTCTGGCTGGAACGTTCGGGACCACCCTGTATTATACATATACAGGGTGTCCCAAAAGTCCCGGACCGGTCGAATATTTCATAAACTATGCACTTTAGAAAGAAATGTTTCAGACAGAAGTTGTATGGCTTGAAGGAGGCCATCAGATAGTGGCAATGATTTGACCTTGGAGAGTCATTTGAAGATGACGTAAAGGTCACCTTCAATTTCTTAAATGGAACCCCCCTATTTTTTATTACATATTCGTGTAGCTTATCTCGAGAGCTTTCCAAAACACTAGAATAAAATATTTTTTCATTGAGTACTTTTCGAGTTACTATGAGGCTTAAAATAATATCTTAATTTTACATAAACTATAAAATATCTAGTAAAATATTCATTTTTCGATTATCTTAATACTTTTATGTACAAAATAATGAGGAATCAATTGGTGTAAAGAAAACATAATTGTTTCGAAGAAAAAATATGTAATTTGCAATTAACAATTACATATTTTTTTTTTTAAAAACAACTATGTTTTTTCTTTACACCAATTCAGTCCTCTCATTATTTTGTATATAAAAGTATTAAGGCAAGATAATCGAAAAATGAATATTTTACAAGATATTTTACGGTTTATGTAAAATTAAGAAATGATTTCAAGCCTCATAATTCGGAAAGTACTTAATGAAAACTAAGTTAATTATAGTGTTTTGGAAAGCTCTCGACGTGAGCTACCAGAATATTTAATAAAAAATAGAGAGTTCCATTTATGAAATTGACGGTGATCTTCATGTGACTTTTAAATGACTCTCCCATGTCAAATCATTGCCACTATCTGATAGCCCCCTTCAAGCCTACAACTTTTGTCTGAAACATTTCTTTCTAAAGTGCATAGTTTATGAAATATTCGACCGGACTTCTGGGACTTTTGGACACCCTGTATATATATATATACACACACACACACACACACATATATATATATATATATATATATATATATATATACATATATATATATAATAATGTTAAATATATAAATTATTGGAGAATTATCTTAATAGTGACTACAATAGAAATTTTACCGCTGTGAAATCCGCAATCGAGATTGCCGCTGCTGGTCCGGGAGTCAAGAATGCTATATGGCTACTTGTATTGGCACTGATATTGAAACTCATTATGACGATATTCACGTTCGGCATGAAAGTACCATGTGGTTTGTTTATTCCGTCTTTATGTCTCGGGGCGATAATGGGTCGTATTGTGGGTATAGGAATGGAGCAGCTCGCATACAATTATCCTCACATATGGATGTTTAGCGAGGAATGTTCTATGGGAGTCGATTGTATTACACCTGGATTGTACGCAATGGTTGGAGCAGCCGCTGTTCTCGGAGGTGTGACCAGAATGACTGTCTCTTTAGTCGTCATTATGTTTGAGTTAACTGGCGGCGTCCGGTACATTGTACCTTTAATGGCTGCGGCCATGGCAAGTAAATGGGTTGGCGATGCACTCGGAAAACAAGGAATCTATGATGCTCATATCGGTTTAAACGGGTATCCATTTCTAGATAGTAAAGACGAATTTCAACATACGACTTTGGCGGCAGATGTCATGCAACCTAAGTAAGTTAAATGATACAAGCGCATTTTTATATATTCATATATACATATTTATTTATTTATTTATTTATTTAATCATTTATTTATTTACATATATATTTTCTATTTACAGACGAAACGAAGCTCTTCACGTGCTTACTCAAGACTCAATGACAGTTGAAGATGTGGAGAACTTGCTTAAGGAAACTGAGCATAATGGCTTTCCCGTAATAGTTTCTAAGGAATCTCAATATCTCGTTGGTTTCGTTTTACGACGGGATCTTAATCTTGCCATTGCTAATGCCAAGAGGATGATAGAGGACATCAGCAGGCAGTCATTAGTTATTTTTACTAACGGAAATAATATCCAAAGCCATTCGCCTCCGCCTTTAAAGTTAAAGAAAATCTTAGACATGGCCCCTATCACTATTACAGATCAAACTCCCATGGAAACTGTAGTTGATATGTTTAGAAAATTGGGATTACGTCAAACTCTTGTTACACATAACGGGTATGTATATATGGATAATATAATATATATATTATATAAAATATTATATAAAATTTATATATATTAACATATATTAAATATATAAATTTATATATTAACTACATGCTAATATGTTAACATATTATATCTTTTTAAACTAATATCGAGATATTACTTTTACGCAGGCGACTTCTAGGAGTAATAACAAAAAAAGATGTTTTGAGGCATGTGAAACAGCTCGACAATGAAGATCCAAATTCTGTTTTATTTAATTAAATAATGCGCATTGCGACAGTCAATTTAAGATTCAATTTAAGATCAATCTGATTCAACATAGTAGCATAATAACGAGCAACACACGCACGCGCGCGCGCGCGCGCGCGCACACACACACACACACACACAGAGAGAGATACACACACACATACATACATATATATCACATAAGAGATAATTTATATTAATTTAATTAAAATGTATTTTATCTACTCTGTCAATATCTCTATCTGCACACTTAAATCATTAAAACGCAGTATGTAACTAGAGAAAAGGAAATAAGCGTGTAATAGGCTAATAAATTTGTATATTCATCTTTGTTTGAATGAAATAGGAAGCTTAAGATTTTATATCTGATTGTACATTCTGATTGTACATTCTAGTTGTTTAGCAAAATTTTATTTTTCATATTGTAGTCGATAACAAATCATTATATTGACAGTTCGTGATATAAATATACATAATTATGTAAACTTTTTTTTTGCAAATTACAGGCATTAAAATTATAGGAGATGTATACAAAAATAATATATATAATATTGTTATCATATACACTTTTCTGAATGGCATTAAAATTAAATTAATATATATTATATGGAATATTCTTATATAATAGTAAGTTAATGATAAATATTAAATTATAGATAATTGTTGCCACTTCCTGTGACATACTTCATCCTTACATAAATTTCATAATTAAATTAGATTTGCTATCATACTTAGGAATCTTAATTTGTTTTATCCTTCTGTGATTTTCATCGATTTTGATTTCCGTCTTTGCGAAATGTTATTAATATGATTTCTTTATAACTCAACTTAATTCAGATCATGATCACAGATACGTTATATTTCAGTGAAGTATTTTTATAAAATGACACACACACACACATATATATACACAGGGTATTCCATTTTAACTTTGCCATCGAAATATCTCGCAAAATCTAAAAGATACGAAAACATGTTTTAGATAGAAGTTGTATGGTTTCGAGAGGGACATAAGATGGTGCCATTAGTTTGACCTTGAAGAGTCACCTGAAGGTCATCTCCAACTTTTTAAATGGGACATCCTATATGCTTTTGCATATTCTTGTAGCTCATCTCTAGAGCTTTCCAAAATACTATAATTAAGTTAGTTTTCATCAACTACTTCTCGAGTTATGAGGCTTGAAATCATTTCTTAGTTTTACATAAATCGTAAAATATCTTATAAAATATTCATTTTTTGTTTATCTTACCTTAATACTTTTATGTACAAAATAATGAAAGGAATCAATTGGTGTAAAGAAAACATAATTATTTCGAAAAAATATGTAATTTGCAATTAGTAATTACATATTTTTTCTCCTTTCAAATTATTTTTCCATGAAGTACTTTTCGAGATATGAGGCTTAAAATCGTTTCTTAATTTTACATAAACCATAAAATATCTTATAAAATATTCATTTTTCGATTATCTTACCTTAATACTTTCAGAAGATCTTAAGAGAATTAATAATAAATGTCCAGCAATTATATTTGCTGTTAAATATATATTTAATTGGAATATATGCCAATTTTATTGACTGCGCCAAGTTTTTTTAATTAAAATTTTTTTTACTTTCTTGTTTTATATTAATTTTCAGTTTCCAATTTTTAAATAAATTTTTAATTTTTTAATATTATTATTTTTGAAAATTAAAGCAACTATTTTGTATAACAATGTTTTCAATTAAAATATTTCTATTTAACTTGTACAAGTTTTCTTCCTTGTACTTCTATTTATCTTGTACAAATTTTTATTCTTAGTTTGTGCAATTTTTTTATATCACTATTTTTGTAGACAATATGACAGTTGGATACAATTAGTGCATGAACTTGGCGCCCTTTTTTTACCTTTTTTTAAAAAGATAAGTTTTTGGGGATTATATCGCTTCTTTTTTTAGTCTAATTTGCTAAGAGATATTATATTAAAAATAGTATGTATATATATATATATATATATATATATATATATATGTATATTCTTTTATATAAGCAAATTATATAAAAATATATATAGAATAAGTATATATATTATATATATATATATATATATATATATATAATTAATATATTATATATATTTATATTTAACTTGTAAAATATATATATATATATATATATATATATAATTAATATATTATATATATTTATATTTAACTTGTAAAATATATATATATATATATATATATATATATATATATATATTGGGTTGGGGAAAAAGTTTCTTCGTATTTTCCGGCAGATAGAATTAGAATCGCATAACCTTGATAATATTAATCGGATCTGTCAATACTTTGTGTGCGTTTGAAAGGTGACATATCATAAAGAAAAAGTAGCAAAAAAGTAGTGATATTTATCTATTCAGTTAAAAGTTATTGCATCTTGAAAATGAGTGAAGAGAAAGAAGAAATTCGATACATTTTAAAATTTTATTTTAAAAAAGGGAAGAATGCAACTCAGGCAGCTAAAAAAATTTGTGATGTTTATGGACATGATGCTGTATCAATACGTGTTGCACAAAGCTGGTTCAAGCGTTTTCAATCTGGAAATTTTAACGTCAAAGATGCACCTCGCTCTGGTCGACCGATCACTGAAAAAGTCGATGAAATTATGGAAATAATTGAACAAGACCGGCATATTAGCAGTCACGAAATCGGTAAGCAACTGAACATCGACCACAAAACAGTTTTAAACCATTTGCAGAAAGCTGGATACAAAAAAAAGCTCGATGTTTGGGTGCCACATGATTTAACAGTCAAAAATTTAATGGATCGATTTTCTATCTGCGAATCATTGTTAAAACGAAACGACATCGAACCATTTTTGAAACGGCTCATAATAGGCGATGAAAAATGGATCACGTATGACAATAATGTACGAAAAAGATCGTAGACAAAGCGAAATGAAGTTCCGCAAACTGTGGCAAAGCCAAAATTGACGCCAAGAAAAGTGATGCTGAGTGTGTGGTGGGATTACAAAGGAATCGTTCACTACGAGCTGCTGCCGTCCGGTCAAACAATTGATTCTAACCTTTACTGTCAACAACTGGAAAGATTACGCCAGGCAATTGAGAAAACGCGACCAGAATTGATCAATAGGAAAGGCGTCGTCTTTCACCACGACAACGCGAGACCTCATGTATCTATAGCGACTCGTCAAAAATTAAGAGAACTTAGCTGGGAAGTTTTGATGCACCCACCTTATAGTCCTGACCTTGCACCATCAGACTACCATTTATTTCGATCTCTACAGAACTCTCTTAATGGTACGAAGTTGGCTTCAAGAGAGACCTGTGAAAATCACTTGTCACAGTTTTTCGCCCAGAAATCACACAAGTTCTACAGTGACGGGATTATGGTTTTACCTCAAAGATGGCAAAAGGTGGTCGAACAAAACGGCACATGTTTAATTTCATAAGCTTCATTTCAAATATCCCCATAGATAATAATCAAGAGGAGTTAGATCTGGTGACCGAGGTGGCCAATCCTCTCCTCCCTCATTTCCGTTCCTTCTTCCTATCCACCGTAGCGGAAAAGTCTCATTTAAAATACGACGTGGTCCTGCACCAAAATGAGCAGGAGCTCCATCATGCTGAAACCATATTTCTTGGAAATTATTTGGAAAAGTATTCTGTATGGCTGGAATTATTTGATCAACAAGTAATCTCTCATACCTTTGAGCGTTCAAATATTCTTCAAAAAAAAACGGCCCTATTAAATAGCCATCTATTATTCCGCACCATACATTTATTTTTTGTGGATGTTGTGTGTGAGTTTCCCGCACCCAATTCGGATTCTCATCTGACCAGAAACGAAAATTTTGATTATTAACTTCTCCCGTTAAGGTAAAAGTTGCCTCGTCTGTGAAAACAATTTGATAAGGGAAGATGGGCCGGACATCTATTAGTGCCATCATTCTTTCACAGAAATGTATACGACGCTCCTCATCTCCGTTTTGCAATTCTTGAACGTATTGCAATTTATATGGATGGAACTTGTTCTTCTTTAAAATTCTCCAAACCGACATGGGAGCAATATCGTGAGTTTGAGCGACTCTCTGAACACTAGAATTGGGATCTTCAATAAATGTCTGCAGAACATCAAGTTGTTTTTCTTCGTTGGTTGCAGACAATGGTCTTCCTGACTTAGAGCGATTTCTTACGCTACCAGTTTGTCTAAAACGTTCTATTGTTTTTAACACAGTGGACTTATTAATTCGACGGTTCGGATACGTGTCATTAAATAATCGAACGACATCAGAGAACGATCTTTCGTTATCACCCCATCCACGCATCATGAGGATAGTGATTCTTTCACGTTCCGACAAGTCGCCAGCCATTTTTAAAACGTTTAATTTTAATTAATCGTACGTTGTATTTGGACGATAACAATTAATTTCTGCTTGCTCAAAGCTGAAGTTAGAAGGTGCTCGTTCTTTGATAGCTTTATACATTCTTAGTTGAATTTTAAATGCGAGTTAGACTGCATGTAGTGCGTCACATAGCGGTAAATGAAGGAACTAACGAGACGTTTCATACACGTTTTATGGAGCAATTTTTTGGCAATTTGACTTCAGCGAAATATGAGGATATGTTGAGGAATCGATCTTGCCTTAGTTAGCTGGATCACACACACAACAGATGCAAATCCGAGCGAGTAACCTCCATGTAGTACACCTTGGATAATGTTAATACCGGCGCTACTCTATCATTCAACCCTCATAACTCGCAAAGTACTTAATAAAAATGAACATTATTATAGTGTTTTGGAAAGCTCTTGAATTAAGCTATAAGAATATGCAATCAAATGTAGGGGGTGTCATTTAAAAAAGTCAATGTGACCTTGACCTGACCTTGACGACGCCATCCAAGGTCAAACTGATAGAATCAGTATATAGATCTTCTTAAACCCTACAACTTTTGTTGGAAACACTTTTCTGTAAAACGTATATTTTCCGAGATATTTAGGGGTTTCCACACTTTTGGTAGACCCTGTATATGATTGCATGTAGCGAGTGTTGTCCTCACGGTTCTTACGCTTCCTGAATACCATCGCTGTATTCAATGTATATATAGGTTCTACAACTTCCATATGATGGCATGTAGCGAGTGTTACCCTCACAGTTCTTATGCTTCCTGCATAACACCGCTGTATTTAATATACAGGTCGTTTTACAGGTCATTTCAAAGGTCATATTGAAATTTAAAATTATTAAATTCTTCTAAGAATAAAAATTGTCGCGTATACGCGAAACAAACGAACGCGTCGGTTTGAGTATATGAGTTTTCTTTTGCCACTTCTTTTTTATAGGTCGTTTCACAGATCGTTTACAGGTCGTTTCACAGGTCGTTCTTACAGGTCGTTCTTACAGGTCGTTTTTACAGATCGTTACGCATTAAATCATTATATATTCAATCGTTATATATTTAATCGTTATATATATATATATATATATATATATATATATATATATATACAGGGTGTATCAGAGCGATCGTATCAGGCTGGTATTTCGAAAAATACGCATTTACTTGAAAAATGTTCCGAACAAAAGTTGTAGGACTTTAAGGGGCGCATTACATAGCAGTTAGTGTGACCTTGGATAGTGTTGTTAAGGACACGGAAAAATCAATTAAAAGTTTTCAAATGGAAACTCCTATTTTTGATTGTATATTCTTATAGCTGACCTCGAGAGCTTTCCAAAACACTATAATAAAGTATTTCTTCATTGAGTACTTTTCGAGTTATGAGGCTTGAAATCATTTCTTAATTTTACATAAACCGTAAAATATCTTGTGAAATATTCATTTTTCGATTATCTTACCTTAATAATTTTATGTACAAAATAATGAGAGAAATCAATTGATGTAAAGAAAAAACATAGTTGTTTTAAAAAAAAAAATGTAATTGTTAATTGCAAATTACATATTTTTTTCTTACGCAATGTGGCTTGTGCCTCATAAAATATTTCGATATAAATCGAATCAATTTTCTTATAATAGTCGGCGATAATTTTCGACAATACATTCAATATATAACAAAGGTTATTATTAACGGTAATTTCAAGTACGAGTATTGTCTCGCACTCTTTAATGGTCTTATCTCGACCTTTCGCACTCGGGGAAAATAAACTTGACTCTCAAACGAGATAATTTCAAAACGAACGTTAACGGTCATAAATTTAGACGGAGATTTCGCGATATATACTGTTCTTGCCGAGCAGATTTCACATATTCGGTACCTTTTGCTCACAAAGAAAGTTCTCGCGCAAATCCCGATTTTCTTTACGTTAAACGGAACGGCCGGAATTTCATCACGCTGAGACTCACAATTCGGTACGAAACGTAACGGTAGAACGAAAGACGGTACGAAAACGGTACGGAACGATACTATACGGTACGGTACGAGATATACAGTACGATAAGCGACTGTCGGCATGAACCCCCTGAGAGGGATAAATCCGCGACACCCGGTGTCAGCTAGCGTCCGGTAACTAAACGCGAAAAAATCACACAGGCTTTCTGTAATACAACGGTACGATAATTGTCGCCCTGCGACGATATACAGAATTTTGTGTGACGCCAGCTGCTCCCGGGAGAAAATCGTGTGGCTACCTGTGCGGCGGCTTACAATTCTTTGGTGGCGGCTTCCTCGTTGGGTCGTCTCCTCTCGGTTCGCAGAACTAACTGCACTCTATTAAGACTCACCGAACAGTGACAGTAACGGAATGGGTCCGCGAGACCCTCGAGTTCCGCGCTGATTTTTTGCGCATCTCGTCGATTTTCGCCAAAAAGGAGGTCGTTTCTCCGCCCCCTTCAAAATTGGAGTTACTTGACGGAGTTGCCCTTACATAGGGATCCAGAATCGAAGATGACGGTATCTCAGCGGTATTGACTTCTCAGCTCGGACTCGGCAGGCTGGCCAGGCAGCTGTCCTTATCCGTTTTCGGAAATACTTCCTTCTCCCAGTCTGCAGCCTGGGGGTGGTTGTCCGTCAGGATTCTCTGCCGTCATTATTCTGAAAATTTTCGGGATTAATATTGCTCCGATGTACGACTAGCGGCGACGCGGGATCTCGATACATGACCTGTTTTGCGGGAGCCTCGGTCCATTCTTCGTCTCTTCTTTGCGATATCTTCGGGATCTCCATACACATTGCGGTATCGCACGCTCGCACAGGTCGCCGCACTCTACGCACGAACCTTAAATCTATGCTAAAATAAATCTTAACAGAATTTTATAGTTCCCCCTCAGGCGCGAGAGACGACCGCGCTCGCTTTCTTCCCTCGACAGAGTCACTGTGATGGAGCTCAAAAGCGTCACGTCACAGTAATATTATAGTATCTGTTTTAGAATTAAAGTAGCATGACAGTATTGACATTATTTAAACACTTATTTGCAATTGTTGTTTTCCATCCATACTGAAAATAATTTTTCTTTTTTAGGATGGATGTTAATGACTTGGATTTAGTATCTTGTATTGATACTAAATGCTTGTGGAAAATGCCACATGCAAAGTCAATCGAAAAATACACACCAAGCCCATTATGTGAACACAAATGTTTAAATGAAAAATTAAAAAAGGAATACAATCCAATATTAACGAAAGAACAAAGAGAAGAAATAAATAAACTTCTAATTATTAAGAACCAGAACTCAGCTTTGTACAAGCATATGTACGGATAATTTTGATCAAATCTTTTTACAAAGTAACTTTCAATCAATCAATCAATCATATTAAAACAAGTTTACCAAAGTAAATTGTTATTTTCAGAATTAACTGATAAAAGTATTGATTTTTTTTACTTTGAAAAGACTTGATATTGTGAACAACATTTTTACAATTTTTAAATATTATATACATTATTTACAATTCTTATTAAAGATTGGTTCTATATTAAATTTTTATAATTGATTTGTACATAAAATTTTAAGATTTTTACAATTTATTTTTATATGTATACAATTATTTTTATTTTGTAAAAAAAGTTACCCGAATATTTATAGAGTGTAGAATAATTCAACTGTGTAACTTTATTTTTTAAATGAATTTATTAGATTTGGAAGACATGAACCTGTAATCTCAGAAGAGAATAATAATACTTTAGATATAATTAATACTAATGAACTAGAAGCTATTTTAAGTGTGCAACCGTCAAATTCAATGTTAAATTTGTCAAGAATTCCTCCAAATCAACTAGAAAAAGAGTATTGTGTACGATTTTTAAATTTATTAAAAGTAAACACTAAAGCAGTTTGTGAAGAAACTTTCAAGAATAAAGCATCATGGAAGAAGAAAAGGCAGTTTCGAATAACAGGCTCAAGATATTATGCCTTATACACATATACAAAAAATAAGACACCAAATTGGGAGCAAAAATCACAGCAATATCTTTACCCAAAAGTATTTAAAAAAACAGCGGCTATAAAGCACGACATTAAATATGAACCATCAGCAAGAACTGTCTATGAAGATTACACCGGCATTACAGTTAAACAAATAGGCCTTGTTGTACCAGAAATAAATCCTTGGCTAGGATATAGCCCAGATGGTATAATTTTAGATGAGAATGGAAAACCTAACAAATTAATAGAAATTAAGTGTCCATTCGCTGGCAAAACGAAAACTATATTAGAAGTTGTTCAATCTCTTAGGCCCGGTTCCACAACTCGAGTTAACCGAAGTTTAACTCGCTGAACTCGGTTTAACGCATTTGTGGCGTTCCACAACTGTCTTAAACTTTCGTTAATGTTCACTTGCCTCGGTTAAAGATAAACTCCCGATTCTGAGCGTTTAAGCAATTTAACCGAGGTTTACGACCATAGCGCCGCTGGAATTGTTTTGAAAATTTCGCATTTAATATAACATATTCTGTTTTGAGGTTATGTATTATCGTATTGAATTGAGGAAAGAAGTATTGCATCTTATATATCGGAAAGTATTCTCAAGATTCATTGAAATTTCACAATCAGTTTATATATAATATGGCTTTTGCACAAATATTATCGTCATTAGATGATGAAGGTTTTGCTGATGTTATTAATCGAAGACCACGCAATATTAGAAGACGACCTGATTATTTTAATGAATTGGACAATGTAGATTTTCATGCTCGATTCCGATTATCAAAAGAATGCGTTACTGAAGTGTTGGAAGCTATTGAACCCGAAATTTCACATCCGACACAACAATAAATAACTTCGTAGTATTATAACTAATTGTGAGTATTATTGACGAAACTGTCATTAACAAATAATGATAATTGATTATTATTGCTAAAAATATAAATAGTAATAAATATAATCACAGTAACGCAAAGAAATTAGTTTTATATTAAAAACTAATTATTTTGTACATAACTATAATTTATGACTGCTATTTATTTATTATGACTATAATTTATTTAGGAATAATACTATTTCTCCCATGAATCAGCTCCTCCTGACGTTAAGATTTTACGCTACTGGCAGCCACTTAATATCGGCAGGTGATTTTTCTGGAGTTAGCAAAACGAGTGCTCACAAAATTGTCCATTGCGTAACGAATTCTATAACTCGTCTTCGGCCAAGGTTTATAAAATTTTCAACTGTTAATGATGAAATAAAATCTGAGCAAATAAAGTTCTTTGATATTGCAAGATTTACGAGAGTTGTGGGCTGTATTGACACTCATGTGAAAATCCAGTCATTTGATAATTAATTTTTAAATTGTGTATATCATAGATATTTGGGTGAAATTTATACAAACTTTATATAAACAACTTTCTTGCTATTGTAGAAGTGTCAATAATTATTGTAAATATTTTCAGGTGGAAATGATGCAGAATACTTCAGAAATCGAAAAGGTTACTTTTCGATTAATGTCCAAGCAATTTGTAATGCTAATTTGGAAATAACGAACCTTGTAGCTCGTTGGCAAGGATCTGTGCATGACTCTATTTAAGACTGGAATATTTGGAGATGCCTTGCTCTTAGGTGATGGAGCTTATCCAGTTCAGTCTTATTTAATAACACCTCTATGCAATACAGAAACTCGTGCTCAGGAACTCTATTATGAGTCGCTTATTAGAACACGCAATATCATTGAGCGCGTGTTTGGTATATGGAAAAGACGATTTCCAATTTTAGCATTGGGTTCTCGATTTTCTAAAGTCCAAAGAGTATTGCCAGTTATTGTGGCAACTGCCATATTACATAACATTGCCCGGCGTGCTGGCGATCCGATACCACCAGATGATCCGCTACAGTTGCCTGTACCATGGGCAGAAATTTTAGAAAAGGGAAATATACCACTTATGAATGATACATCTGGTAATAATCATATGCAGAACATACTAATCAATGATTATTTTCGCAGGTGAGAATAAAAATATCTTTAATTATTTATGTAAGTACTTCTTATATATAGTAATATTGAAAAGTAATATGATATTATTTTTCAGCTTGCTGTAGAATAATCTTTACTGTGAAAAAAGTTGAAGAATATTATGTATATAGCAGTGCATGTTTATATAGAATTTGTCTAAAAAGGAGGGCTTTTCTTTTTAAAATATAAAATGTAAAAGTGTTTGCTTCTGTGTCTTACGTCATATACGAAATCATGTTATAATCATATTATTTATTCTATTATTTATTCTATTATTTATTCTTATTATATTATTTATTATATAATTCATATTTTTTATACTTGCATTTTTATTGTATTTTAATAAAATAAATAATAATTAAATTTAAATTAACCTCTGATACTTCCTGTAGAAGTAATCTGAAAATGTATAGTCAAATTTGCAGCATAAGTTGATCGAAGGATAAAATGGCTACAAATCTTTCAACTCATATTCAGACAACATCCCAAGAATATTTATGTAGATATATATATATATATATATATATATATATATATATATATATAATAAGAAAAGTATTTTTTAAGGAAAAAATTAGTAAGGATCCAGTAAACACAAAGCAAAAGTAATAATATCAATATAATTTCTCACAACAATATAACTGCAATATAACATACCTTACCTTGTACATAATAGTTCCATTGTTGAGTGAGAAATTATAACATTGATGTTATGTTACTGTTATTTTGTGTTTACTGGGGAAGATTAGTAAGAAAAAAATAAAGGCATTTTATTGCTCATATGATTGGAGTTGCTTTCTTAAAAGTTCAATTTCAAGTTGTTCTTTTTGCAATTGTGTGTTTAAAATTTTTATTTCTATTTCAGATTTTGCACGCAGATCCTTTTTCATTAGCTCGACTAATTCGGCTTTAGATTGAGCTAAATCGTAAAAACATTGATTGCGTCTTACAGCGTCTTACAGGCATTCTTGTCTGTTTTCCTCGTTTTACAGTTTTTTTTACATTCAAACTTGCAGGATTTACATTTTGATTTTCCTTGGACGATGTTCCCATAATTGCCTCTATTTCACTATATGTAAGATTCGTATCTCTTTCATCGACGCATAAAACCGTCGTTGGAACCTGTAATTCAGTACTCTTCTCCGACTGTAGCATTGCCGGCGTCCAATCAGTCCAATTTGTCGTTAAATCATCTGTTTCGTTGAGTGTTTATGATTAATAAACATATCATAATTAGTATTGCTGTTGTGTAGTAATATATTTGGAACATCAAGAAAGTCATTTTGAAAATATTGACTAACAATCATCAATGATAAAGTGATACTAAAAAAAAGAAATGTATTTAATCAAAACGCATGAAATATCGATTTACTAACATCAATAAGCATTATCAATAAGCGAGTACATAAAATAACACTCCTCTCCCAAGATTAAAATACAGAAACTATTTGCAATACATACATCCATATACACATCGTCATTGTCGTTTATATCCTCATCCACATTGATGTCATCTCCGCCTATAAAAAAAGTTTACGATTATTTCATATTTTTGAGATTCTGGTTCTATTTCGAAAATTAGATGCCAAGATATTTATACGATGTATATAATCTATCTATATATCATATTCTCTCAAAGTATATAAAAAATAAATATACCTGCTACACAATCGCTGTCAAATGGATTAAACTTTCGATCGATGGTTCAATAACACTTTTGACTTTTTCAGCTATCGGGTCATCAGGGATAGTTATTTTCAGGGATTTTTCCACCGCCTACACGTTATTAATTAATAATTGTATATGTTTATAGACAATATGCTTATATACAACATATACCTGTTGCGAAAACTTCTTTACGTATTTCTGCAAAATGTTTCCAAGTCTTCTTTTTTAAATTATCCCAGCAACTTTTTAGCGACATCACATTTCGGTTTGCTTTTATGCATCTGCTATTAAATTCACGGCTTATCTCTAACCAACATTTTTCTTTTTCTTTGATAGTTACACCATTAGTTTGTTTGTTTTCAATTATGTCTTTTTTCTTTTCGATAATTTCAATTAACGTTATTTTTTCGTCTGTCGAAAAATTTGGTAATCGTTTTTTAGGATTATCCTTCACGGACAATTCTTTTTTATTCGACATTACACAATTATATTTAATCTTGCACAAAATTCTATTTCTATTTATTGCACAACAATAATAGACAGCTGATCTCTTTACCGTCACATTTTTCCCTCTTCTTTACAAAATCTCAGCCAACCAATCACAGTTCACGTTTCTGAGTTTCAATGAAAAGAGTATAGGTTTACATAACCTATGGTTACGAGTTGTGGAACGGAATACAGGTTTAACGCAGTTTAACGTAAGCGTTAACTTTGACGGCCGTTTAGCTAAACTCGGGTTAAACTGAAAATTGTGGAACCGGGCCTTAATTATTTAAATAAAGATTTAACATTAAAAGAAAAAACCAACTATTTTGCACAGATTCAGCTCGGAATGGTAATCTTGAATGTACAAAGAACCGACTTTATTATATACGCGTCTTTTGACAATAGTTTCTTTATTCTAACAGTTGAATTTAATCATGAATTTACAGATTATATGTTAAAATCTTTAAAAAATGTTTACTACACAATGTAATGTTGCATCACATTTGTATTAAAGAGGGAATTGCTAAATAAATTGATTGATAAAAATAAAATTAACTTTTTTATATAAAAACCAATTTATACTTACAGATAATAAAAACATTTTATAAAATTTTTAATATAACTTATAAACTTGAAGTTTTAACATTTTTATTATAAGAAACTATGTTTACAAAATCTGTTTGCATTTTAGTATTTGTATACTATAAATATAATAGTTTTATTAAGAAAAATTAAGAAATTTATCATTCTTGAAAATGGGACTGTTTAGATTTACTATTGCACATAAAATAGTCATAATTTTCTCGCTTTTTGGTATAAGACATGAGGACATTTTACTGCCCAGTATTTCAAATACTTTTAATCTTTGATTGAGTCTTTCAACGTGCACTCTTGCACTTGCAATATTTGCATTCTTTTTAGCATTATCTTTAGAAAACTGAATATTATCTTTAAGAAATGACGGTCTAATCAATTTTACATCATAGTCACAACACAATTCATCTATCAGGAAACTTCTGTCTACCATAACTGACACACCCTTCTTTAATCGTTGCAACAAAAGACTTTGTTCAAAGATTGCTTTATCTGATGCTCTGCCTCTGTAAGCTCTGCTGACAAAAGATATTATACCATCAGGTGTTACTCCAGTCATAAACTTTACAGTATATCTCCTTTTGTAAGTCGAGTAAGTTGTTATTTGACAACATAAATTTTTTGGCTTTTGTATTTCTATTTCGGTGCAGTCTATTATGCAAGTATCAGGATAGTCAGCAAAGCATAATGGCATGTTTCTTAAGATTTCATCTCTTAATGGAAAATGAATACATGGCTCTAAAACTTCACCTAAAATATCCAACATGTTACAAATAATCTCTGAACAATATCTTACACTAACCGTTGGGAACAAAATAGATAAAAACGAATAACTTAAATTCTGTTTCAATTTCATAAAAGTCATTAAAACTCTTTCACGAATATTTAATACACTAGTGTGCTTGTTAAAGTGTGGTGCAACTATTTTAATAGCAGCTACAATACTGTCAAACAATTGAAAATTTTGAATTCCAGTAGCAGTACTCAATTCTTGATCAGTTTTTAAAAAATGTAAAAAGCAAGTATCAATTAAATCTCCACTTTTTATTTGCACTCCAACATCAATCAAAATTTTTTTCTGAGGAACATCACTGGATTTTTCTATATTAATTTCTTCATCAAGGAGTGTGTCAGTTTGAGCAGTAATATTTCCCTCTACAGTAAGAAAACAATTACATTCAGTCTCTTTTTCCTTTGCATTTAATTTAATATTTTGCAAACAATTTTCCAATCGAATTTGCCTTTTAATAATTGTCTTTTGTGAAATATCAGGAATCCCAATGCTAGAATGTGGTAAATTAATAGAGGTAAATTAATGGTACACTCCTTTTTTTCAAAAATCTTGCTTTAGTTGGGTAATCTAAAAAATAATATTAATTTAAAAATAAGTTTATTTTTTAGTTAATTATTATGTAACTAAATAAAAATTTTGTTTGTCAAATGTACATATATTAGCTTAAAATATTGCACATAAACAGTTTATTATATTTTGAGATTAAATAATAATCGAGATTTAATGTAATTAATCTGCATAAAACTATTAAAATTTAATTATTAAATAGAAAATATAAAAATAATAAAAATTGCTTTTAGACGAGTGACAATTTACTTGGTCCTGTAAATACAGAGTAATCATCTTCGACGAAATGAAGCGAGCAAACTCGCATATTTTGTGTCACTTTTTTGCCTATTTTTAAAGCTCTCTCCCACAACACTCTTCTGTCAATCAGTTCACTTTGTCCAAATTTATTTAAATGATTGACTTTTACTTGGCCGACTTCAGGAAAGCGATGAAAACTCAATTCTGGATTTTTACATGCTTTGCTATTATAGCCGAAAACAGAGCAAAATATTTTGCTTTTGGACTTTTTAGGTGGAAATTTCACTCCGGTCTCCATAACTATTGTTATCCATATATAATTGTAAATAGATTGGATGTTGTTACGGCAATGGTAACTGTTTAGCGAATCATAAGTGCCTATTTTTGTTTATGGTTGTGAACAAAAGGAGAAAATGTAATCGAGTCTTATAACTGAAACACATACAGATAAAATACACATGGTTTCTTCTCATACAAGGTAATAAAATAAAATCATGCAGTATATCGAAATTATTGTACTTATATTTTAGTTCTTTGGCTTGAGCTATTTACTAATATTAATTAGACAATAAGAAAAGGAAAGAAAGGAATATAAACTTACATATAATAATATTCAATTTATACTGTTAAGAGTTAGTTAATTCAAATGACGAACAATGTTATGTAACTATTTATTAGGTAGAGATAATAAATAATGAATAAATATCGTTGAAACGTGACTTTAGTTGTCGATGTCTTTGTCTCAAAACCTACTCACTAACAGCCAATCTAAGGAACAATCATTATTCAGATTTCTTATTAACTTATGAGTTACCTGGTTTAATTCGAGTTACATATAATAAATGGAAAATAGATAATCCAACTTGTAAGAGATCAATTAAGTGAGATTGAGTGTGTTGTTTAGTCCAGTCGTCTTAGCATGCAGAAAGATGGCCGATTAGTCGAGCTCTCCCTTGACTTTCTTTCTTGATTGTCCCTTTGAACAGAACTTGCTGATATTGATGATCGGCCTTAATAATTCAGTGCTGGATTGATAACCGATCAAGAGATTCGAAGAATCTCACCTTTGGGAAAAATCGTATTGCACAAAATTGCACCCACGAGAACCGTGATAAGTCACGTCTTATCAGAACGACAAACAAAAGCCAGCTCGCCCCACGACACAGCCCGAGGAGGCCCAAGCCACCAGAAGGCCCTCTCTGCTCCCTCCTTCACCAGTCTAGGAGAGTGGTGTTGTGCGTGTGTGTCGCGCGGTGGCGTCCCGGATGGAAAATCCGATCGTTTGATCGACGCGCTCTCTATCTGAATGGGCTGATCTCGTAACATTCCCCGCCTGCCTTCGTTGACCGGGGTCAAAGAATATTCCTCATGAATCTGTTCGTTCGATAGGTAATGGGCACAGTTTTACGATAGGACGTTTGAGAACAGATGTCTGAGTGCGAACTGTAACAACTCTGACATGCCCATCTGCGCCAGGATGAACGTCTATAACTCGGCCGAGAGGCCACTTAGCTGGCGGATACCGTTCATCCACAACCAGAACAAGTGAATCTTTTTTCAGAGATGGTACTGGCTTGTTCCATTTAGATACATCATGAAATCTTTGGAGACATTCCTGCGACCAACGTGACCAGAACGTGTCCAACATTTGTTTAAGTAACTGCCATCTTGACAACCTAGAACAGTTAACATTGTTTAGCATAGGTTCAGGTATAATTGTGGGAGCACCTCCCACCAAAAAATGGCCTGGTGTCAAAGCTGAAAGATCCTCAGGATCATCTGAAAGCGGACTCAAGGGTCTCGAATTGAGAACTGCCTCGATTTGTGATAGCAACGTAGTCATCTCTTCGTACGTGAGTAACTGATTGCCCACAATGCGTTTGAGATGATGCTTAACTGATTTGACTGTCGCCTCCCATTTTCCTCCAAAATGGGGAGCGCTTGGTGGATTAAAAATCCATTGTGTGCCATCATTTGCGAGTAAGGTCAATAACTTGTCTGACTCTTTCGAAGAGGCCGAAAATAGGTTTCGTAGCTCTTTATCAGCGCCCATCAAATTGGTGCCGCAATCACTGGAGAGTGTTGCACATATACCGCGTCTAGCTGCGAAACGTTTATACGCCGCAATGAAGGCGTCTGAAGAATAATCTGTCACTAATTCAAGGTGAGAAGCAGAGGTTGAGTAGCACACAAATACGGCTATATAGGCTTTGTACTGTCGTGCATTTTTTCCTTTCCAAGTCTTGATAGAAAATGGGCCTGCATAGTCAACACCAGAATTGAAGAATGGACGTATGGTAGGATTGACTCTTTTTTTCTGGAAGTTGGCCCATAATCTGCTGTGCTCGTTTTTGCCTGTACCTTGTGCAGATAATGCATTTAAGGATGAAAGACTTTACTGGAATCCGACCTCCTACTATCCAATAATTTTGTCGTAGATGTGTTAAAGTAATTTGCGTCCCTCCATGTAGGGTTTTCAAATGTGCATCTGAGATAATTAAAACAGTAAAGAGAGACTGTTTGGGTAATATTAGTAGGTGCTTAGAATCTTCAGGTAAACTTGAATGTTGAAGACGTCCCCCTGTTCGTAGAAGGTCATTTGCATCTAAAAAGGGTGTAAGACGAGTCAATGGACTGGACTTGGGTAAAGTAGCGCCTCCTGAGAGAACGCTAATTTCCTGTTTGAAGTATATTTGTTGAATATGTTTAATCCAAAACATCCTTGCTTTGTCAATCTCACAAACAGTTAATGGATTTGTCAGTGAAACTGACTGTCTAAATCGCTCTGCGGCTCTCATACACATAGCTGTTATGCGTAGCAACTTCTTGAGATCTGAATATCGTGCCAATAAATCCCACGGATGTGAAATCTGACCTGATGTTACTGTGGTAATTTGAGCTGGACGCTCTTCTAAATTGTCTGATGTCGAAACGGTGTCAGAATCAACAGGCCAAGTGTCGGGGGATTGAGACAGCCACGTGGGTCCTTCCCACCAGCATGTGAATTTGTTCAGCTGTGACGGAGACACTCCTCTCGTAGCAATATCGGCTGGGTTCTCTTTTCCAGATACAAATCTCCACCTTGCTTGTAGTAGAGTTTCTTGGATATAGACTACTCTGTTGTGAACGAAATCTGTCCACTTTGATGCAGATCCATTTATCCACGTTAACGTTACTGAAGAATCCGTCCAGAGAAATACTGAGACTCCTTTGAGATCTAAAACTGATAGAATATGAGAGACTAATTTAGTGAGTAATACTGCACCAGATAATTCTAATCTTGGTATGGTCAGTCTCTTTAATGGTGCGACTTTAGTTTTTGATACGATCAACATGGCAGTGGATTTTGTTTCTGCATTAGTTGTTCGGAGATAAACCGACGCCGCAAATGCCTGCTGAGAAGCATCGCAGAAGCCATGAATCTGGATCTGCTGCTCTGGCTTACTTCCAATCCATCGTGGAATATGAATGAGATTAATGTCTGATAATTCGCTTAAAAATGTCTCCCATTTGTCGGCAAACTGCGTTGGTAACGGATCATCCCAGTCTAACCTTTGAGTCCATAATTCTTGTATAAGAATTTTAGCCTTGATAATGATAGGTGATAATAATCCGAGTGGGTCGAATAACTTTGCTATAAGAGACAATACAGCTCGTTTAGTAATGGAATGACTTGTTGGAGGGTTGAGGATAAAATGAAACGTATCAGATTGTGGATGCCAATTTAATCCAAGAACTTGAACACAAGAGGTTCGATCGATGAACTTGGATGATCCATCATCTCGTATACCTCGTGGTAGTGAATCAAGTATTGAATCCAGATTACTTGTCCATTTCTGCAATTGAAATCCGCCTGCCAAGCATAGTTGATTTAATTGTACGACTTGTGCTTTCAATGCTTCAATTGACTCTGCTCCTCCAAAAACGTCGTCCACATATCTGCCCTTAGTGAGACAAGGAATGGCGAGAGGATAATTCATTTTCTCATCTTCCACCAGTTGTAGGATTGTACGGAGTGCTAAGTATGGAGCGCACGCCAGGCCGTACGTTACCGTTGTCAATTCGTATGTATCAACATGATCTTCAGACGTTGACCCATAATACTCGCTGGTATTTCCAGTCCTTTGGATGGATATTGATCTGGCGATACATCTTTTCGATATCTGCCGAGAAAACATATCGAAACTGTCTAAACCAGATAAGTACATCTAGTAATTCGAGTTGCAATTTAGGACCGGTGTGAAGAATGTCATTGAGCGAAAGTCTTGAAGTTGTACGGCTAGATCCATTAAAGACAACTCTAAGCTTAGTAGTCGTACTGTTTTCTTTCCATACGCCGTGATGAGGTAAGTAAAAGTTGGGTTGAGGTTCAGGTTGAATATCGTCTATCAACCTCATGTGATGTAGATCTTTATATTCAGTCATGAATTTTGAATAAGCTTGAGCATAAATTGTATCTGAGTTAAATTTATTCCATAGAGATGTCAACATACGTGCTGCTTTGTGTCGTGAATTTAGCGGACCTAACTCTTTAGCAGACCTCTTAAACGGTAAGCTTACCACGTAACGACCTTGTGGGTCTCTTGAGTGTGTGTCTTGAAAGTGTTTCTCGCAGGCTTGCTCTTCCGGGGATAGGGAGGAACTCTTGTTAATACATACCTCCTGTTGTTCCCAAAACTTACGGAGAACATCAAACAATTGTTGATCCATAGAGGCATGGTAACTATTGGTCAATAGTGATGTTCGATTCGCCGAGGTCGGGCCAGAGATAATCCACCCAAAGGCAGTAAGCTGTGCGATAGGAGAGTCAATAGGTCCTTTCTTTAACCCCTCACGGATGATCTGGTGGTATACATCAGCTCCAATTATCATATCAACAGCTAATGGTTGTAGAAAGTGAGGATCTGCCAGAGTTAATCCAATAAGATGTTGCCATTGATGCATATCAATTGACACTGAAGGAATTGAGTTGGTAAGCTTGGGTAGAATATGTGCGGATACTTCAAGTGTTTCCGAGTTCTCATAAATAGCAGCAATCTTGAACGAATGTGACGCCACGGGTTTTACAAGACGAGTGTCCTCCAACTCTACCAAGGGAATCCATGAATGTGACCTAGAAAGCTTTAAATTCTGGGCTACTCTTTCGGTTATTAACGTAATTTCCGAGCCTTGATCAATCAATGCTCTGATCTGTAAGGTACTTCCTTTCTGGTTGATGATGACAACCTGAGCTGTTGCTAGCAACACACATGAGGTAGCATGAGTTGAATTAATATTCAAATGTAAGACCTGAGAAGAACTAGATTTTGTTACAGTCTCCTGTGGTGTGGTCGCTTTTGTTGAGTCAACCTGTTTATCTAAACTGGGTTGTTTATGAATAGTGGTATGATGTTTTCGACCACACTTTATGCACCGTTTAGTTGAATGACAGTCTGACACTCGATGAGCTCCCAAACAGTTGTAACAGCGCCCGTGCTTTGTGAGGATTGAGTAGCGTTGTTGAGTGGTCTTTGATATATACTGTGGACATTTAGCGAGATAGTGCTTGGAAGAACATATAATACACGAAGAAGAAGACGTGTCACCGATGTCTGAATTTTTAGCTTGAAAATGTGATTTAAAGGTGTTTTGTTGCGCTTTCGTTGTAACCTTGATACCGCGAGATTTTTCAAAGGCTTGCAAGGAGAGTAATCGTGTGACTAAAAATTCACAAAACTGTTTCCACGTAGGCGGTTCCTTGGCAGAGCCTAGATGTTGTTCCCACGCCTTAACAGAGTCAGAGTCTAGGCGTTGCACTGCTAAAAATACAAGGAAATCATCCCATTTGTCCACAGGTCGTTGTAACGTCTCTAACGTTCGGAAGATTTGCATGAGATTGGTATATAAGTATTCAAGATCCGTTGCTGATTCCCTTGTCATTCTTCTCAACGATAGTAATGCTTGTATGGCAGCGTTGACTAAGAGGCGTTTGTTTTCATAGAAGGAGATAAGATCGTCCCAGGCCTTTGAAAGTTGTCTGCTGTTAATGACGTATTCTTCAGTAAATGAGAGGCAGTTCCTGTCAAGCTGGCCTTTAGATATTGCAGTTTTTCTACAGAACTGAGCGTAATATTTCTGATGATGATTGATGAGAATAAATCCTTAAACGACAGCCACTCGGATGGAGCACGTTAAATTTAGGAAGATCGATCCGAGGTAATCTTGTGTGATGTGAGACTGATAATTGATTTGCTGTGGATTGAGACAGAGATTGAGTCGAAGACGTACCTTCTTTCAATTGTTCCTCTGAATCAAGATGAGCGTTCATTCTGTCAACACACTCTAAATAACGTTCGTAAGTCGTAGAGTGGATATTGTCAGTAAAGTAAGGATGATTTCGTATGAGTTCTTGTTCAGAAGGGCTAAGCTGATTGATTGATATCACAATAGCATCATGAATTATTGAGAATTTGTCCCATTATCGGTGAGTGACGTTAAACGTGCATTAATCACACGAGATGTGAGTTCAATTGTTGGAATTTGAGTGAAGCTTTCTAAAGATCGAACAATGAGCGTGCTTAAAGAATGTTGCTGTTCAAGGCGACCTTGGATGTGAGAGATCCTCATTGTGACGTAGTTGAAGATTAGAAATGATAACACTTATAACTCTCCCTTAAATTGCACTGTATTCGGACTATGTATCTATACATCCGGCTCGAAGGACCAAAATATGTTACGGCAATGGTAACTGTTTAGCGAATCATAAGTGCCTATTTTTGT